>NW_008823944.1:958147-961805 GCF_000699105.1 Pygoscelis adeliae | reverse complement strand
CAAGTCTCCCAGAAACGCCTCACCACCCCCACTATCACATACCAGGCAACAGGCACCAGCAACAGGCAAGACTAATTAACCACCACCTTAAGTGTGAAGTGCAGTGATTATATTGGCAAAACCTGTCCTCAACAGCGGGCACACAGGACCACGGGGCAGGAGCACAAGCAGGGCATCTCACGCAGCCACGCTTCCTTCCACGGGTCTCCTACCTCCTCGGGATCCCTGTAGAAGTACAGGTCAGGCATGACTTCCCAGGGGTGCTCACGGGAGATGGTGCCACGCATGCGCAGGACCTCCCGAGCCAGCATCCACCACATCAGGCCCACTGAATGGGCTCCCTGGAACAGAAGAAACTGTGTAAGATTTCCTGTAAAGCTAAACCTTTGGAAACACCTTTTTTCTTTAAAAGAGCGAAAGACTGATTTGCACTTCATCCAAGGTTCTTGCTTGGCAAGAGAAAGGCATTGCTTGCTAATTGCCCAGACTATGTACTTGACTCAGGAAGGGCAACTTTTTGAGTTCCCAGTGACATTTTCATGTCTCTGCAAAAATCGCAGCGCACTTCAATCGCCAGCATCTGAATTTGCTGTATACAGCATAGCCTGAAGCGATTCTCCTGCTACGGAGTTTCATACTGCTCACTACCCCGCGTGAATCTTGCCGAAAAGACAGGGATTATGCTTGTCACATATGCAAGAATGAAGAAATAGAAAACTTGACCAAATGAGCGGTCTTACACACGTGCTCAGATTTAGCTTACATTAGTTGTGGTGAATGACAACATCTAGAGATCAAAGATAGTTTCCCATCTCCCTAGACTTTACCTTTCAGGTGGTTTCTGGCAAGGAAGGTTTCAGAACAGTTTCTTCATCAGTTCACTTTATCTTTCATTCATATTCATAAACTGTGGCAAGAACGACTATCAAACTCCACTCACTGGGCCACAAAGACCCTCATGGCACCAGCGAGAAGTCCTGCCAGGTTACTATAGCACACGTCCTACACTTGAGAGTTCCTTGGCCAGAAACTGGCCTCAGCTCCAAGCTCCAACTGTGTGCAGCTCACCTCCTCCTCCCCACCTGCCTGCTAGCTTGCAAGAGGCCTTAATTAGCTCGTCGCCCCGGGAGACATGCGAGATACAAGCCAACCCTCCCCTGCAGAAAGCATCCGTCTTGCAACCTAGGGCATGCTCTGGAGGAAGCAGCTTTGAATGCTACAACAAAGCCGTTACCTTATTGTTGCAGGGAATAGCAATATCCACATAGCGCAGCGGGGAGTCGGTGTTGCACAGCGCAATGGTGGGGATGTTGACGTAAGATGCCTCTGTCAGTGGCTGATGATCAGCCCGGGGGTCCGTAACAACCAGGAGTCGTGGCTCACGGAAGGCCGCTTGGATCTGATTTGTGAAGGTACCGGGGGTGAAACGTCCAGCAATAGGAGTAGCCCCAGTAGCAGCAGCAAACTTCAGAACAGCACGCTGCAAAATGGACCACAGCAAAGGTGAAGCAGGGAAACTGCATTTCCACCGAGTCACCCAGGTATGCTGTCAGTGAACACACGTGAAATTTACTTGAACAGTATGTTTCAATTCCTGTGAAATCGGGGCTCACCAACAGCTCTGCATTCAGACTGAGAGAAAATAAAAATGCTTTTAAAAATAGCTACACCAACACCAGGAGTTAAAAAGATCACATCCACCAGCAAAGCAAGAAGTCAGGATACAGGAAAAACACCCTTTTTCTTCCTGAACTTAGTTGCAAGCTCTACTCCAAAGTCTCAAAATCAAATCACGAAAGGGGGGATAAAACAAACAGCTTATGAAAAAAGCAAAGCCAATTTTCTGCCATTATTTCTACATCCTCCCATTATCCAGTAGCATAACTTCAGGAACTACAGGAAAAGCTCGGTAGTGAATATACACAAACTGTAGCTGTGTCCATTAAAATTGCAGTTGGCAGTTCTTACTCACTTGCACCAGCTCTCAACTTCTCAGGCATGTGGCAAGGCCTGCTATCAAACTCCATTCATAGAGGGAGCTCCTCTCCTGGCCTTAGCGAAAACCCTGCCATCCGGTTTGCTGTAGCACACTTCCGACACTTGAGAGCTCATCGGCCAGAAACTGACCTCAGCATCAAGCTTTAACAGTGTGCAGGTCAAGTCCATAGGAACCCAAGCTTCTCCTTTGTAAATCCACCCCATGTCACTCATAATCTTCCTGTATGTTTGTGGCACCACCTGCATTACTCCAAAGAAACTAAGCTCACAGATATACCTCAGTGGCTAATCAGATTTCATTTAACGGTTGTGTCCCCTTCTACAACAGATTTTTTTTGCTAAAAATCTAGAGAAGAAATTAAAAATATACTAGTTACTATACCTTGTTCAATAACAGAGCAAATGATTTATCTGAAAACTTTTGTATCAGGCGCTTATTGTCCTCAAAAAGCAGTGCCAGTGACCCACAGAATTACTGGGGGGGGGGGGGCACCAGAGGACTGACCACAAATATGCCAGAAATCCAACAGGAAGTACCCACAGGATATGAAAGAAAAACAAGTTATCAAACATCCTGAAGCTACAGAAATGGGGGGTGGGTTTCAACTGATCTCTTCTAAGCTGCAAGTGCAGCACAAGAAACATGCTTCCAAAAAAGTGTTCCTAGAGCCAAAATTCCTGTTGCTCCCTTTTATCGTCAAGCTGCCACTGGCAGGCAATGATGCATGGCAAGAGAGTCCTGCTCCCAAGACTGCAGGCCTCACGACCAACAAGTGTCCATACCTGTCCAGTATTTCTAGAAGAAATGACGCTCACATCAGCTGGGTTCTCAATGGCAACAATGGCACGGGCTGCCAGGAGGAGTTTTTCCCAGGTCCTCTTCAGATTGATGATGTAAATACCTGTTGGTGACCAAAGGCTTTAGAGCAACCAGCAAATACAAGATCCTAAAACAGGATAGCACTCTTCTGCCATTAAACATTGTCACATGGCTGTGGTTACTCCAAAATTCTAGTTGGTGAAGAATGGTTTTAATGTAGCACACTTCCAGCACCTATCCGCATGAACCAGGGCCTGGTACGAGCGTCAATCTTTTAACAGGGTGCAGCTCAGATTGAAGAACAATGCAAACCAGCAGAAACCACTACTGAGACATTAAAACCATTTTGTACTATAGTCAAGAACTAGCAGAAGCGCCTAAATCCAGCTGTGATTGATTTACCAAGTTCTGAAATCCTAACTTCGTCCCACTTCCCCGAGTAACGTGATTCAATCACTAAAGACGTCTGCACCTTTCAGGCCATAGAGAAACTGCGAGAGAGCTCAAGCATTAGCACCCCCCTGCTTTCCTCAGCCGTGCCCGCAGAATCCCTGCTGCCCACCCAGGGCCATCCATCCCTCGGGTTTACCATCGCTTTTCCTTTTGTAGATATACTGCTCCATCTGGAAGTCAAGGTTGGTGCCTCCCAGGTGGGTCCCGGCAGCGAGGAATTTGAGGACATCCTCCTCCTTCATCTGCAGGACATCGAGACCTCCGGACATCGTGGGGGTTTCCCTTTGGAAGCGACGACAGGGAACCTGCGGGCACAAGCCCCCGGCTCAGCCACGCGGGGACTCCCCCCTCCCTCCGCCCCACGAGGGCCCGGGCCACGCGCCCGAC
>NW_008823944.1:949974-957545 GCF_000699105.1 Pygoscelis adeliae | reverse complement strand
CCGTTACCGGGGCTGGTCGGGGCAGCGCCGGGGGCCGCGTCGGGGCCGCGTTATAGCCCTGTCTCCTCGGGATCCCCGCGCAGGGTTTAAGCCCGGGCGTTTCCGCCCTTCCCGAGCTCTTTCTCGCCCCTGTTCTGGGAACGGTTCTGAAGGAAACCGGTAAGAAGGGGGCGTCCTCTCCGGTGTGCCGCGGCTGGTGCTCTGAGCAAACTTACGGCGTCTTCTGAGCCCTTGAAGAGAAATCAAAGACTCGGTGTGACACTTCAGAATTCTCTTTTCCTGTTGAAAGCCAAATACGCTCTCTCGTTCTCAGGGGTTGACGGTTATTCGCTGAAGTACCTACACGGCTTCTAGCTCGCTCACAGCGGGAGGAGGCCTCCAGGAGGCCGCAGCGTCTCTTCTGCTCTCCCGTCCCTCCTCCGCTCGCTGGTGCTGCCCGGCCTTTCGGAGAAATTGCAGATTACGGTAGAATTAGGTTAAACTGGCACTGAACTTACCCTTTCTGTTCTGCAGCGGCCATTAATGAGATAATTTCCCCTTTGGGGGGATTTGTTTGTTTGCTTTTAAGAAGCAGCAGAAAGTGATCAGACTTCACGTTTCTCTTCTTCTGTCATGTTCAGGGAGGAGACACAGGCCTGAGAGCGCAGTTTCTTAGGAAAAAGAAAAGTAGCGGTATTTACTTCGTTATGCTTGCTATTGTCCAGATCTGCATGAATTTCTGGACAGTGCAGACACTATTGTCAGTGCCTTCTGCAAGTAGTAATTCATGTTCAAGTCTTTCTAATAACAGTGCTCCTCTAGTTTTCTCTCATCTATTTTAACGTCATATAACTGTAGCAGTGTGGTTGGGCATCAAACCTCCTGACAGCCCCTTTGCAATGACTGCGCAATGAGTTGCTCTGGAGGAGATTATTTAAGTAGCAGGTTACAACATCATCTCACGTATGTTCTTCGCTTCCTGTAAAATGAGACCTTGTCCTGTTTTGGTGAGCAGCGATTTGTGCATTTACTGTCAGCTGCTTTCCATCACTCCCGCAAAACCTCAACCTGCAAGTCAGGAGCTGGCTCTCACGCTGTTCTTCTTTTCTGTATGCTTGTTAGATGATCTTAATTAGCAAGATTACCAGATCAGTTTTAGAATATTCTTTAAGAGAATAATTCACACATTCACCACACGGTGGTGACAAAGGTAGGTAAAACAAAACTCAGCAAATAGTTAAGTGAGCTCTCAGCAAGAACATGAACTATTTATTGCACAGGTACCTAACAGATTATAGACCTTCGCTGCACTTCGATAAGTGCGCTGCGGATAGTGAGAGCTGACCTGCTGGCGTGTCATACAACATAGAATCATAGAATCATAGAATCATTAAGGTTGGAAAAGACCTCTAAGATCATTGAGTCCAACCGTGTGTCTCCTAACAGGAGCACGATGTGAATATTAGCCTGGGGGGGGAAGAGAGGAGGCGGTGGTGTTACCGTAGTGTGTGCAATGGATTTAGTCTGGAGGGCTCTTCTGCATAATTAAAAAACAACTGTATTAAAAGTGTATTTGAACATAACGATTGGAAGTTCAGTAACAAATATTGCAGTAAATACAGTGTTATCAAAGGAGTGCCGCCGGTAAGCATTCCAGGCTCCTCTGGAATCTCTGATACTTAACTGATTTCTTGCTGTTACAATTTGGGCCCTTTCTGGTAGACCATGAGCTCCACAGCCTGTGAGAGGGCTTGGAAGAGTCGTGTTAAAGCTTGACAGTAAAGTATTTCTAATTATTTTCTTAAGCAGCCTGAAAGGTTTTTTTATTTTTTACCTGTGTGCTGAGGCACTTTAAAATAAATCTCTGTCACTTATGAACATATCCCTCAGGTAGAAGTGTAACTTACGTATTTTAGACCACGTCTCTCCTGTCACTATTCACACTGAACTTGGCTACCTAATTATACGCAGCGTGGCCGATGTTGTATTTTAAAAGTTAAGTTAGCTTCAAAATATTACTTAACTGAGAGAAACTTCTTACATCTTAGACACCATATCTGATTACAAAGATATTGAAGCTGATATTAAATGTAATGAGCTTGAATGTGAAGGATAGAGACGTTCCTACTTCTGTTGTGCAAACTATTGTCAGTCACTGGCAGCAATCAGTGAAATGCTTGGAAGAGCCCCTGGGGTGATGCACCCTGCCATTCTCATCACAGCCTACCCTACAGTTGCGAGGAACAGCTCACACGGTGGGCAAAGTTATTGAGTAACTCAGGTGGACAAGGCCATAGCAGGGGCTGTTCCTCTTCGACTTGCTCTGGTTTGGTGTGCTGAGAGGTTTGGGAGGGCGTGGAGAGGGGGTGGGATGGCGCTTGCCCCATCCCTTCCCACGCAGACAGCTGGGACAGCATACCTGGGCATGGCTTCTGTAGCATGCCCGCTCCATGGGCTGGACTGTGCTTTGGGAAGCCAGCTCAGCTAGGCTCAGGTCCTAGGAAACAAAAGCAAGGCAAGGGGTGGCTATATCCGTATGCAAATCTGGCATTTCTGCTACATTTACCCAATGGGCATGCGTGATTTTATTGACATGATTCCTCAGTGAGGGGCTGTGCTCCCCACAAGGCCCCTATTATTATCCAGATTTATCTGGTTGGATTTTACTCGCCTTATTCAATTGCAAGGGAATTGTTTTGCCTGAGCCTTGATTTCTCTACCCACTCCCAGTGAAGCCCAGCCAGGTTCATACTGTACATGCCAACGCCTGACCTGCCAGAGCAGCAGAGCTTCCTGCAGCCCCGCCGAGCTCCGGTGGCTCACGGTTAGGACCTCGGCTCCTGCCAGGCGCCGTGTGTCAGCGGGGTCTCTGGTGCATAGCCTGGAGCGTAACAAAACCTCCCCCTGCCTCACCAGAGGACTGCTCCCAAAGCCTTGGGCAACTCCGCAACGGAGCGGCAAGGGTCAACACTTGGGTGCAGATGTTTTCAGATCACACACTATCAAATGTCACAAGAGAAAATGCATTTGGCAGAGGATCATCTGCAGTCCTGGAGGGGATATGGAAATTTCTGATGCTTTAATTTAAAAAAGAAAGAAAGAGGGAAAAAAAAGCGCGGGGGGGAGGAGGGGGTGCAGGGGAGCAGACAAATCACATCAAGTATGAAGCCTGTGGGCAGAAAGCAACTCCGTGTGAAAGGAGGATACAAAAGCATTTCCCAAATCTATGGGCCTGACACACATGCAATTAAGCCACATATTTATTGATACACACAGAAATGCCAAATAACAATTTTAGCATAGAGTGTTTACCGGTAGCTTTCTCCTTGAATTCAGCCTATTCCCCCCCAAACTGGAGTAGGGGGCTGTAACAGGACGCCCAGTGGTGGCAGAGAGCCACTGGGTTGCAGTGCAGGTGTTCTCCGCTGCCAAAAGGGGTCCTGTGGCGAATGGATCGAATGGTGCATCTTGGGAAGAGGCTCAGGAAGAACGATGTTTGGGCAGTATCTATCCCACCAAAAGTCCGGTGGGTGTCATCCAACAGAAGGTGTGGAAGCCCTGGCGCTGGACCCTCCAGAAGACAAAGAGGAACCCAGGGAGATCGACCCACCTCTTGTGAAGCTGCACAGTACCATGCTTCTTTGTAAATACCGTCTTGGCTTGTGTTTCAAAGGTTTGTTATTCATTCTGTCATGTCTTGGGGAAACATACTTTGGCAAATCTATTCCCTTCTTATTTCTAGTTCTACAAAGCTAGAATTAGGCCTAACATCTGTCACAAAAGTTGTGGGGTCTCACTTTAACCTCTTACTGTTTTTTCATCATTTTTACTAAAATTCCTTAATGCATTATGATAAAATCTCCCAAAGCATTTTATAGTGATAAAATTAGACAATAAGAAACAGTGCAATGTGGAAAATCAGCTCGATACTTTGAAACCAGAAGCAATGCTAGAAGGGATAAGCATATTCAAGAGCTCCACATTGGTTTTGCAGAAGTACAGATATATATGTGTGTGTGTGAGATGAGGAATATTTTCTGCTCAGTACTGGTGTCAGTGATTATGCGTGGCACATAATACATTAAAAATAAAAATTAAAAAAGCAAGCAAAGCGTTTGCTTGGTTTTTAGGTGAAAGGGAGATCCATAATTCAATGTTTTATGACAAGGACGGCGCCTTTAAACCGTTCCTTTTCTCTCTTTCCCACCCTCCACTACCCAAGAGGGTTAGGGAGCTTGTCTGCTCTCTCTTCTCACAGCTGGGGCAGCTGTCAGCAGCGTGAGCAGAAACACCCTCTACACTGGAAGTGGTTCTCCAAGGCAGCAGGAGAGCTCTGGGCAGCCCGGCATTTAAGAGCGGGCACTATCGCAAGCCTAATTTGCTATCGAGTACCTGCATAAGCAGTTCAGGTCCAGCTGGCACAAAGCTGCACACCAGGGCTGCCTGGTAAGTCTGTTACAGGTAATTCTTCATGAAAATTGTTCCATGTAAGAATGCATCATCCAGGCAACATCTCAAAAGAGGAGCGGTTTGGGATCTTCGCATCTGGAAGATGTACATCTCGGTATCAACAATATTGATGTTTTGCTTAGCACAACCTGCCTCCTACTGAATCCCAGGGCCATGCTGTGAAAGCAAGAGGAGATCCCAGCAATCCAGCATCACCTTGCACTATGCCTCGCAGCAGAGAATTATGCCCCAGGTACAATTTCTGGTCCCCTGCTGAGATCAGACTGCCCGAGTAGCAAAGACCTGGTTGGCAGGAGATTAAAAAACAGCCTCTCCCCAGAGTGCTCAAAACCCCACTGTCGTAAAAGCGGGTATTTCACCAGCTGGTATGGAGATTCAATTTCCACCAGTCTTTACACACAGCAGGCAGGCAGAGGAAGCTGTGAAAAAGACAAGATTCCCCATTGCTATGTGTTTTTTCCATTTAAGTAAAGCTGATTTAGGTTGTACTAGCACAGCCTGCGTATCTTATACCCCACAGAAAAAGAGAATATGCACTGCCTTCTATGGGCTCTGAACTCATCCAACAGTCCTGTCATCTTGGGAAACTTCTTTTGCTTTCTTAAGCCTCTATTCCATCCCAACCCTTGTGGGTTTGATTGGTTTGGGGGTTGTTTTTTTTAAAGAAACATTGAAGAGATGACATGGTTCATTTTGTCAACCAGTTTTTAATAGAAACATATAATACACCTTCTCACATAAATATTTTATATAGACACATAAACACTCACAATACTCAAACCTATGCAATGTTCCAAAGCTCCAGTTCTGTTTAAACAGTGCAAGGAAAAGAAAAAAAATCATCGGCACAGAAGGAGTGGAAGTGTGAAGTTTCTAAAACGTTAACAGTCAGACCATTTCTCTTGTGTCCTTACACTTCACTTAAATACTGACTGCCTCAACGTGTCAACCAATTGTGTTCTTACACTACAGCTGCAGGGGCAAGCAGGGCCAGTGCACGTTCACCAATAGTGTATTGCCAGCAACAGAGGTCATTCCGAGAGGGATCCGACAGCGATCCTGCCATATATAGAAGGGATCACACCACCTTCTCTGGAATCCAAGCTAAGATGGCTTTGGAAATTATTATCTGATAGGATTGTTAGCGTTGAATTGTTGGCGTGATGCAGGTAGGTGATTAAGCACCCGTGTCCGGATCTTTTATTTGATTTACTTTGCATTTAGGTTGTACAGTGACCATTTGTTGTTAATTAGAAGCATACAACCTCAAGGACAATACATCTAAACTTCAAGTCCGCACACTTGTTTTTCTTGACTTGCTATATCTATCAAGAAGTAACTTTGACAAATCAGTTCAGAAACAACATTTTTGAATAGGGGAAAAGGATCAGAGCTGACAAATAGTCTTGTGCCTCCCTGTGTGATACAGCTTTCAGAAGACAGTGAAACAGAACTTCAGGCTTTCACTTCCCCTATATATGAGAGACCTGACAAGAGAAATAATAAAGAAAAACAAACAACAAACTTGCACTGCAAAATTCACTCTCCCCAGCTCACATGTAGAGAAGTTTTTGGATTTGCAGCACCAGGGGTTGATGAAACACAGTGCAGTTTAGTTTCTCTATTTCTTAAACTCAAAGGAGCCCAGGCTAAATCACAAATCAAAAGCATATACTTTTTCACTCTACTGCAACAACAAAGAGCCACCTCATTCTCCACAAAGTGAGGGGAATGGAAGAACTTTCCCAAAGGAAAAGCTAACACTGCTTTAGGCCTGAATCCAGATTTAAAAAAAAACAAACAAACAAAACCCAATAGACTTTAAGACACTAGCACATCAGAATAAATTCTCTAGTTCTTCCTTTGTTATGTGACCAGGCAGGAGTATAGGGCGTAAAAGCCACTGAAGTGTTCCTGCATTTCAAGTTTCTGATGAGGACGTTACTTAATTCAAGATTTATCACCTGGCATTCTTTGCTCGCTTGCCTCATTTTTAAGAGCCTAAGTTTCTGTCTGCACAAGTTGCACGCTGCTTTGCCATTGCTAAATCAGGAACTAAAATATTCGTGAAGCACCTTGCAGGCGACACCATGCACAGCCCTTGACTGCCACAGCCCAGGATGAACAACAGATCCAACTCACACACCAGATTAAGAAAGCCCCAAATAAATTCAGGCTTCCAGTATAATATGTTGGTTTGATCCCATGCGTAGGGAAGCAAAAGACACATGAGGTAACTCATTTAATTGCCACCTTACTCCGCCCGGTCAGCAATCCTAGACTTGGTTCTCCACCTCTCTGTGCCAGTAGTGCTCAGGATAACAAACAGCAGGATGTGCAGTTACCACTGTTTCATGCACCCTCACGAGTTCAGGTCACTAAGGGTAGGAGGGACAGCAAAAGAAAGGAACAGTTCTTCATATTTAGGATTTGGCAAATGATGTGCCTACATGCCTGACAGTGAGAAGCAGCAGAGGGAATCTGACAGCTTGTCAGTCACAACGTGGAATGATTTGATGCAGTGCTCTATTATTAACATATTGACATGTGCGCACGGGACCCTCCACCACCATTCTTGGAGACTCCTGCACTGTATAGTGCCAGTCTCCCCTCGCAGACGGGCTGAGGCTAAAAACAGGCAGCACCTTCCAAGCCTCCAGCCTGTCCCCTTACACTTTACTCAGACTTAACTTTCACGTCAGCCATTAAACCTTCTTGGAGTTGGAATCTGATAAAGAACGTCTTTTACTATCCACGTCCCCTCTACTCTTGTGCTCAGGAGATTGCCAGGGCAGGCAGTGATTGTGCAAATTACACTCTAAATTTTACGAACAACAGGTAGGTAGTACCGGTTTTTTGTACAGCTACAGTGTCATGTCTTCATATTTAGAGACATCTGCTCTGTTTCTAAAGTGAATTGTAATATCCCTAGGTATTTAAGAAAATAAAAGCCAAAGCTATGTTTTCTGCAAGGCACGCTACAGAACAGGATGCATACTTCTATACCCAGCTTTGCGGCAATGCCAACGGAGCTGCAAGAGTCCCAACCCAGACAGCCAGCACAGAGGCACAAGTGAAGAGGGGAGCAGGCTGTACCCAAGTTTGCACAGCACGCACTATGA
>NW_008823944.1:942731-949949 GCF_000699105.1 Pygoscelis adeliae | reverse complement strand
AGAGTGGATGAAAAAAGTGTGTTTATCTCTAAGTCTAAACTCAGGAGTACTGAAATATGGTCTACCTGCTAAAAGAAAGTGATCAGCTGGGAAACTGTGAAGGGACTGTGTGGAGCCCAAAGAGAATTAAAGTCCCCTACCAAACACTCATAGGTCTCAAACTTTGGAGAAAGCTTTCAGAAAAGAGCAAACCCAAAGATACTCCACATGCAATCAGCAGCAGCTTTTAAGGGAAATCTGAAGTGTCAGTATCTGTATCTGCTTCCATTATACATTTATGCATTATAAGCTATGACCCTAAAAGCGACATCTAAGGACCAGCTCGCACTGAGGGCGTTGAACAAATGAATAACAGGAAGCAAATAAGTCTCTAGTACAACTGGATAAAAAAAATACTTGAGTGTTCCTGGTACAGTCAGACCAGCAGGAAAAATGTTTTTCAGAGAACAAGTAGAACTTTGGGAGCAATCAACTCTAAAGTGCCTTATGCTTCTTAATTCCTGTGCAAACACTGCTGTAGAGGCAGAAGCACATTTCAAGAGTGTTAAGATGCTCAATTACATAATAACACATGACACAGCAACGAGGTTCCAGTTACCTTCTCTGCTATCATGCACAGTGCAAAAGTGATGACAGAGACCATGTTCCTAGCTTTCCTTCAGCACTTCCATTTCTCTTCCACCCACTCCTGCGACAGAAGCACACATCCAGTCTCCCACCGTGGTCTGCAACATTCCCCTGTGAGAACAAAGCGTATGCGGAAGGAGGATCTACATCAGGCGGTGAGTCATTGTGGCCTTACTGGCCAGACCAGCAAGGAACAGGCTGGCAGGTTCTGCAATCACTGTTTTCTCCTCAAACGCTTTTGCTCAGCGGTGTCTCATTGCATAAAGGTGGTGAGCACAGAACTATTTTTAAAAGGGGCTTTGCTCTCAGCGTAGTCACCAGGCTGTGGAAACGCTGCCATTTCCCGTGGCAGTCCGCAAATGCAGTCCTTCTGGAAGGCACTGATCAAATGACGCAAAGATCCGATCCTTTTTTCCTCTACTTGTCAAAAGGCCTAATCCCCTGTCTCAGAAGGGCTTTCTTCCTCCTGGCTGAGCAAGGCTTATTCCTCTGTGGAACTGGGAACTTCCTAGTGCCAGCTGATCACGGCAAGCAGGAGGAGTGAAGCTTGGTCATTTCTTGTGCAAGACAGTCAAGATTTCAAGCCCATTTTTTCCATCATCTGTTCATACACTGTCCATGCCATTGCTGCCATCAGAGTCCGCCTGAGGGCACGGGGCACACCACCTCGGAAAAAGCCAACCAACCCGAAGTCCTGCAACAGGAGATAAACAAACAGCAATCCATCATAATCTGCCTCTAGTGCTTTAATTTCTCATCATTTATTACATGGAACAGCACAGGACATATTTCAGCTCAGACCCAGATCAGTTTCTGAAAGACCCAGGATTAAATAGCATTTAATGTTTAGGAAGAACCTGTAGCACTGTGCAATTGCAGGGCTACCCAAGAAAGCAAGAAGAGCAGTGCATGGAGAAGGGAATGCCAGGATGGGAACAATGGATGGGGAAAGCCACACTCAAGCCCAACAAAGAGAAGGTGAGGGTATAACAGTTTCAAGACACTTCAGGAAAATGACTTGTCCTTGTTTTACAGCTTCATATTTACAAAAGTCACTTAGCTATTCTGTAAAAACTGAGATTTCTAAGTACTGACGTAAAAAAAAAATTCTGATATGAGAAAAATGTACCATGCACAAAAAACCCCATGCACAAATAAACAGATTTCTGTTTAGGAATAGAATTCAATATGGAAACAAAGCAAACCTGCGAAGATCTGCCCTTCTGAGGGCAGGACGAGAAAGGTGGGCTCTGAGTGTATCTCCATCCCATTCCTGGGATACGGATCTGGGCATTTATTTCTCTTTTAGTGTCCAAAGGGCACAGAATTGTTGTGTAGCTGGCTTATATCTGAAACTGGCATTTCATGCTACATACTAAAGAAACCCTTTGCCCCAGCGTGGTAATCACAGATGTGCCTACGCCAATAAACCACAGGAGGCAGCAGCTGTTAAGTACAGCTCCTCCAAGCCTACACACTAAGCTAAACTGAAATGAAGTTAAGATGAAATAATCTAAGTGCTTTCCATCACTACCAGTGTAAGAATCAATAAGTAACAGACAGAACTGAAGTGAAATCATTCACCAGCCTGAAACATGAAGCAGACCTATGTGGAGAGATGCTTGCTGGAATATGCCCACCTTTGTGCTCCGGTACTCTGAGCTTGCTCTCCAATTCCCCATCATCTGTAATTTTGTGAAAACAGATACAGGACTGAGGAACGGCAAGAATAATCATGGAGCAAGCTCACTGCCTTGCAATCCATTCAAGAGGAGCAAGAAACACATCTGAGTAGTGACAAGGGCCTCTCTAATTACAAGGAAAAGCAAGGAATGGACTGAAGCCTCTGACTGCTTTCGGACCATCAACCAGAGTACTTTCCAGTTATTACTGAAAAAGTCCGCACATAAACCAGTGACAAGAGATTCAGCCTCAGTCTCCCACAGCATGACCCACCTCAGCTTCTGAAAACGCTGACACTGATCAGCCTGACTGCAAGAGCACATCAAGCAGTCACATTTGTTCACCTCCTTTAAAAGACAACTTTCTCATCATAGCTGTGCTTTGGGCGAGGAGATCAGAAGTGAGGCTGTGATTGCGCGTATTAGCAGGGATTCACCTCACCTTGTAGATGAAGGCAATGGCCTGGCTTGTCCTGTGGTACTTTTTTGGGGACAGCTGCATGTGTGTTTTGATGACATCAGCAGGCTGTGTTGCCAGTGAGGCCAAGATTCCCGCAAAGATCCCACAGCCAAAATTCAGCAAGGGCATGAGCATTGGATCCAGCTGGTCTGCAACAGAGCAAAGGGAATGCACTCAGACACAAAACAGGCCAGGAATACTCATGCTGCATGAGTGAAAAGCTACTAAATGACTAAATCAGTGTCGGGGTCTAAGAGAAGTTAAAATCCATGCAGGGTAGAGAAACCTTTCAAGGGGAAAAGTGGCTACAAGTCAAAAGTTAGCACTATTAAAAAGCTTCAGTTGTTGGGGAACTGAATTTGACAGGAACCCAGAGAAGGAAAGATTGTGCAGGTGTTGCCCCAGCCAGTTCTAACATCAGAGAAACCCCGGGTTAGTGGAAACTGATCAGTATACAGGACAACCTGCAGCAGAAAGGACGGCTGAACACATCCTCTCTTTCAACTGTTCACTAACCCACCTTATGCGTCAGTCTTCCTAAAGACAATCAATCAGTTCAGGGCCAATTTCCATTTCTACACTGACCTGAGCTATAGGTCTACAGTTCTCGACAGGAAAATGTGAATGTCCCACCTAAAGCCCTACAAGAGACTAATTTAACTACTGAGGTAGAGGGCAATAAGCAGAGCATGCAGGCAGTCAACTGCAGGGGAAGATGCAACAAAAGAAACATCTCCCATTACAGCCTCCAATGTTCAGCCTTACCCTGAGGTGTGAAGTTTTTGGTCTGCGTGTAGAACATCAGGTAGATCCCAGAGAAGGGCGCATCCCGCAGCAGCGTTGCGGTGAGCCCGCTGAACATGCCACGAGCCCCTTCCGTCTGATAGATATTCTTCAGAGCTCCATATACACTCCCATAGCCAAATCTTCCACTCTGCACAGGTACACAATGGTCACTCACCCATGTGTCAGGCACAGGCCAAGGAGCCCTACACACACCCCAAGGCCACCCTGTCCAAACAATTGTTAGTATGCGCTCCATGTGATGACCGAGATGGCAGCACAGAGGACAGCCCAAGGCAAAAACTGGGTTCCGCCTACCTCAGCCTTTAAAACAATCCTTCAAGAAGGTAAAATAAGAAAGACGCTAAAATTACACATTGTATTCAACTGAAACTTAAAAATCTCAGGGTGAATTCTGTTTCATCTTATACTTCTTGCCTAAAAATCAGTGCATGGCTTTTCCTGCACAATGTGTGAACCAGGATGAAATCAGAACTACATTCCTGACTGTACTCAAGTGGCAGCAACCTTCTCCAGATGGAAGAATTTCTTTTTCATCATGAGGAAGGGGTGCGACATCATTAACAGGGAAGTCACACTCACCTCATATCGCGTCTTCACTACAGTCACTGGCAACATGCAAATCCCAGATACTGCACGTGCAGTGGCACCCAGAAAGACAGACTCCAGGGCTGTGGGTGAACGGTCCGCTAGAAACTTTTGCTTCATCATGTACAAAGTGCTGAAGTAAATCCCCACGCCAGGAATACATCTTGCAAAGGACTTCAGAAGAAACAGAAGCAGATGAAGAAATAAAAAGCACACATAAGACAAAATGTACTACAGAACATTTCAGAGACTGTTAAACTTGACAGGAAGCTTTGCACCAAAACAAAATCACTTTACTGATTTTTCCTCAGCTAATATGCTGAGAATACATCTTGCAAAGGACTTCAGAAGAAACAGAAGCAGATGAAGAAATAAAAAGCACACATAAGACAAAATGTACTACAGAACATTTCAGAGAGAACATTTCAGAGACTGTTAAACTTGACAGGAAGCTTTGCACCAAAACAAAATCACTTTACTGATTTTTCCTCAGCTAATATGCTGAGTAAAGAAGACAAGGTAAAAATCATTTACAGCACTGAGAGCCAATTGATTCAAATGATGCCAGGATTTCATGCATTCCTCAACTGCAGTTCTCTAGGAACAAAACATTCCAAAACAAAATGAGGTTGGTGCAGTTGCCAACCCACATTTGCTATGGTATTCAAGTGTTCAGCTGCTCAGGACTGCAAATCCAGTGACTGCTATGACCTAATCAGTGGAATTCACAACATTAACTCCTTAAAATGGGATTCAACCATCTAAATCACAGGGTTTCATTCATAATTGTACAAGAGCTGGCTATTTAAATCCAGTCCATACTTAGTAATAAATGGCAAGTTTATTTATGTATTTATTTTTAGAAGTCAGGGTTAAAACAGCCACTTACTGGAGAGACACCTTTCCAGAGCCCCAGAAGACTCTCAGTACGAACAACCCTAAAGAGCAGCGTCACCATCCCAGCACGACCAGACCTGAAAGGAAGACAAGACAGGAACTGCAGAGGTGATCCGCTTATACTCTCTGGCAGACGTACTCTGCAGCCACCCCCTTTCATTCGTATCTCTGTGCATTACCCCAGCACCCTGGAGGTGCTCCTTCTAGACTCAGCCTGCTTTCCTCAGTCACTCCAGGGCTTCTCTGTCACCTTCTGCTTTTCCACCACTTGTAACACGTTAGAGGCCTCTCTCATTAGCGTCTTTAGTTGCTCACTCCCTTTGTTAGCAGCAGCAGGCAAATGGGAACAGCTGCACATGGACAGGTTATGGGGCAACCACACATGATTTTTCAGGCAGAGGACACCCTATGGTGTCCGCTCCAGTTGTTCTGGTTTCAGCTGGGATAGAGTTAATTTTCTTCCTGGCAGCTGGTACAGTGCTGTGTTTTGGATTTAGGATGAGAATAATGTTGATAACACACCGATGTTTTAGTTGTTGCTAAGTAGTGCTTACAATAGTCAAGGACTTTTCAGCTTCCCATGCTCTACCAACTGAGCAGGCTGGAGGTGCACAAGAAGCTGGGAGGGGGCACAGCCAGGACAGCTGACCCAAACTGGCCAAAGGGACATTCCATACCATGTGATGTCATGCTCAGCATATAAACTGGGGGAAAGCTGGCCGGGGGGCCGCTGCCTGGGCATCCATCAGCAGGTGGTGAGCAATTGCATTGCGCATCACTTGCTTTGTATATTCTTTGTATTATTACTATTATTAGTAGTAGTATTAGTATTATATTTTATTTCAATTATTAAACCGTTTTTATCTCAACCCATGAGTTTTCTCACTTTTACTCTTCTGATTTTCTCCCCCCTCCCACCAGGGGGAAGGGAGTGAGCGAGCAGCTGTGTGGTGCTCAGTTGCCAACTGAGGTTAAACCACGACACCAGCAAACACCAGTCTCTCAGATGCATACAGACAAATGCTCTGGTTACATGTTATTAAAGTAGTCTTCACAAGAGCAGCCATTTTCTCTCTTTCAGAGCAAAATATCAATCCTTCTTCATGCTATAAAACCATACCTCCTATTTCAGAAAGACCCTCAGTATCTGAATTACAACCCTGAACTCCAAGCCCCAGCCAGCAAATCAGGCAGAAGCCTACGGTGGAGCACCCCCACAACCCCCATGCATACACATCCCTACTCTCTCACCCATTCACAGCAGGCTGCAGAGTTTGCAGGCGGGTTTTCAGCAGGTCAAGGGGTTGGAAGAGGAGTGTGGAGCACGTCCCACTGATGGAGCCACACACGAAGGCCTTTAGGACTGGATGCATCTGGAAAAGGAAGAAGAGGACTTTAAGTAGCCATTTAATTAAGAATGGCACATGAGAAAATATAGCAGCTGATATGCCGCTTGTTATAGAAAAGGAAGACTAGCTAAGGATCGCTGCTCAGGGCACAGGAAGCTTTTTCAGATCTTTTCAGAGCCTGATCAAGTTTTATTTGTGGTTTTTGATCCTTCTGCCTTTCCTGGGAGATTGTTCCAGAATCTCCTTGCAATTCGGTGGTTGTAAAGAGTTTTCCGAACAACAAATGTATTAGCAGCCATTTGGTATCCATTTGCCACGTTAAAGGAACGGGGTGCCCCCTTCCCACCAACTACCTGTTGCCGTAGTCCCAATCCATCCACCTCTGCTCGGCACCCTGCTCGCAGCGCGTCCAACCCTTCCTCCCCATTGCACACCAAGGTCCCCCACTGCCACGAGCACTAGCGGAGCTCTCCCTTAAAGCCGCCCACACCCAGCTCAAACACACCCAAAGCACAGCACGGCCTGCTCAGCTAAGGTCTGGTTTTCCTATCCACACCGGCTGCCACCTCTCAGCACTTCTTGGGTGATAAGGCAGGAGGCACAAACCACACAACAAAGTGGAAAATTTTTTATTAAAATACATAATGGTGTTTTGTTAACGAAGAACGAGTTTCTACACCCCTTGGAGTAGAATCACGTCAGAGAAGATTTTTGCAGCACAGCGGTTTGTGGAGGGGCACACTCAAAAGCCACTAAGGTGTCCTTCGCAGTGAGCTGCACACGGCTGCCTTCGCCGACTTTCAGACCCCTC
>NW_008823944.1:939748-941647 GCF_000699105.1 Pygoscelis adeliae | reverse complement strand
TGGCAGGAGCATGCAGCGGCTTCGAGGAGCCGCTTTTCTGAGAATCTCGCCTGCCAGCTTGCCGTGGCCTGGCCAAGTAAGGGGCGGCACGCACAGGCACATCACGCTCCAGCTAAGTTGGGCTGTTCCTAGAAAGAAAATCCTGCGCACTGCAATAGCCACGTGCACAAACCACTTACTCTTGCTTGCTCCCTTTGTCACATGGCAGCCCTTTAAGAAAGAGGAAGTACGCTTCTCTGAGAAAATGTAACACACAGGCTAGCAAAGGCTCTTCATTGGGGACTCCTTCTTCCCTTTTGCAAGCTCCTCTCTCATTGCACAGTTCCCTCCTCCGGGGAGTGACTGTCGTCTTACATTTCATTAACTGACTCTGCCTGCTAGCTCATGGAAAAGAGAATCAACTCACCCCCAGCCCTCCTGGTGCTTCTTTCACTAGCTCACATCTTGCTCCACCATGGACCTCCACAGGGGACACCTGCCTCACCACGGTCTTCACCACAGGCTGCAGGAGAACCTCTGCTTCGGTGCCTGGAGCACCTCCTCCCGCTCCTTCTTCACTGACCTGTGTCTGCAGAGTTGTTGCTCTCACATATTCTCTCTCCTCTCCCACGGCTGCTGTTGCACAGCGTTTTTTACCCTTTCTTAAACATGTTACCACAGAGACACTACCAACATCGCCGATGGGCTCAGCTTTGGCCAGTGGCAGGTTCGTTTTGGAGCCGGCTGGAACTGGCTTTGTCCAACATGGGGACAGCTTCTGGTACCTTCTCACAGGAGCCGCTCCTGCAGCTGCCCTGCTACCAAAACCTTGCCACATAAACCCAATAAATTCTGCCCCTCACCTCTGTGAATCATGTATTTTAGAATTATCATTAAAATACACATTCATCACACAATCTACAATCTTCACAAACCTCACTTAACATCAACAAAAGAATTCCTCACACCAAAATCAAAGTAACATCATCATAAGACCGACAAAAGTGGACAATTTACACACATTCCATCCCTTGTCCCTTCACCACAATTACAACAACAAAATTTCCCCACCATTATTGCGCTTGCTGCTCTCTAGCAATGTTCAGTCCATGTTTTGCCTGTTACCTCTCCCAATTACTATCCTTATCTCAAATTCCTCATGCCCCAGGTTGGGCACCACAAAGGACTGTGGTGGGTTGACCGTGGCTGGCTGCCAGGTGCCCACCAAGCCGCTCTGTCACTCCCCCTCCTTCAAAGGACAGGGGTGAGGAGATACGACAAAGGGTTCAAGGCTCGAAATAAGGACAGGGAGATCACTCAGCAATTACTGTCATGGGCAAAACAGACTCAACTTGGGGAAATTAATTTAATTTATTGCCAGTTAAACAGAGTAGGAGAATGAGAAATAAGAACAAATCTTAAAAACACCTCCCCCCGACTCTTCCCTTCTTCCCAGGCTCAACTTCACTCCCAACTCTTCTACCTCCTCCCCCCAAGCGGCACAGGGGAATGGATGGAGAATGGGGGATGTGGTCAGTTGATAACACTTCATCTCAGCCACTCGTTCCTCCTTGCACTCTTCCCTGCTCCAGCGTGGGGTCCCACCCCCGGGCTGCAGTCCTTCATGAACTTCTCCAGCATGGGTCCTTCCCACGGGCTGCAGTTCTTCAAGAACTGCTCCAGCGTGGGCCCTTTCAATGGGGTGCAGTCATTCAGGAACAGACTGCTACAGCGTGGGTCCCCCACAGGGTCACAGCTCCTGCCAGAAAACCTGCTCCTGCCAGGAGCCTGCTCCAGCACAGGCTCTCCACGGACTGCAGCTTCATTCAGGGTGCATCCACCTGCTCTGGCGTGGGGTCCTCCACGGGCTGCAGGGGGATATCTGCTCCACCATGGACCTGCATGGGCTGCAGGGGGGCA
>NW_008823944.1:936960-939578 GCF_000699105.1 Pygoscelis adeliae | reverse complement strand
CGTCTTCTCACAGAAGCCACCCCTGCAGCCCCCCTGCTACCAAAACCTTGCCATGTAAACCCAATACATCATCATTGATTATATAAGGAAGCTGGCTTGGAGATATATGTCATCTTGAAAAAGCTCCTTTGGCTGGTGTCCTTTGGTGCATTTCTGCTGTGCTGGGTGGGACTGGGTAGGTACCCGAGCACTTACGGGGATGTTTTGTTCTCAGAACTAATACTGACTTTAGCCATGGCAGCTTGCATCTTGTTTGATTTTTGCTTTGAAGACACAGTAAAAACACATTTAAATGATTGTTTAGAGGAGTGAGCTTAACAACTCTAATAAGGCTGACAAACCCAAGTGATGCGTTTGAAATGTTTCTGTATGGAGCTGAGCTTTTGTGTGGAGCTGTGGGTGGTGCGGCTGGATCCTCTCCCTCCATGTCTTTGAGTGGAGCTACAACGGAGACTTGTGTTGTTTCCCGAAGCCAAGCAGGGACTTCAACAATAATGGCCAAACAGTGCACGTCCCAAGAAAGAGGTCTTCCAGCCTGAAACCCTGGCAATAACAGCAGTCTCCAGGTTCTTGGCTTGCTGTGGACCTGGACAAGTTTTGCTCCCTTAAAATAAGACTCACGATGAATGAGGAGGTGAAGCAGCACCGCTGATCACACACATCTCTGCAGGGATGTTTTCTGTGCCTGACTTCTGCAGAAAAACCCAGCAGAGGAAGCCTCATCCCTTCATGTCACTGGCCTGGAGAGATGCAAGGAGACAACTCAGCTCTGGTGACTTTCCAGCCACCAGTGGGAGACACATTTATTCTTCGTTAAAAGGGGGGGGAGGCAAAAATTACCTGCATAATCTGGGTCCGGACTGGTTCCTGCTCAGGGGTGGCTGCAGCTGAGGTGCCAAGAGACTATTGGCTTTAGGTGTAGGACATCTCTGTCTGAACCCGTGGTCCCTTCTGCTCCTGTACCTTACGCTACGGTCTCACCACGGTCCCAAATTTCCCCAGTTGCTGAGAGGTGGAAACTGAAAGGCGAAGTGTCACTGGCTCTGCTGAGGGACGCAAGCCTGTCTGCAGAGCCAAGCACTGCTTTGAGGCACTGCCAGTGCAAGAGGGACCCCCCCCTGCCCCAAGATCATTTCCAGTGACAGCACTGGTCAACAAACCCACCTCCATGTCAGAGCCAATGGGTCTGGGGCTGTGGAGCGGACACCTCTCCACAGCGGGTCTTTCTGGCGGTCTGACAAGCATCACGCAGGGGTGACATCGACGCAGCCAAACTGGCTGTGACCAGGGAGGTGGACCACATGCCCTGCATGCATTGTGCCCTGAGGACATTTTCCACAGGAGGATCCCACAGGCCTTTAGAGGGATCTGGAGGTCGCTGTGGCCACCTGGCACCAAGGACCAGCCTCATCCCAGTTACAAACAGGGAGACCCCAGCACACTGCACACACGCACTCGCATGTGACGGAGGCACGGACATGGCTCATGGTGCACAGCAGTATGGGCACACCAGAGCGCATGAGCAAGGCGATGTCCTGACGTGTGTCACGCAGATTAGCAAATAGCCTTGACATCACTGCAGGAAGGGTGCTGCTGGCGAGCCCTGAGAGGCAGAACTGAAGCTGGCAGGTGTGTTTGCACCCAGCACCACCCATCTCTCTGCACTGCTGCAGCTGAGCACCCCTGCCAAATTTGTGGTTATGGGTTAAGAAAGGCATTTTCCAGCTCTTGATCCAAGCCAAAAGGATCCCCAGGGGGGCCGTGCTGCCATGCTGCAGACCAGGCCCTTGCTGTAACTGGGAGGGTTTGGCTCTGCAGTGCCTCTAGGAAGTTTTCTGCTGAGGCTCTGTCCAGAAGAAACAGGTAATGTTTATCTCATGCCGCTACTCACATTTTCCCTCCGATATAACAACGTAAGTGCACCTGTGAGGCCGAGGAGTGGGCAGCCGAGAGTGGGGCATCCTGTCCGGGGCTGGGGCATGCTGCCAGCAGGAGCAGCACCAGTGCCCAGGCACTGTCCTACCTGCAGGTTGGCTACCCAGGGACAGCTGCAGCCCTCTCTGCTCCTCATGGGCACCTGCCTCCTCCTCCTCCTGCTCCTCCTCCTTCTCCCTTCCCACTGACTCTGCTCTTTGAAATGGGGGGACACTGGACACCTTTCCACCAGGGCTGGTGGCCAATTTGCCTTGTTCCTGGGCGCCCCACAGACAGGGCTTCCCGCTGCCATGTAGGGCACAGCCAGTGTCTCCTGTATGTACAGGGGAAAAATGTAATGTACAGGGGAAAAATGCCCATACAAACTTGCAAGCATCCATACGTTGACAATAGAAGAGCAGATATGGTCCTGTTTCAACTTTCTCTGCTATGCAGAGCACCTGCTGGGATGTTTTGGTCTTACAACTAAATTCTTTGACTGTAAACCATGGCCGTTTGCATCATGTTTGGTTTTCGCTTTGAAGACACACCAAAAGCTTATCCAAGTGATTGTTCCGAGGAGCAGACTTCAATCCTGGAAAGCTTACAAGCCTGAATGGTGCATCTGAAATGCTCCCAAAGGGTGCTGAGCTTGGGAGGCAGCTGTCCGTTCTCTCCCCCTGGGGCTGCCAGCCACGGCTGAA
>NW_008823944.1:926423-934217 GCF_000699105.1 Pygoscelis adeliae | reverse complement strand
TGTGCAAAGCCCGCAGGCAGCCTGCACCTCTCTCGCTCAGGCTCGCTGAAATGCCTCCCCCGAGCACGTCGCCTGTGGTGTGGGTGTCCCAGGTGTCACCCTCAGTCCCAACTACCACATGGGGTGGCTTGTGAGCCTCTCTCCGTGCTGCACGGGGAGATGCCTGGGCATTTCACAGCTCCCCAGCAGTCTTGGTGCTGCTGGGGCTGCTTGTTCTTTGTGCTTGGGCAGCCTGTCATCTCTATTTAGGAGATGAGAGGTACAGAACTGCCTAAGGGGCCAAATTCCTGTTTGGTTGCTGTACTTGATGCATGCCTGTTAGAGTGTGTTGCATATTTGCTGGGTACTGGCCCAATAGTTGTCCACTGCTCTTAACTTAGAAATGAATAACAGAGATATTGCTTCAGCGTGGCTTTAGTCAATAGAACCTATTGACGTGTACATTTTTAACCAGACTGTGTTTGAGTTCACTTTAGTTGGTGGCAATAACCCACAGCCTGTCACTGGCCCAGGAATACAGCGCACTGCATCCATGCCCTGCTGCTGCAGAAGACACACATTTTCTGAAGATCCTAAATGAAATCTCCTGTCATCCTCTGTGGTGTGTTAGAATTCATCAAGGCTTTGCATCCAGTCTGGCTGCATCCATCCCAGAGGCAGGCATCACGTGTGCCCCTTCATCATGCAGAAAGCTCCAGCATCGTGTGGCCTTCCTGAAGGACTGAAACCTGCCCAGACAGCCACAAACCTATCTGCTGGTCCACCAAGTCCTGCACAACCCTTGCCCTGGGTTGGGTGCTGGGTCAGGAGATAGGTACTAAAATGGGTATTTGCCTTTGGATCATGATTCATCTCCTTTTTTCTGAAACAGCCTCCACAGTCATCTGTCAGTAAGTTCAGCATTAGATTTCAGGTTCTGGAATGAGTCAGGCTGGGGCGGTTCTTCCATGGCAGAGAGGACCATGGTGGCTTTGAAACAGAAGAGGAGGGTATGCACATGCTGCTGAGCTGTTAGGAAATGGAGAGATGAGCAGAAACCCTCTGATCCACTCTGTTTCTTGGTGTGCCTGCTCCCTTTGCAAAGCTGAAGCTCGGCCATGCTTTACTCCTGCAGATCATTTCACACATGCAACATACCCCTGGGCACTATGCTCACATTTTCTAGAAAGATCACATTTATCTCCAAGTATGGGTCAGCAAATGGTTAGGGCTTTGAGGAATGATTGCCTTGCTGCACTTCATCGGTTAGCAGCCTGGTTTAGGGTTTTTTTTCTGTAGAAAAAGGAGAAAAAAATGGACTGCTGAAGGCATGATAGCCTTGTTCTCAAGCCACTCCTGAACCTGTGCTGCAGGATCCTCTAGGACAGGCAGAGGTTGTGGCGCTTGAGTGGCCTTTTCTTTCAAAACTTGTGTGCTTTACCTTCTTTAAACCCAAGCACATGGAGGATTATGGAGACTGAGCATCCTCAGAGAGTGCCAGGTGAAGAAAGGGATAAATGTCTTGGTGATGCAGACACGCATGCACATATCGCACATGCATAAATGTTAGTGGGAAGTCTGCCTGGATACCAGAGTACGGTGAGGAAAACCAGTGTTTACTGGGGTAACATAGCTGACATTGCTGTTTGCTTGATAGTACTCTTCTCTTGCATATATCTCATCCTACATGGTAAGTCTGACCCAGCTGCTGATGCCAGGGTTACAGTGGCTGCACTGATTGCTGGAAAGCACACTGGACCCGCGTGGACAGTCCCGGCCGGCTGCGAGACAAGAGTGGTGTTGGGTCAGGATGAGGCCCCAGCAGATACACTCGTCAGCAGAGGTTGTGAGAACCCAAATCACGCTACTGCTATTCTGAGGCGGGGATTTCTGTGACCTGGCTCTGTACATTTTGGCATTTCAGCAGAGTCAGCAGAAATACAGATTTATGCAGAAGTGCACAGACACACAGAAGCATACTGCCCAGAAGCCGTGTGTCAAAACTGGCATAGTACAGCAGCAGCTTTGCTTTGCCCAGCATTACTTGCTGCCTTTGAGGTACAAATATTAACAAAAAACGCACGCCAGCTGCACGTTACAGTTAAAATTGACATGTTCAGGCTAAGGATATAATTCTTTTTCAATTTCCCAAAATTTTTGCATCTGGACAGAATACCTAAAGTCATGTTTATTTTTTTTCTGTGGTGATCCTTTCTGGATCCTCTCCTGGCACAGTTAGTAATTTCCATGGTGCTTCATAACTGGTAGACTAAGTCAGTGTTTTCAAGAGGCTGAAAATAAAATAGGTTATCCTGGACACGATACAGTTACCAGGGGTTTTGGGAGTTTTGTGCATGCTAATGCAGGCCCATCCCTGTGCAGGAGCATCTTTCAGCCAAGAGAGGTGTGGGACACAAATACCCTTCATTAACCTTTCTTTTTTCCCCTCGTAAAACTTTTGACTGGTTCTGACCTCCAGGTGTAGCTTGATGTTACCACAGCAGAAAGAGGCAGAGTTGCGCTGCTGGCTGGGAGGACTCCTCCGGAAAGGATCAAGTCAGAAGCTCACATCCTCATCCCCAGACTGCATGCAGTGTCCTGAACGAGTGACTTGAAAGCCAGAGATTCTGCCAAGTATTTAATTAGTGTTGTCTCCATGTTGCCTTGGGAAGGACAAGATGCTGAGACTGTTATTCCCTGTGCTAAAGTGGCAGTCCTGCAGCACAGAGCTGAGTGCTGCCACCAGTGCCCACTTCACACTCTTGCCCGAGGGATCTAGCAACACCGTAAGCTAGCATGTCCTCATATATCCCACTTTTTGCTGGTGTAGTTCAACAGCGTGGGTCCTTAAACATACCCTTTTGCTTTCTACAAGTGCTGAACAGGTTTGCACAGTGCGGCAAGTGACATTTGTGCAAGACAAGCCCCACTGATGCCACTGCAATGCTCCAGCCTGTCAAGGCCTTTCTGTCCAAACATGCAGAGCATCATGGGTGGCATCAAAGACTCCGTCTTTCTAACAGAGACCCCCTGTAGAAGGGACCCTCTGGTGCAAATAACACCAATAAATCAAAAGAAAACAAGTATGTATTTTAGGATTAAGCTTGAATGTGGGTAACAATTACTCTGGTTTCTGTTTTAAGATGGCACGCTGAAGCCAGAACAAGAGAATATCTAACTATTTAATGTGCCAGCATCATCCTGAACCCTCTTTAACCTGCATCATCTCAGCAAAAAGAAAAAGCAAGATCAGGATATAAAGCTAAGTAGCAGATATGAGCAGGACCAATATAACAACTGTGGTGGATACTTTTTATGCAAGCAGGTGAACAAGTCTGTGCAGGATGGTCTAGCCTCAGCAGCTGGGTGTTTCTTGTGCTCCCAGCTCTTGGGATGACCCTAAAATTTGGTGTTACCTTCAAGCTGCCCAGCAGCTTGCACAGACACAGGAAGTTGCCTCCTGCTCTCCTGTGCTCTCAGTGCCCTCACAGACACTGGCAGGGCAGCAAACTGCTCCCAGGCTTGTCCCTTCAGAAAGGAGAGGAGCTCTGAGACCTGCAGGGATGCTCCTGGCCACCCACAGCGACACAGGGCAGGTCCTGCCAGCTGTGCAGCCTCCAGATGTGGGTCTCACCTTCTCCCTTTGCACTGGAAGGCAGCAGTAGCAGCTCAAAGCAGTTGGGCTGCAAGGAGACATTGAGATCAGGTCCAGCTCGGTGCTTCTGGTGTTGCTGCTGCAATGGAGGAAGGCAGCTGCCTCTGGCAGGAAATCCTCTGAGCCGCAGAAAAGCGTCTCCCACCTCCCCGCTGGAAGGGTTTGCAAGCAGTGCTGAGGCAGCAGTAGGGGGAAGATGCCGTTTAGACCCTAGTGAGAACTAGAGAAGCGAAAGACTTTGCAAAGAAGGCTCTGCACGTTTATGCTATCCTCACGCCGCAGGATTACAGCCCTTGTGGGGAAGCCCTGGGTCACAGCCTCTCTCCAAAAGCTACACAACAGCAATCAATGAAACCTCTGAAAAGAAGGAAATATCCCCTAGCAGAGATGCTCAGCAGTGCCAGGGAAGGGCCATCCTCTTGCCAGCTTGGGCAAATGGGCTCCAGCACGTGTCCCAGAGTGCTCACACAAGGGCTGCAGGATGGGGCTGCAGGGCTGCAGAAATCGTTCCCATCTCTTGTGCTTCAGCTGAGCAAGATCTGATCCAGAGGGCTCACGCTGTGAATCTGCAGGGCAGATAGCTGGTGCTGTCCTCCTGCCCACCACCCTTTGGCTTTGTCCTGAATTTTTGTGAATCCCCTTCTAGAGCACCTGAGTGTTTGCATATACAAAAAAAGCCTGGTTGCCCGAGGGTGGTAAGTCACCTGAAAGGCAGGAGCTGTACTGCTGCACCTGGCTGAAATTCTGCTGCTGGGACCTAGTCAGCAGCTGAACCTTTTCCTCTGGTCACAGTCTTACCACAGTTTTACCATTTGGAGAACAATGTGTCATGGCCCACGTGAGGCAGCATGTATTTCTTACACACCTTCTGTTACTGGCCCGTTCTTGCAAAAGATTGTATCTTGCAGATTCAAATATGAGTACACATTAAAATAGTAAATCCTATCCGAAGAAGATTGATGATTTAAAAGAATTGTATTTTGTGTTTTGTTCTGCTCTACTCTGGGAAGTAAGCCCAAGTATGTGGGTACTCAGTATGTGTGGAAACACTACAAAGGCAGACTCTTACAGGAAATTAAATTTCTAGAATAAAAGATAATCTACTCTCAGCTTCTTTCTCCCAGGGGAAGGGGAAGAGTAGAGGAGGGAGAGAAGAGGCAGCTGGAGGGATTGTCAGTTTTGTAGAACTGACCAGGATGGAAGAAAATGCACAAGCTGAAGGAATTAATGAAGAAATAGGTTTCTCAGGTGCAAGGACTGTGCAATTACACTGCATGCAGTATCTTTATTATAAAACTTCAAATATGGTGCTATCTTGTAGGGAGAAATAGATCAGGGCTGAGTGCTTCAGAACACCATTGCATTTACCTATCAATATTTGTATACATAAAAAGATATATATATATGGATGTATATGTATGTGTATATATTTGTGTATATATACACACGTGCATGTATATATATATGTATGTGTATATATGTATATGTACATCTGTATGTATATGCATGGGTAACCATTCACATATAAATCGGTCATTCACAGTTACCAAGTTGGAACAGTAACTGGGAGGTCAACCCCAGTTGTATGCTCAAGAGCAGCGACCGTACTGGCACATCAGTTGCTTAAAGGGTTCAGAAAGTTCCCTCATGGGGAAGTGTGAGTGTCGTCTGGGTCTGAAGCATGTCTGGCACCTCTGGCCACTCAAACCAGCTAGTGCCACCCGCTTTAGATACCACCTGAGTTACAGGATGCTTGGCGTATTACCCCTGTTTGTGTCTCTCTCCATCTTGTTTTCGGGCATTGGCAGAACAATCAGCCTCTCGGCCAGCGGGTCAGGGCTCTGCTGAGAGCAGCCACCGCCCTGGCCTGTGGCTTACCAGCCAGCGGGTCCACAGGAAGCTTTGACATATGACTCTTACCGTTCTCTCAGCACACACTCAGTATTTTTTCCACTCTTCAGCCTTTTTTTCCTGGTAACTATTTCTCCACTCACCCCTAGGGCACTCATTCATTCCCGTAAGGGCTTGTTTTTGACACCCACAGTGTCATTTCTAGGCTAACTTCCAAACCCTTCCAGCCCAGGAGCTGCAGGCTCTGGTAGCAGATGGGGAGTCAGGATCATACCTAGATATTCCTCCACATTGATTTCAACAAAACACATGCATAGCATTTATTTCTTTGTTGCTTATCTAATTATTCATTCACTAAACTCTTTCTGGGCAGGAAGCCTCGTTCAGACCTGTCAACTGGGAGCCAGGCTCTGGCATGATGCCTTAAACTTGGGCACCGTTTCCCTCCAAAGAGCGGGTTCCCGCTCCTGCTGTGAGCCCCATCCCTGACTACTGTCGCGGAGGCTCACATAATCAGATTAGGCAGGTGATAGATTCAAAAATAAACTTTATTTTAACCAAAATTGTTTAGCAGAAAACTAACTAGAAATGAGGCGTCAACACTCTGACAGCATCAGTAAACCACAGGTTCAGGATGGTGTACGAGGAATTAATACTGCACAGCCGGCTTCAGAAATGAGGATCCAAAATGTGCACAATCACTCACCTAGAAGATGAGGGCTCTCAACCTCGAGGAGTTTCCTTGGGCGGCATCCTGACCCAAGGGGAGAGCCCCTGACTGCAGACCTGCTGCTCTGAGGAGGACTGGCTCCACTTGCCCTCCGGCGGGGCTCCATTTACACCCTAGTCAAATCTGATCTGTGGTCAATTCTGATTGGCTGAGGGCCTTGACTTTCTTACCCCTCGCCCGAGGTATATACGTGACCGTAATTACTGGCCCAAGGTGTGTACATGACAGTCAGCACTCGCCATCTTAAAAGTGCAAAAGTAAGGGCGTGAAAAGTAAGGACACAGCGATCTTAATGCCCCCAGTCTCTGTCAGGGCGGGTGCACCTGCCACAACTACGAAGCCCATCCACTCCGCTGGGATAAGGGAAGGAGCAGCCAAGCATCCTGGGTTCGGAAACATAAAGAGTTCCTTTCAGTACTGAATCTGAGGTGGGGGAAGAAATGTTTCTAAGGCACCTCTCCGTGCTGCTCAGGCAGTGAGGTCGTCGGCTGGTAATTTCGGCCTCCCTTTCACAAAGCAGGCACGGCCGGATGTGCCAAGGGAAAGGGAGGAAGATGCTAAAAAAGATGCTAAAAAGTAAGAACCCCAAAGGCAACCATGATAAAAGCAAGCTGAAGCAGCTGCTTCCACTTTTCCTGTCCTAAAAGGTTGCCCAAACAGTGCATCCCCGTGGATGCCCTGCTGGGAGGATTTCTCAACTTCAGGTCACCTGTTCAGGATGAAAGTTTTTGACTTGTAGCTCTACAAGACAGTGCCAACAAAAGATGACTGCGAGGATGTCACGTGCAGAGAGGAGTGCTTGTCCAGGCTGCGCCCATTGAAAGCACTGTAGTCTTTGCAGATCAACCGAAGTGCGTATTTTCTGAAAGCTTCATGGAGATGCTTCTTGAACTTCTCACCCACGAAGGCATAGATGACCGGGTTGAGGCAGCAGTGGATGAAGGAGAGTGCCTCAGCCAGCTCTATGGCTAGGTCTAGCCTTTGGCTTGTCTGGCAGTCATCGATGATGTACATGTTCCTCAGAGAGTCCAGAAAAAGCACAATGTTGACAGGGGTCCAGAAGAGGAAGAACACAATGACGACAATAAAAACCAGTTTCATTGCTTTGTACTTGTTTTGTGTATGGCACTTCTGCAGGTTTTTCAAGATGCTGTGGTAGCAGAAAATGAGGACACCAACAGGGATCAGCCACCCCAGGACATTGACTTCAAAATTACTGAAAGTCTTCCAGCCATTATTGCTGTCAGGATAGTGAGGGATGCACTTAGTCCGGTTATTGTCATTCATTTCCTGGAAAAAAATTAAGTCTGGCACTGATGCTAAAATGGCGACTGCCCAAAGGACCAGGCCGGTGATAACCCCATGGGCAGTTGTCCGAACCTGTAGAGCATAGACAGACCGGACAATGGCCAAGTACCTGTCAACGCTCATGATGGTTATGAAGAAGGTGCTGCTGTAGAAACCAATGAAGTAAGCTGAGCTGATGATTTTACACATCGCATTTCCAAAAGTCCACTGGCTCACAATGGAGTACTGAACCAAGAAGGGGAGGGAGAAAACAAAGAGGAGGTCAGAGATG
>NW_008823944.1:922939-926389 GCF_000699105.1 Pygoscelis adeliae | reverse complement strand
TCAGCAGATATACGCCAGTCATGGCCCTGACTTTCTTGCAGACTGTTAGGACCCAAACGACCAAAGCATTTCCCACAAGGCCAGTCACAAACAGGACGGAATACAGCACTGGAAAAAAGGTAGATGCAAATGCTGGAATATTTTCAGGATCACAGCTGATGTCCAGTTCTGGGTAGAAGAAGGCGTATTCATAGGCTGCAGAGGAGTTAGATGTTGGTGACATGTAAACCACCTGTTCAAGGACAATGAAGTTCATGAGGCCCGAATCCCAAATTACCTGCTTAGTAAATATACTAGGCACCAGCCAGCTCACACCAAGCCACATGAGAACAAAACAACTGTGCCTCAGCTGTGTTGGAGGATGCAAACAAGGAATGAACATGAGTGACTAGTCCTCCCTTGCAAGATCTGGGATGAGGTTCTTGCACCAGAGGGGCAGAGGAGATCAAGGAAAATGCAGCTGTGGTGGTAAACCAGAGGTTACCAGTATCCCCCCGCTGGTTCCATGTGGGGTGCCCAGCCCCGTGCCTGCCATCCAGGTGGGGCACTGGGGCCAGAGACAGGGAGCATCACCAAACCAGCAACTGGATGGGCATGCCCAGGGGTCTGAGAGCCCCCGACATAGGCTTTGGGGTCCTATTCCACATTTCCTTCAGAAAGCAGAAAGGGAGCAGGGCTCAGGGAGGAACTGACATGTAAACGCTCATCTCCTAAAAGCTGCATTTCCATTTAGCTGCGTGCCAGAAATAGCCCTTCATGGGACAAGTAACTTTTGCAGAGGATTCCTGCACAGTTCAAGCATGTTTTCAGCTGTAAAGGCAACAGCATGTACAGGTCACCAGTGGGTGCTGCACATTGCACACTCTCTCCACCCCAGGTGAGATCAGCGGTGGCAGTTCTGGCCCGAGGGGCGACTTCCCAAAGAGTAGACAGGGCTTTCTGCCCCTTCCTCCCTCCTCCCCAGCAGGAGCTTTGCCCTCTTGGCCTATGCCAGCACAAACTGCTGCTGCCAGCAGCTCATGGCCACCAAGACTTTATTCTGCTAACAGGGATGGCTGGTTTCCCTTTCAACACCAGCTGCTCTGCTCTCCTGGCACCTGTCAGGATGCACCAGCAGCAGCGATGTGTCCCTTCCCTGCTTCCTGGCCCCTCGCAGCCCCCCAGCAGCAACCACCGCATGCCTGGGTAGCACCTGTGACAGCAAACTGCTAAAGAAGATGGGTGGCAGCACATCTCCCAGTTGGGATGTCCTCCATAGGACACTCCTAGCACTACCCCTGCCCTTGAGGACAGCCTTCTTCCACAAGCACAGTCTCATCAGCCAAAGATATTTTCATTCAATTTTTTTTTTTCAGAGAACAGCAATCACATTGATTTCTTCTAAACCCCTGTCATCCCTACCAGTACTATGTGTCCCCGTAGGCAAAACTGGACCCCTCAGATGCGCTACTGGCCTCGGTTGCAGGGCAGCAGCCTGGCGGGGTCACTTACCGACACTTCCTCAGAGCCACCTCTGCCCGGCAAGTAAGTCATGTTCCCCTCCATAATCCAACACTGTGTCTGAAAGAATGCCAAAAAAAGGTCTTTATATCACAGGTTTTTAAGAAGCGGGCATACCTTCACACACGTATGCCGGCAGTATTTACCTTAGCTTATGTTGCAATGCCAAGTCACAGACAAGGTCCTCACCGTAGCAGTGCACAGTCATAAAATGCCTTTTCCTGTGTGTGATATGTATTACATTAAAGATGTAAAAAAACCCAAGCCAATGAGTTCAGCCTCTGACACCTAGAGAAACGGAAACATGTCAGGTTTATCTTCTGAATAATCAGTATGCTTTTTTCACTTTGAGCATTTATACGAACGTCAGTGGAAGAGATTTGCAATCTCCCCCACGTGTCTGTGAAGTGCTCCCATCCCTCACCTGGTTGCCCCCGTCCCACCTGCCGCCCCTGCTCTGCAGTCCACATGGCTGGGAGAGAGGAAGCAGCACTGCCTCTCCTCTGCTCCAAGGATTTTCGGTGAAGATGTCTGGGGGGGATCGCCCAATGCTGCCAATAGCTAGCGATGGCAAAAGGCACCGTGTTTGCTTTAACTTTTTTCCTTGGAAGGCACCTTCCCCCTGCACCCATCCACGCACAGACAGAAATACCCAAGGGAACTGATCATAGAATCATAGAATCATTGAGGTTGGAAAAGACCTTTAAGATCACCGAGTCCAACCGTAAACCTAACCCTGCCAAGTCCCCATCACCCTTCCTTCCCAAAACATGCAACCTGCAGGACGCTCTCGCAGACTAACACTGAAGTAAAGCCCTCAACAGCACTGGTTTTCCACTGACTCTGCCAAGTACCTACTGGGGCCTCGTCCTGACCCAACACTGCTTTCATCCCACAGCTCTCTCCGATGTCCCCCACAAGACAAGATATATGGGAAAGAGCAGCACTACTGAGCAATGGGCAGCATTTGAAGTGTGTGTTATCTCCTTAAATGCTGCTGCTTCTCGCTATAGCCCGGTGCTATTACTGTAAGTCAGGCAAGTCACATCACCTTTTTTCTGTTTGTTTTTGAGCAAACAGTACCTCATTGGGTGCCAGTCCATAGATGTGCTGCTAGAGATCCCCATGTGGAATGGTCTGTCATCTCTCTCAAGCCCTCTGAATGTCTACCTTCATTCACCATTGCTCCAAAGGCAGAGGGATAAATCTTCGTGAACCGGGAAAATCTGCAACTATTCCACATGTGGCAGTGGGTGGCTTACTTTGGCCATGGTGGGCAGTGTGATATTGGGTCAAAGCTTTATGTGTGAGTCAAGCCATCATAGTCTGACTGACAGCCAAGCTCTGCTGGGTATTAACTCTTGCAATGACTGAAACCAGAAACCGAAACCAGAAACAGACTCCTTTGTCGTAGGAGTTATTGGCAGTGTTGAAGTGGGATCTCCATTATCCATTTGCAGGTTTAAAACAGCACTCACGTCTCTGTCAGTGTTGGTGGCAGAGGAGTTACCCAGGAATTATGCAATGTGGAAAAAGAGATGGCAACCAAACAGGAATTTGGCCCCTTAGGCAGTTCTGTACCTCTCATCTCCTAAATAGAGATGACAGGCTGCCCAAGCACAAAGAACAAGCAGCCCCAGCAGCACCAAGACTGCTGGGGAGCTGTGAAATGCCCAGGCATCTCCCCGTGCAGCACGGAGAGAGGCTCACAAGCCACCCCATGTGGTAGTTGGGACTGAGGGTGACACCTGGGACACCCACACCACAGGCGGCGTGCTCGGGGGAGGCATTTCAGCGAGCCTGAGCGAGAGAGGTGCAGGCTGCCTGCGGCATTTGCACAGATCCTGTGGCAGCTCATCCTCTGGTGCCTGCGCTGGCTGGTGCAGACACAGCAGCACAAAGCACCCTCGGAGCCACCGCTGCTCCCTGGACCCACGGCCCCGGTGGCTC
>NW_008823944.1:905470-922855 GCF_000699105.1 Pygoscelis adeliae | reverse complement strand
TCCACCCCACGCTCTCCCTACGGGGGAAGCACTGGCCAGAGGAGACAATACATCAACGGGCGTCAGTGACAGCAGTGGCACAGGCAGCTGGCACCTCACAGTGTGCAGGGGAGAGACAAGGACAAACACCCCTGTCAGGGAGACCTTGGCTGTGCCCTGCATGGCAGCGGGAAGCCCTGTCTGAAGGGCGCCCAGGAAGCAGGCAAATTTGCCACCAGCCCTGGCGGGAAGGCGGCCAGTGTGCCCCTGTTTAGAGGAGTGGTGTCACGGGGAGAGGAGCAGGAGTGGGAAGGTGCCCAGGTGCTTGTCTGAAAATGGCAAGTGCCATTTTCTTCCCTTCCCCCCCCCCTTCCTTCACGAGTCTTGCAAGGACAGACTGAGTCCCTCGCTCCCCGTCCTGCCCTGAGCGCAGCGGTGCTGGCTCTCACTGGGGAGCGAGCGATAGAAATAAATGGCTTGTTCTGACCAGAGCTCCACAAGGAAACTTGGCCTCAAGGCGTGAATGCGTGTGCAGCATGTGAGGATGAGCAGAGTGACGGACAGAAAGGAAGGACACAGCCATGGCCGAACACAGACTACCAGGACGCTGCAAACGTCTTGATTGTCCCTTGTGTTTGACTCAGCACCGGCCTTGACCGCAGCATCCAGCAAGGTAAAGAGACGTATGTGTCAAGAAGTGTTTGCAAACCAGCTGCCAGAAGGCAGTGCCTTTCCCACGCGACAAGGGATGGAGGAAATGGGTCTTGTTCCCTAACGCTCGGGTGTTCAACTGGCTGAGGGCAAAGAGCAACGCTGGGTGGTTTCCTTGGATCTTTTGTCCATGCTCGCTGCAAGGCAGGCTGCCTTTCTCCTCCCCTCTCTCGCAACGTCTGCTTCTGTGTCTCTGCACCCGTGCACCTCTTGCACCATCCCCGCACATCTCGGTGACCGGTGTCCCCAGCACCGCCCTGCCCCGAGGGGTGCTCAGCCGCAGCAGTGCGGAGAGAGGGGTGGTGCTGGTGCAAATGCACCCGACAGCTTCAGCTCTGGTGAGCAGCACGAGGGAGGGAGGGAGGGAGGAGGAAAAGGAGGGAAGGAGGGAGGAAAGGAGTTTCTCTTTTCCGCATTTTGAATGGCAGCTTGCAGGAGTGCAGCTGTGCGGCTGTTCCTCCTGCCTGGATGAGCCCAGGAGGGAAGGGATGTGATTGCCCAGCCGATGGCTTTCTTGCCCACTTTCTCAGGTCTTACTGTTATCATTGGAGCCGACCCCACAAGCAGCACAGCCTTGGCGATGTGCCCTGATTGACGGGTGTAACTGAGGGACACACTGAAACAGGCGGATCCGAGCGGCTCGCATGCACATAGGCTGTCCCAGGGGAGGAGGACACCTCCCCAGGAGACCTGCCTGAGCCTCTGTCACCTCTCCAGGTCAGGAAAGCACCGTCCCCGCGTGGCAGCTGGAGCGAGGGGAGGCTAATGAACGGCTCAGGAACCCAGATGTGGTCAGCAAGGCACAGGTGAGCCTAAGCACTAAGCTGTTTCAACGCCCTTATCCCTTCAGTGTTATTTCTAATGCGGGGATAAATGTTTCTCTTCACGTTTAATGCCCATTTGGGCCACGCTCCTTTTGCTTGCAGGAAGTGTGCAAGCCTTCAGCTGTCTGTGGCTCTTCCCTTCACCAGCCCTCAGGCTGAAACATTTTCAGCCCTAGACATAGCTTCTCTCTCTCTCTCTCTCTCTCCCCCCCCCCCCCGCCCCGGTAGTTTTTGTCTCCCCACCTTTTTAATGAAGAATAAATGCATCTCCCACTGGTGGCTGGAAAGCCACCAGAGATGGGTTGTCTCCTTGCATCTCTCCAGGCCAGTGACATGAAGGGATGAGGCTCCCTCTGCTGGGTTTTCTTTCAGAAGTGAGGCACAAAAATTATTCCTGCAAAGGGTTGTGTGCGTATGCGATCAGCATCTGCCTGCACCTGCACCAAGAGCTGCTGGGTGGGCTCTGGGCAGGCAGCAGCTCTGCTGCAGAAGAGCACGGGAGGAACGGGACGCTGCTGCGGCAGGGAAGTGCCTCCACCCAGCTGACAGAAAAGACAAGAGGAGAGTTTTGGAGGAGAAATTAAGAGAAGGGGGAAAAAAAATGTCCAACAGGGTTCAGTGCAGTCACGGCTATGGTGCGTGATGCGCTGCTGAGCCGTACAGGGCAGCTCTGCATCAAAGAGCTCCAGTGGGACCCAGGGGCTCCATCCCCGCTCACCGCCCAGCCGTAACGAGGATTTCTGAAGGATACAGCCTGAACAATACAGCTCCCGGCTCCACGGCACACTACTGACAGTGCGGTGAAGGTCACAGCTGCCTGGGTTTTGCTCCTGTCCCTCCGCTTGAAACAAATGCAGAAGAACCTTGCAGGGCTTCAGGCTGGAAGAGCTCTTTCTTGGGACATGAGCCATCTGGGTGCTGCTGTTACTTTGCTTGGGGAAGCAGCGCAAGTGCCTGTTGTAGCTGTGTCACGTCCCACCTACGAGAAAGGGGGAGTGACTAAGGTCCACAAATCCCCTCAGTGTGGGTTAAGGTGAGATAACACTCAAGGTCCAAACACGAACATCAACTTTAATGGAACAAACACTCTGTAAGCATCAACCCTCTGTGTATCAATATATCACATAAGCTAAGTGGCTTTATGAGAAGTTGAGGTAGGCCTTGTGTTACTTAGCAGCATCAGGGGTAAAGAGCAAGAAGGAGGGCGGGGGGGAGAGAGGGAGAGAGATATCACCAATCCTGGATCCAGCGTCCGACCTGCCGACGGGGGCTGTCGGTGTGGAGAGCGCCCCGAAGAGGCTCATGTGCACCCCTATTTATTGGCTCCAGTCCAAGGTTTCTGGAATCTTCTCTCACCCCCAGCTCCCGGAGTGGTGGGGCCTGCTCCCTGACAAGCTGCCCCCAGCGACACAGTGCCATCACTGTTCAGCCGCAGCTGGCGGCCCCAGGGGGAGAGAACGGACGGCTGCCTCCCAAGCTCAGCACCCTTTGGGAGCATTTCAGATGCACTATTCAGGCTTGTAAGCTTTCCAGGATTGAAGTCTGCTCCTCGGAACAATCTGAGGACAAGCTTTGGTGTGTCTTTGGTGTGTCTTATCCAAACAATTTGGATAAGCTTTTGGTGTGTCTTCAAAATGAAAACCAAACATGATGCAAACGGCCATGGTTTACAGTCAAAGAATTTAGTTGTAAGACCAAAACATCCCAGCAGGTGCTCTGCATAGCAGAGAAAGTTGAAACAGGACCATATCTGCTCTTTTATTGTCAACGTATGGATGCTTGCAACTTTGCATGGACATTTTTCCCCTGTACATTTGGAAAGTAGCATCTCCATCGGCTATTCTCCCCACTAGCCCTTTTTCTCCCTGACTACAAGGAATTAAACCCTCAAGCGCCATTTCTGCTACATCTCCAAAACCACGTTCTGCCTCTGCTTACTCGTTCCAGCTCTGCCATGGTCTCAGCTGTAGCTGCTTTCCACTTAAGCAAAGCAATAAATCAAACCAAAAAAAAGAATTTGGCAACTCCAGCAAGTCTCTGAAGCCTGCAGAGGGAAGCCCTGGTGTCACAGCACTGGGAGAGAGGAGGTTCCTGGGGTTCCCTCTGGTACCCTCAGGCAGTTACAGTTGCCCATCGGCGCTGCAGAGGGGGACTCCGATGAAGCTCTTGAGAGCCAAGAGAGCCTCTTTCTATAGACAACCACCACCACCAGGCTTTCCCACATGGCAGCGAAAGCAGGGTGTGCTGGGGAGAACAGCATTTTCATCCTTCAGGCCAGACATTTCTTTACCAAGTGCTTTAGTCCACAAAGCTTGAACTTGCCAGTGCTGCTGTGCGAAAGCCTGCCTCCCTGAGCTGACCTGGCAGCCTGGCCACAGAGCAGGAGGAGATGCCGCTATTTTGGAAGTCCTGCTGGTCTCCCCAGATGTTGAGGGAAATAAGTTTTCAAATTCAGAAGGCAACTCAGAGGGAGATGGAATAAAAAGAAAAGGGGGTTTGCCCCCTCTTTACCCACTGTATCCCTGCACAGCACATCCTTTACTCTTGATTTCCTCCTCTGAAACCCTCCTGTGCCTCGCAGTTAGGAAGGCAGCAAACTCTACCTAGCCCTTCCCAGGAAAAGTCTCTCTGGTTCCAAGGGATGCAATGTCTCTTTCTTTTTGAATTGGAGAAACACAAGATGCTTTCCCCCCTCATGTATGGACCAGAATGAAGGTCTTTTCAGCAGCTTCCTCAGACTTTCCTACCCCTGAGCTGTGCCCTGAATACCAGAGGGTGAACAGAGGTCGAAGGTGGAGAGCAGAGATATTTCTTGATGTTGCGATTGTCTTTCAGGTGGTGTTCATTTCATACCTATTCATGTTGCACTACAAGCGCACACCACGATAATGAGCAGCACTCTTATCTAGGGTTATCACTAACAGCAGAATACAACAGAAAGCCTTTTCTGTCTCCCGGGGAGATCTGTTGAGGACATCTGTGAGTCAGCCTCACTTGGTTTCTCTTCATTTGAAGTCCTCCAGTTAAAAACCGTGTGGGTACTCCTTTCAACAAACGTAATTTCTTCATGAGGGTAATAGCCTGCTCTGTGTTTGGTTCCGGTTGAATTCTGGGCAGCGAGGGAGGGAAGGGGTTGACGACTGCCTTCAGGGAAACCCAGCTGTAAGGAGGTCCTTTCTACCTGGAGGCAAGCAGTGGCTGGGGCCTGTCGCTCCTGCTGTTACACGGGCAGTCCTGGCCCTTATTTGCAAGGTTTTTGACTGCAAAGAGCAACACCAGAGCTCAGTACTGGTGACCCAGGAGTGGGTGCCCACCAGCTTGAGGGTGGCCGTGGCTGCCTGGGCTCTGGCAACCCATGTTTTACAGGTCAGCAGCAAACCAGCTTGGCGTGTGCAGGTCCCCAGTGGGGAAGCTCCTGCTGGATTATCCATACCTTTTTTTATAAGGCTGTGGGAGGCGGGGGATGCAGCCCTTCATCATCCCTGTGAGGACATGGGAGACAGGTTTAGATTTGGGTGTCCTCTGAACCACAGCGCACCTTCTGTAGGACCCGCGGCCGGGGCAGTGCTGCAGGCATAACGTCAGACTATCACTGGCATCAAGGAAGCCTTATTCACTTTTCTGAATCTTACGGTTCTCACACAGTAAGAAGGTTTCCTTAGTACCATATACCAGAAATTATCTTTCTGAAACTTGAAAGTTTTTAATTTTGGCAGCGATATCTCCTGCTTTCAGTGTGTGGGGAGAAACTGGCCATCAGCCTTTTGATGTTTTCCTGAAAAAGGTGCAGAGTACTTTACATCTATTTTTAAAGAAGGGGCAGGATGGGGCTGCTGGCACATGTCAGAGAAAAGAAAAAGGAGAAAAAGGTGAGTTTTGAAAATCTGCTGCTCCGGCCCTTTACTATTCCCTAACCTTTAAACTTTATTTTCAGCAGTGTACCTTCACTGTTCCTGGCTAACACCTAACCAGGTATCGGTTCCCTGATTATTTCCATGAGCGCTTGTCCTGGCCCACGCGGCTGACATCACTTGCATAATTCGGCTGATGTTGGAGGCCCACAGTTTGACCTTTGGTATATTGCTATGTAGCTGTTGGGGATGTAACCTCTGCTAGATAAAGCATAACGACATGAAAAAACATGTAATTGGCAGAAATACCAGAACTAAACTTATACAAGAATATTTGCCTGGCAACTCGCTACACCAATCAACGAGCAACAGCCCAACCTGGAAGATGCTCTCCACCCCAAAACCCCCATCCAGCTCAGCCTGTACGGAGGCGGCACAACTCTGCCTTCGGGGAGAAGGTGTTTTAACCTCCCTTGGCATCTGAGGCAGGGACAGTACCTGGAGGTGTTTCCAGGACTGTATTCCTGCGTGTGCTGGAGGACCTTGGTATTGGTACAGCCCCCAAGCGGACGCAGTGTCTCGGATCCCCATAATAACGCACCCCACTGCACAGCCTCCTGCCTGGTTTCACCCCAGGTGAACTGCTTTGCGTGCCCCGGCGGTGCCTGGAAATGTGCTACACGGCATCCCAGTTGTGGGTGCACCCGTAACGCAACCCTGAACGTGATGCTCAGGTCAGGGACCAAGGCAGCTCCTTGATGAATGAACATGCCAATGCTTTAAACCCTCAGACTCCTCCGGTCCACTGGAAGCCCTGGGCTGCAGAGAGATGTTACGCTTAAAATCTTGTTTACGGGCAAAGAGGAGGCACAACGTATGTATAGATAAAGCCAAGAATTTATTGTTAGTGTAGTGGCAATCTCAAGGCTCCAATCATTATCAGTCTAGATCTGCTGGTCGCAGAAAAAGGAAGAATACTAATGCACTTAAAATTGTTTTGCACACACATATTTTTTAGCCCTTTTCCTGGTGGTATGCTCACCCTTCCCCTGCTCCTCGGGGTCCTAAGGCTGGTGGTTTCACCCAGGTGGTGGTGGTGGGGTGGGGTGGGGTGTTAGAGCGAGTTGTCAGCATCTCCAGCCCTTCCCTGGGACGAATGCAATGTTCATGCTGATGTTTTTTTCTGCCTCCCTCTAGGATCTGCTTGGGGTCGTTTTCATATGTTTTCTAACATGCTTCTATACCTCCTTCTGTCTTCACTGGTCTGCAACCTCAAGTTACACCCAATTTACTATGTGCGGTGCTCCTTATGTATGTTAGATACTATTTTTTTTCTGTCTGTTACTGCTAAACCCAGTTTTGCCAGCTCCAGGTCTGCATTTTTTTAACCGACCATCGGTGAGTTGTGTATAGCTGTGGGGGTCCCCATTGCCAGCCTGTGCCCCACCTTTTACCATCCTGTACCTGTACTCCTCTGTGCTGTATCCCCCGTCCCCACTGCTCAAGGCCACTGCTATCATACTAGACTTGTATTTCTCTACACTGTACCATTGTGTCTGAGTCAAAAATATCTCATTCTGCATAGGATAGGGGGAACCAAGGCGGTGAGAGCTTTTACATGCTGAGTATGAAGCTCCTCAGGCATTTCTGTCTCCTGTGCAAGCCCTTCTGCCCCTCTGAGTGGCCGCATCCTGCTTCACAATTTCACAAGGTGCCAGTACGACCAGAGCGGAGCACATTAATGCTTTCTCAGCACAGCTTCGAAGCTCAGCCCAGGAAGCTGCCCTGCTAAAGTTCACATGTTTCATAGGGTAGGCATGAGCACTAGAAAAGAGGAAATATACATTTAAACCCAAACAGGCTCAGCTTGAAGGAAACATTGGTTTTCAATGCAGCTATGAATTAAGGTAAGAGACAATTATATTTTACCTATAATTTGACAGAGCAGGATGACAAGAAATGGTGTCTCATGAACTTAAGGAAACTTCACTGCTTGGTGCTTGGAATCTAAATGATATTTAATTTGGGTAAGGATGATGTGGGTAATGTTTACAAATTGTGAAAGTAGAAAGGGGAACGCTTTTATTAATCAAAGTGGACCAGGGCAGAGAAATTTTACTCGGTGACTGATTAGTTGTGGCATCTTGTGGTAAGAGAAATAGTCACCCTGGCCCGAAGTCTCCAAGGTTAAAGCAAAATGCTGATAGGTGACTAGTGTGCAGCATTAGCCCAGAAGGACAGACCAAGAAGATTCAGCCCTTCTACTTCATTAGGTGTTTTTTGTTAGATGTCTGCAGGGATTTCACAATTCACCAGCATTGCTTCCTTTTAGTTTTGGTCAGTGAACCAACATCCCAAACATCACTGGCACTGAAAGACAGCCCAATATGGAAAATCTGGTAGAGACGATAAAAAGTGTCTGATGCGGACAGACCAGCAAGAGAATGGCAGAAATTAAAAAAATTTGAAAACCCAACTTTCTGTATGACCACATTACTTAATTTCTCTGCAACTCACCTTTCCATAGGAAGGATGTTGCACAAAGATGTCTGCTGGTTTGGGTCAGACATTTGGGTAATACAGTGGCAGAAGCCCGTTAAGTACTTGTGTGATATAAACATAAATCCAGAAACAGCGGTTCCAAAAATCTGGTCTGTTGGGGCAAACCCTGCGTGGAGGCAGCGCAGCCAGAGGCAGTGAACTGGGTGACAGGATAAAAGACAGCAACTGCAATGAATTACGAGGGTTTAGGCAGTGCAGAAAAAGTCCAAAAAGGAGAAGAAAAGGATAAAGTTTGACAAAGGAGAACACATAGTAAATTGAGAGTAAATCACATAGTAAACGTGATCTTCCCAGGAAGGGGCTGGCAACTCCAGAACTTAAACCTCATCCAGACACAGTCAAGAAGGGGTAATGTGTGCTGCTCTCTAAAATGATGGAGAAGATGATTTAAGAGATCTCTCATTTCTATAGAGCCTTCTCAGATTTCTCAAGGATGCCAAGGCAATGTGAGCTTATTAATAACAAAAAGGAGGGGCAGGAAGTAAATAGGTGCCACAATAAAGGTGGTGAGAGGATGGAGCAAATGGTAACTATCAACAAGTACAAACAGTGCACATAGCTACAAACATTCATCTGTTTTCACCGTCCTTTCAACAGAAAATACAAAAGAAATTTGAATGCCGCTTAAGAAGGGAAGGCTTGGGAAAAAGAAATACTGAGGAAGAGCAGGTAAGAGAAAACACCAGCAAAATGCTCAGCTATACATATAAAAAAAGATACAGAGTGCCACGAGCAACTGTGCAAGCAGAAAGGGCAAATAGGGGAACTAACAGGCTGGAGGAAATACCTGTGAAACAAATTTTCCAAGAAAATCCTGAGCCTGGTAATCACCATCCAGTCAGATGACAACCCCAAACACCCAGTGCCCCAGGGGCAGCTCTTGGCAGGGCTCCTGGTCCCTCCCCAGTTCTGCCACTGTCCCCCCGGCAGCTGAGTTGAAGTGCTCCCCAGCCTCTGCCAGGGCAAAACTAAATACTGCTCTTCAACAAGATTTTCATACCGTTTACCTAATTTCACACCCCCTGGCATGTCCTTGGGGTCAGGACATTGCCTGGAAACCACCTCAGGTTGCAGAGGCTCTGCAGAGGACCCTTGGATCTGGTCATAGGATCGAGACCACAAAATCATGACCCTGAGAGTCACGGATGAAAATTACAGAACCATTTCAGTGATTTTTGAACCTCGATTTTAAGATCCAGGGGAGACGCAGGAGTCTGAATCATACTGTCAGGTCCTATTTCCTAAATGCATGTCATTTCTGAAATGGATATTTAAGGCTCTGACCTCCTTAGAGCCAGATTTCTAAAGGTACTTTGACTACCAGAGGTTCAGACCTTGTGGGATTTTTCAGAAGCCCCCCCAGTGCTTAGCTCCCATTCAGAAGAATGATTTGAATCAATGATGGCACCCCAGGAGAATGCCTTGACATGGCTGTCTGCATCTTCACTTGCTCAAGAACCTTGGTCATGCCCTGAAGCCTATTCCCTGCTCCATTAAGGAACAGGTGGGACCCCCACTGTGCAGGCACCAAGTCTCCTGCATGGCCACCCTGTCAGCCTCAGAGGAGCTTTGTCCTCCCCAGGGTCAAGGGAAGGAGCTGAAACAACTGAAAGCTTCAGCTTACAGCTTTTGCTATAAATACACCAGCAACTGCAGGGGTGAGCTGCCAGGGGTTTGGCAGGGTTTGCCAAGGCCCCAGCAAACCACACACCGCTGCGGTGCTGCTGTCTCTCCCTGACAGCTCGCAGCAAGTCTTCCTGGCAGGGGGACAAAACCAGCAGGTGGAGGGATGTCGCTGGGGGCAGGATTTGCCCAGGGCACTGGGGTTCAGTCCCCTGTGCCCGCTTTGCTGTGATGGCAGCACAACCAGCCTGAGTGAGGCCACTGGCCCGGACAGCTGGCCCATGCACTAACGGAGCAAGAGCAAGATCTTACTCAAAACAAAACCTCTGTGGTTGCTCTGAAGCACAGGCGGTGAAGCCCTCGCCGCCGGCAGAGACAGTAGTAAGTCCATGTTTCTGTGTTTTCTTTATAAATCAGAGTACACCTAATTTTGATGCGATGGGTTAAGCTGAAACTTGTGCCCTGGTTACTTGCTGCCCTGCAGTTATCTCCAGGTTAGCATGGAGCATCTTTGAGAAAGCACTTTCCAATGCTGTAAAGCCTTAGGTGAAGGTGAGAGAGATCCTGGGGATTCTGAACTCTATACTATCCCCTCCTGCCCTCCATGGTCCAAGACTGATCTTTCAAATGTATTTTTTTACCCAAAACTATCAGTTTAAATCTGTAGATTTACATGCTGCTTATCTCCAGCTAGTGGTGTCTGCTTCTAATTTAGTTTGTGATGTTGGTGTAAAAACTGTAGAACTGGTTCAGGGAAGGGGCATTTTTTTCATCTCTTTGACCTAAATGCTTTTGTAAAGGGACTACAGGCCTCTGCAATATTCAGGCTTATATTTATCTTAATCGGGAGTGGTTTGATTGGCTTCCATTTCTGGGTCCTTTATTTAGGACACCTTAAATGCCCTAATTTTTGGAAAGCCTCAGCATCATGCTTCTGCACCTTGAACTCCACCTTGAGTTGGAAAATCCAATATGAAGCAGCCCGGATCACTACTTGCTTTTAAAAAACTTACCCTCAAAGTCTTGGGGGGAACCTCCATAAATTAAATCACCCAAATCGATAAGCAACTATTGAGCTTGCAGAACTCCACCGGTCCACAGAAATGGTCCAGCTGATCTGAGAATAAATCACAGAAGAAAGAAGAAACACCAAAGAAAGGAATTTCCTCACCTTAAAGTTATCAGGGAAGGACTGGGGGAGCTGGGAGCAAGGATACATCTGGGATTACACCACACCCACTCAGAAGCGATGGAGAAATGATAAAAGAACTGGTTAGAAGTACGGAAAACACACAGGGTTTAACAGAGGCAGTACAGACTGGCTGTTTGATAACAACATCCCCACCGCCAAACTGTGCTGCTTTCTTTCCACAGCCATCATATAGCCTCCCCTGTAACCCAACCCCAGCAGCTGCTCCGTGCTCTTCACAGGACCCCACTTCCTTCCAGGAGGTCCAATCCCGGGATTTGGGCTAGCTAGTGCTGGTGAAGTACCTGGGGAGAGGATAGTTTGGCTTTTTCAATCATTTATAACCAAAACAGAGTCATGGTTGTTAAGACGAGTGTGCCCCAATAGCCCATTTGCTCTGCCTCCCTGCCGATCAGGGGCTGTAGGTTTTTACCCAGTACCCTGCTGCTGAGCTCCTCCACTGTGTCTGGCCTAAACCCGTTTCCCAGACTGATATCATCTCTTGACGTGGAGACCCTCAGGCATGCAAAAATCTCCTTTTCCTACTTGAAGTCTGTTCCAGTCATTAGCCTTTCACCATTAAAAATGTGTATCTGATTTCTAGCTTGCATGTTTCTGGTTTGAATTTCCATGTATCAGTTGACGGTATGGCTAATTCCACTAAATTAGCAAGATTATTAACAAGAGCAAAAGTGAAATCAAGTGTTATGAAAGTATGCCTACAGCCCCAGTATCAAGCTCTGCAATGGTAAAGCCTTCCCTCTTTTGTTCCTTCCCATTTAGCACCTCTTTAAACACGCGAGGGTTGCATCAGCTTTTCTTACTGCAACATCTGGCTGGGAGCTTGGTTTCAGAGTCTGCCCTTATTGGCAGTCCAGTTTCCTAATGGATGTACCCCCACTCTGGAGACACGGTCTGTGTCGTTTAACTCCCAAGAGTGTCACTTCGGCTACGTTAAAGCCAACGTGAATCATTAGAGAAGCCCCAGATTACTCCGATCTGTCTGAATCACTGTCCAGTTCTCTAACTGTTTTATCACTTCCTCCCGCCAGCTCTGATTCCCAATCTGCTTTCAGACCAATGATGAAATTACTGAAGAGTTTTTGGCTTTCAACTCATCGTTCCCGCAGACCTTTTACAAACAATATTCCTAGTTTGGTGAGCCTTCCTCCACGGATGGCTGGCTTTTGAGATCTGACAGCTAACCAGCCCAAATCTCATTGCAATGCTTTGTTGGGCTTGTGTTGCTTTGGGCCGGAGAGATGTGTCAATCAAATAAGCAGGCAGTGCAAGTCAAAGCTCCAACTCTCCTGCGCAGTACCCTTTATCAACCTTGCAATCTCATCAGATGTCCAAACTAAAGCTTCTCTTCTATAAAGCCATGCAGACTGGCATTAGCTACACTCTCCCCCTTTCCTGTTTAAATTTTATTTTGCCCAGGTTAAAGGTTAGGTTACCTAGGTTAGGTTAAAGGTTAGCTGTTTTACCTTGCTTCCTGCTTTCGAAGGTCGACATTGTGTCACCTGCTTCCAGCACCTGTAGAGGTGGAACAGGGAGAACATCTCCCCACTTCAGGACTGAATACAAGACTGAGATTTAAGATTTAAAGTCATTAAATCAAAAGCTGGGCTGGGCCTGCTTTTGACCCTGGCTATCTAACACGATCCCAAACAACTCCAGAGACCGACCCCTAAGAATGGAGCCACCCTGCTCTGAAAGATAAGCTAAGTGAATTACAGGAACCCGTTGGGTGTAGGACTAGAAACCGGGAGCCATCTCTGGTTAGTGTATTGCCCATAAGTCTAAGTTTTGTTTTGGGTATCATCCAAATGGTGGTTAGAGGTGTCCGTGGCAGTCTGGTGATTGCGTGGTAGCTGCCTGGTGCCAGGCTGATTAAGAGTTTCACCCAGAGTGCTATTAAGACTCGCATCTCTCCTGCTAGTTTCCACCCAGTTCTGGTTAATTCCCTTAAATCTCTTTTTTTTGTGTGTTAGAAGTGCCACCAGCAGCTACGACATTTCATTTGGAGGTACCCGAGGACATCCCTACAGTCTTGCCAAGAATCATCGGCTGGCAAGAAGATGGGTGTAGTTGCAAATGTGCAAAAGCAACCGTGTTTATATTTGGGTAGGGAGGTGGCAGCTCAGATCTAAGGGTGAGAAAGGCATACCATGCCTGTAGGGTTTCACAGGGGTTCCCACAAAGCCTACAGCTTCCCTGGGCCAGCTGAATCGTCGGCACGCAGCTCCGGCCCGTTCAGCGTGCACTGAAAACATGCTTTGCTTGCATGAGAAAAGCATAAAAATCAGCCTCACCCCGAAATGCTGACTAAGGTGTGAAAATCTTTCTGAGGCTTAAATACTTTTATCAGTGTATTGTGCAAATCTGAAGCGTGACCCTCTGGCAGAGGTCTGGGTTTGGTTATTTTTTTTTAACTTCTTTTCATTCGGTGACAGCAGAGGCATCACGGAGAGGCGAAGTGCTCGCAGACCCCTCTTCTCAGCAGTAAAGCTTGTAATGTGGCACTTGGCTGAAGCGCCAGGGGTGATAACTGGATAGATCAGATGCATAAACAGGATTTGGCTCTTGTGTCACCCAGCCTGATGCCAGTGCTGTCTGAAGGTTGAAATGCAACTTCTGTTGCTTAGAGGAGTTTGTGGATCTCTCATAATTTCACTTCCCTATGTATTACATATAGCGCACATGGTTGTTGGAAATAGCTGGGTTGAGAAACAGGGGTTTTGGTCCTGCAGACTATTGTCTTTGAGATTGCTATAAATGTGATTAAAAGCAGAAGTGTGTGGGAGCAGGGTGTAAAACTGCTGGGGAAATCTGGAGAGAGAGCAAAGCAGTTGAGCAGTTCCATGAGAAGCAGAAGTGAATCTACTATTTCCTGTACTCAGCAAGGGAAAACGTCTGCTGGAGGGACCTCGCAGCCCTGCAGTCCTTCTTCAGTGTCCTCTACACTCTTCAGTTCACTTTGTCCCTTAGGTGAACATTTGTCGTAAGCACAAGAGAGAAAATTGGGTTGAAGCTGACAGTGAGAAGACTATAGCATGCACTGCGGTGTGCTTTGTGAGGCTGATGGAGAATACCTGGCAGGGAAGGATGGAGGATGGGCAGAGCTAAGTTTCCTCATTTTAGGGTGCAATAACATTTCATCACGTTATGCCTGTCTGGCATGGGCTGAGTTTTGGGAGCCCTTTGGAGTTTGCAGCCCACCTGTTGAGTAACATCAGCTTAAACTGAGAAAAGTGGTATCAGAGGAGCTAAATATTCAAAAAGAACTGACAGCATTGCATATGCAGGATGAGTGGCGGTGGGAAAATATGACTGTGTGGCTGGTGATACACAAAATCCAGGAGCTAGAGAGTGAACAAGCCACAAACTGTGCCAGCAGTTTTGGATGCCACTGTCATTTTGGTAAGTGCAGTCCTCGCTTGCCCCTGGACATGCTATGCAGCATCTCGCCCTTCCTGTTGACATAGGTACCACGGGCTTTGCAACCACCCATCCAGGGGTAAAGGAAATAATTTGCTACTGTAGAAATAAATGATCCCCATCAGTGAGCTAGGGGAGATTACCTGACTGAAAAGGTACTTCAGGAAAAATACCAGCCCAAGTGATGTTCCTCTTTACTCCAGTAAGGCCAGGAGTTCATCCTGCACCTCCGTGTAAATGTTCTCCTGTGAAGATGGTGGCCATTCCCATGCCCAGCTTTCTCTGCAGGCAATGCCCGTGGGCGCAGCCTGTGCAGAAGTCTGCCAGACCTGAGGGCTACCCTGTGGTGGGAGCTGCATTTCCTTACACGTGTGAAATCCTCCCTGTGCCCAATAAAGCACAGCGGCTTGTACAGACACACGGAAACTCTCCAGAGGAACAAGCTGCCTTTCTAGACATGAATAAAGGGAGCAACCATGGGAAGGACCAGCACAGCTAGATGCTCTCAGAGAGGAGAGTAAACTAATGTGCGCTCCCTCTCTCCAGATTAGGGATTTCACGGAGCACACACAGTCTAGGCAAGCACCACCGAGCAGCCCTCTCTGGATGCCTGTGCAGTTAGCAAAGATACTAACGGGATACGAGCAGGCATCAATCAGTTTTATCCTCTGTGCATGATGGGACTTCTGCTTGTCTGAAAGAGGAGCTTACACGGCACAGCAGAAGCTGGGGCACTTTGCAGAGACATCATGGCCTCTGTTCGGCTTTGTCGCAGAATCACAAAGTTAGGACAGGTCTTCTGGAGGTCTCTTGTCCAAACCCATGCTCAGAGCAGGGCTGGCTGAGTGTCAAGTATCTCCAGGGATGGAGATCCCACAACCTCCCTGAAGCCCCGTCCTGGTGTTTGACCACTCTCACAGTGAATTTTTTTTTTCCATACAGTGAGTAACAAATTCCCATGGCCATTGCCTCTTATTCCTCTGAGGAAAGTTGTCTGCTTCACCTTTACACCTTCTCACTAGATTCCCCTTGAGATGTCTCTTGTTGAGGCTGATCAAACCCAGTTCTCAGCGTCTTCTCATACACCAGGTTCTCCAGCCCCAATCATTTTGGTAGCCCTCAGCTACCACACACCGGTGCATTGGTGAAGAACCAGCTGTGGAGCACATCAGCCCACAGAGTAAGACAGAAGCTCTGGCAGTGTGCAGATAGGTGCAGTAACAGCTAAGTGGGCTGGCGTAGCGACTCATATTTGGCACAAGAGACTTGGTGTACCCCAACAGTTTTCATTTTAAAGGCACCTGCTGCAGACATTTAGTCTTAGAAAAGGAGAAAGAAAATGTCAGGATGGGAAGGCAGAAAATGATGGGCTGTTGGGATTATGTACGATGTCTCCTGCTCATTTCCGTATCCCTCAAGAGGGTAGATAAAGTGATGACTGGACAGACACATGAAGAGATGAGGAACCTGTCACATATCTCTGTAGGCAACTCTAGTTACCTCACCAGTAGAAAAACAGTATCTTGTTTGCAATTGCTGTCAGCTTCTGCCCCAGCACCTAGGCGTTTCCTACTCGTCCCCTTTAATTCTGCTGGCATCAGATACCACATCTCCAAAAGCTGGAGAATTAAACGGGGTTGCAAGCAAGGGGCTGGACAGACTTTGCAGGCAGACTCAGCTCCCAGTTCAAGTGGAAAGGCACTGCAAGTGCCGCTCAGCCTGTGGGTGTGCCTGCCTACTGCAAACAGTCTTCCCCGTATCGTGCCCATGCCCCAAAACTACCAACACTGAGAAAGCCCTTCTTCTAGCCCACTTTTCCTGTGCAAAACCACAAAGATTGTTTTCTAATGACTGTGGGCACTTCTCATTTGAATGTTTTGGGGACAGCTAGGCTTTGAACTTTCAGAATAAGAAGATATTTTAAAATGGAGAGCCTGCATTTCCAACTAGCACAAAAAAAACTCTTTGAGAAATGACTACAAAATAAGAGACCAAAACTTCATGGCCCACACCACAAACGGCACTCTGGCAATGAGGCATTAGGAGAAAATGTTAATATGGTCACAGTAGCCACCCGTGGGGGAGTTTGTTGTAGTTACCACTATGTCATATGAAACTTCTTGGGCAAGGACTGTCTCACGCCTCAGGATATCTTTATTTCATGCTTAGTCTTGCAAGGCTTATTTTAAACAGAGGCTATAAAAACTATTGCTATCAGTGAAACGTGGACATGTAGGCTGGGATTCCAACCACTTCACTCTTAAGTGTCAGGAGTGGGAGTAGTTACACACCATCAGCGTCTACCGCCGAGTAATGTGCCCGTGCTCTCCTTATAGTCAAAAGGAGTTCCATCAACACGGTCAGCAGAGTCTGGAAAGCAGTCTACCTTGTCTTAAAGCAGATTTGGCCTGGCCTGCATTGGATCAGATCAATGATCTGATCATTGCTCAGAGTCAATGGGGGCTCCTGTAAGAAGATTGCGACACTGATCTTGGGGTAGTTAGTTGCAGTTTTGTTACCACTGACCCTTCCTTTCAGTCTTGGCTTTAACAGGCTGGTTTGGCTGTATTGTCATCTCCCTGGGCTTCTGCACAGCGTATCACACTCAATTTCCTTCATTTCCTACAGTGAGAGCAAGTAACAGATTCTTACCACTCTTTACCCCAACCAGGGAGCAGACTGAATGCAGCAACATCGGCACCCCTCTAGGATTTTTGGTTCCCTGCAAACAGAAATCTTTGCAGAGACTTGAACACCACATCCCAAGGGAGCACAGAGGAACTGATGGGTGCCCCGAGTTATTTGATGTGCAGAACAGTGAGCCCAGAGGTCACACACCGGCACCCCATACTCTCTTTAGGTGCAGCCTCCATACTAACAAGCCCTGGCTCCAACCTGACTACCTCGCAGTCAAGGCAGGAGCAGTCACAAGACGCTTTGGTGCTTGAGGAAAAGGGTCAATAGAGTTTCTCTTCTTTTGATCATGGGATGATTTTTTAAAAAACCTCATCAAAGATATGCTTGCTACCCAGGGATGTCCCAGTGCAAACTTTGCTCCTCCCATGTCAGCAAGCATCAGCTCAGCCCTGGCCAAACTGGGCGTCTTACCACTCTTCCAGCCTGGGGTTAATGTGTGGGGCGAGATTGGGCTCTCGGTGGTGTTGACAGGCACCGCTTGCTGATAAACAGCTACATGTGAGGTATC
>NW_008823944.1:887750-905440 GCF_000699105.1 Pygoscelis adeliae | reverse complement strand
CTGAGCACTGCCCAACAAACTGGGAGAGTGCCTGCATTTCTCACGCTGCGATGCACCACCTGCAGAGCTCAGTTAGTCGGATGTCGGTTTGCTGCTGCTTCTGCTGCTCTTCTGATAAGCAGGGGCTTACTCGACAGCCCTTGAAATCCTCGTTTATTTTTTCTTATCCTAAAGAGCTAATTTTCAGTGAAGCACATGTAACAGCAGAGTCTGGGCTTTTGTCAGTAACTACCATCACCTCTGCAGTAATACAACTCTCACTAACCCAAATAGCGACAAAATCCCAAAGCGTGCGTGTTGGAGAGGTCTCTCAGTATTTTACCATAGCGGATACTGGATCTCTCTAACATTATTCTTTTTTCGCTTTTCACGTTGCCTCTAGGCAGAAAATTCAGCATGACAGAAGCATTCACAGAAACGACAGCTGAATACGCTTATGACGAACATGCTTTTTCCTGCAATAAGACTGACATCCAAGAATTTGGGAAAATATTTCTGCCAGTATTTTACATTGCAGTGTTTGCTCTTGGCCTCACAGGGAATCTAATGGTGGGTTTTGCCATTGTGAAAGAAGGCAGTAAAAAAAGCATCACTGACATCTATCTCCTGAACTTGGCTATCTCGGACCTTCTCTTCGTGATCTCCCTCCCCTTCTGGGCTTCCAACACGGTGCGTGGATGGACCCTCGGGACTATTCCATGCACAGCTGTTTCCTCGCTGTATTACATCGGTTTCTTTGGGGGCATGTTCTTCATCACTGTTATCAGTGTCGACAGATACTTGGCCATTGTCCGGGCAACATATTCTCTGAAATGCAGAACGGTGAAACATGGCTTTCTTATAACCTGCGGAGTATGGGCAATAGCGGTTTTAGTTTCAGTGCCACATTTTGTGTTCTCCCAGCTGGTAGAAAATGACTGCACTCCTGTCTTCCCCCAGGAGCTGGAGAACATCTGGCCGGTGTTCTGCAATGTGGAGCTGAACACCATTGGCTTTTTCATCCCAGTCTGTATCATATGCTATTGCTACTGTGGGATCATCAAAACCCTGCTGTCCTGCAAAAATCAGAAAAAAACAAGAGCCGTAAAACTGATCTTGGTTGTGGTGGTCGTGTTTTTTCTGTTTTGGTCCCCCTACAATGTGCTGATTTTTCTAGAGACTTTAAAGCACTATGAGTTATTCACAAGTTGCAACCAAATTAAATCATTGGACTATGCAATGCATCTGACCGAAACCATTGCATTCAGTCACTGTTGTCTCAATCCTTTTATCTATGCCTTTGCTGGGGAAAAATTCAGGAAATACCTTTACCGTGTCTGCTTAAAGTACTGTCCATTCCTGTGTTTCTGTGGCCCCTGCAGTCGCTACCAGGTCACCTATTCAGCTAGCTATGCAGAAAGCGTCGTGAACAGCAACGTAACCCTGAACACCAGTGACCAGGATAGCTCTGTCTTCGTCTAAAAGGCTCTGTGAAGAAGAAATGTCTGTAAATATGTCTTCTGCAGGGCTAGCCACCGCTGAGAGATTGCCGTTACCCATAGGAAGAGACTTAACGGCAGCACTGAATTACTGACATGCCTCTTGTTAAGCATTAAATATTCTAAATCAGTAAAGATTTTAAAAACAAAAGCAGTACAATATGTCAAGGCTGAACATGGAATTGAATCAGGAGAGAGGAAGAGGGAAAATAGAAGCAAAAGCAGCGCTGTGTGCCTAGAACAGTAGATGGAGAAGAATTTAAGGATAGGGAAGCTGTTAAACAGTTTCACCATCAAAACCTGCACGTGTGCTGGTGTATGCACACGTGGTACAAATGTACATAGGCCTAAACTCATTTTTTAAGGGAAGAGAGATCTCTTTAACAAATTGTAGCTGACTGTTAGCAAAGGGGAATATTTTTGACAGTAAAGGGGTATATTTTTGATGCTATATATCCATATGGAAGTGATTTTGGGGTTACTGATTGCAACAAATGTTTTACCTGTGCTTTCATACCTAATAAAATCCTACTGTTAAAAAAAAAAAGAGTTATTTCTGAATACACATTTAGTGCCAACAATGCACTGAGCAGGCAATAATCAGAGCAAGGACTGTCCTTAAGGACTGGGGACCTGACCTGGAGCTGATCCAAGCCAGCAGGCATATCTCCTGATTTCCACGGGCTGTGGCCTGAGCCAAAGGCCAGAGTTTGGTGGGCCCCTTCACTCAGCACATCCCCAAGCTCTCTGCTGAGCGAGGGGCTGCCAGCTTGATCAACAGACATCAGCACATGCTGGGACAACGGGAACTGGAGGTATGGGTTTGGGTATCATTGTGCTTGGTCCAAATATGGCACCATCAAGCTGTGAATTGCTTACAGAGCATGGTAAGTACACGCTTCACACCCGTGTCCTGCTTGCCACACGTTGTAAACACCGACTGTGCCTATACCATCATAGACAATGGCTCTTGGGACAAAACAACCACTTACCCAGGCTGCTTACCACAACCTTCCTCAACCTTTGTGGCCTCCCCCACCACAGCTGATTTCCCCGGGGACACCTGCAGGTGTACCCAGATTTAACGTGTCCCAGAGGACACATTTACCATGTGCACTCCGCAGCCTCCAAATATCCTTTTTACTCTTGCAATGACAATGCATTGGGGATGGAAAATGTCAATCAGACAACTGAGAGTCCTTCCCCAGGGGCCTCCCTGGGAAGCTCCTGCCACCATCTGCTGCAAGAGCAAAGGAGATTTTTACTGGCACTGTGGACCGGAGTTAGGTGAATGGAAAAAGGACTGTTGCCATCTATGAAGCTGAGATCACCTTACAAGGAAAAATCAAGGACCAATCTTACAAAACGAGGCCATGCCAGTGGGACCCTATTTCTATACATTGATGGAACTGGCAGTATGTCAAATCTGAATAAATGCTCTCACTTTCCAACTAACACAAAAGAGTTGTTCTCAAGTATCAGTTGGAGGAGTAGGCCCTTTCTTTGTGGACCTTAGTACCACCTTGTTTCTAAGAAAGCTTGGAGGAGAGCCCCTCCATTGAGCAATTTTCCATATGCAGTAATTCCACAAATATTAAGTATTCCAATTTTTGCTACTGAACATTCAGCACATTCTATAGTATAATAGTCCCTTTTCATAAAATACCTCATATTAGGTGTAAATATGTTCTATATGCTCAACTTTAAAAATTTCAGCTATAAGTGGACTTCCAGACTCCAGACTTATTGTCTAAGATTAAGCGTAGCGTGAGTGTCACCTGAAATTAAACTACTTTTCAAAATACAGTCTGCCTAAGCAAGTGAGATAAGACAACTCCCTCTGTCCCCACCCCCAAGCAAGTGGTATTTTTAAGAAATGGTATTTTTACAATGTTTTTTAAAAGAAATGCTAAGATGTGCAGAAAGAAAGAGGAAGGTACTCCGAGACTAAACAAGAAGTCATCTGCATGAAATCAGCCTGAAGAGGGTGGATTGCCAGGCTGAGCAATGCAATCTCACTCGGTTTATTTAACTTTCCTTTTATTTTGCAGACAACAGTGAGTTTCTGAGTGGGAAGAGTAAAAGGCACCTTTCAATATGATCCATGTGCCGTCTCCAGAATGAAAGGTTGAAGCCCAGAGCTTTCTGCCAGCTCTCTAGGAAAGGAGAGCATTTTCCTGCCTAGCCCCAGTGGTTTCCCAGGAACCCTACCCATCACCAGCACAGCGCATCACAGCACACACACGCCTTCCAGACGCATCTCCCTCTGGCAGGGCAGACTTGCCACTGTGAGTCAAACTGCCTTGACAGGCCTGGGTCCTCTGCAAGCTGCAATTTGTGAAACTTGTCATGCACCGTATAGTACCAAAAGAAGGGGGGGGGGAAACGACCACTACTCAGACTCCACAGTCAGGCGGGTACTATATGGTGACAGTTTATTATGAGAGCCAGAATCCTTAAGCAAGCATACAGGTTCACGAAATAGTAACACGTAACACGACACAACCACATACACAGGGAGGGTAATACGACCTGTCGATAAGGATCAAGCCGATGGTGGCAGACGGTTCGGGGATCTCAGTCCAGCTGAGAGGGAGCTCCAAGGACCCTCCTCCAGACCGCATCCTTTTGCGCTTTTGTCGTCGCATGGTCTCGGTAGATAAGCCCTTGGTTGGGTCTTATCTTTTACTCAAATGCGCCGTCTTCTCCCCTTCCCTCTTATTTTAACAATGAGGAGCTGTAACTGCTAAATCACTAAACTAAGTGCTCAGTATCACAAGTTGGTGTTACTTTATGCAGGTAAGGTCCTCCTTTCATTTCCCCGCCTTAGGTTTTCTCTCTCAGTGCATTCAAATGTGTTTCAGAGCCTGAGTTTTTAGGCCCTTGACATAAGTTTAGGCCTCAGGACTGTGAGAGGTGTGGCAGAGGCGGACTTATCAAGGATGGCAGGGCCCGAACAGGCGAGAGCTATGGGGCCTTCGCTCCATCCTGTCTCCCGTTTCTGCACAGTTATTGCTCCCTTGTGTCCCGCTACATGGGGGCATGGGCATCACAAAACTGCATCTGCAAAAATCCTTCATTTCCAAGTCAAGGGCCCCTCCTGACAACCTGCACCACTTCTGTCTTCTTTGCCACACTGCAATGGAAGACTTCCAAGGATTGTCAGCATAACATCATCGATTTTAATGCCACATGTTTGCAAGTTATTATGTAGAAATTGCTATTTACATGCAAGGTCTTATTGCTCAATATTTGAGCATTTGTATGAGATTAAAAGCTTCAGGGGGCTTTCTAGGCATTGGGCTCTGCAACAAATAGCTAGTTTATGCAGATGCCTCCTCATAGCAGAAGTGGTAAATCTTTGAAAACCCGTTGAAAACCAAAATCAATTTTCATTTTGCAGCAGGAAGAGTTTTGTTGCAACTGTCCCTTAAAAAACTTCAGCCTCCATGAAACATACCCGTGCTCTGAGGGCAACCAGTAACAAACTTTACCAGGACGGAGTTCAGCTGCAGCTGAGACAGGCATCGCTGCTCTTGCTGTACTGCACCATGCCAGCATGCATGGGGATCCGCAGCCCTGCAGCTCCTGCCCGCACCGTGCCTCTGTGGTGATTTGTGACAGCTAATATTGTGTAGTTTTCCTGGGTTTATGCTAATTTTATACCTGAGCTATTCTTTGCACCATTTGAGCCTGACTGAAAGCCCACTGATGTCGCATTAAGTCCCTCACTGGACTTTCAGTTAATTGTAGCCTTTATTTAAAGATACTGCTACTCTTTCAAAACCTCTGCAGCAGGAAACTGGTGCTTTCTAACTGCCCAGCTAGTTTACAACATATACACTTTTCTATGTACAGCATTAATGCTGCATATATCCTTAGACTGGATCAACACGTCCCTGAGCATCAGCAACATTCAGTCCCTACCCATTACACATGAGAAAGTAAACCAGTCTCTCAGTATGGGATAAAACCTTTTCATCTGACATAAACTAAGGATAGGCTCTTGCTTACTTAGCAAGTCACAATTTGCGCATGAAAATGCACACACACACGCACACACTTGTTGTATCTATCTACTAAATAGTATTTGGTTGTGCAAAAAGGAGGTCAGGAAATCTCTGGGTTTGGTGGGGGAATTGGGCTTTGGGGTTTTGAGGGGTGGTGAGCTATCTTTGCATCTTATTTTTTCATCACGATCAACTTTTTTCCTGTTTGAATCACAGTGACACGTAACATAAATCTTTTCCCGGCTGGGTTACAGTTTGAGGAACTAATAAAACCTGAATCCAAATTTTCTCAGCAGGTTCACAACTACACTTCATGTTCTACTTATAAATAGAATGAACAAGACACATATTTAGCCAAACTGCTTGCAGTGAGATACATGGACATCAGTATATTTTTTAGGTGCCACTGCGAATCCCTCTCCTTCAAATATCACATCACAGTCCCCAAATCATAGGATTTATGCTTCTTCATTTTTAAGCCGAGCATGGCTGGTTTGAATTATTTTCATTGACCTCTTGGGGTTTTTAACTTGTGCAAAAAACTTAGAAATGCAGCCAGTCAGAGCATCACACTGACGCAGGAAATCGCTCAGCGGTGAAAGCTGTCATTTTCAACACTGGCATCAGAAGGAGTCGCTACCCACGTATTTCCTTTGGATTTAGAATTTGCTGGGAGTGGATGTGAAGTCCTGGTCCAGGGTAGTCTGAAGTTTTAAGGCTATATTTCACAGAGAAACTATTTATAAATGCATTGGCTACGGGTTAAGTTCTGTCATTTCCATTTTGTCTCTACCACCTTTGCAAGGTCCCTCGCTGCGATCTCATAGGTAATACAAAACCATTGTCCTAGCAGGACACTCTGTTGCCAACGAGGGGACAAATCCCATCCATGCAAGTCCCAAGTCCTGCTATCGCTAAAAAACAAAGGAGAGATTTCCAAAGAAAACCTCAGTCACCAGCTTTATTCTTCCCAAATTTGAATTCTAGAAGTTGCACTATCTTTAGCCACCATTGCTTTTGCAGCTCCTCGCTGGTAACATTATTCCTCTGTAGTTATTGTCCAAGCATGGTGCATTGCTTTGCCAAAGGCCGTTTACATACTAGTTCTAAAATGGCCACATTTTAGTAGTGAATGAAATATTTTCTGTATTAAGGAATTACCCAGTCCTGCTCAAAGATTTACTGTTTGCACTTCAGTTTCTTAACTCTATAAGACACCCGGAACTCTAACAAAAACTTGTGACTTCCAGAGTTACTATTTTGAAATTGAAATCTGCTAATCGAAGCTAAAATTGAGAACAATTTATAACTATTAAAGGATGGCTCCTGGCACTTGTCGCATACATACAGCTTCTGTTGAAGCTGGTAGCAATTCTGCTGCCATTGTCAATAAGAACTTCCTAATTTACTTGGTAACTACTGTAAGAGCTTGGCTTTCAACATATACACAACCAAACCTCAAGACCTGGGTTTTACAGTGTCAGTGTTAACACATTGTTTTCAACGTGGAAAAAAAATATCCACCAACTGCTCCTGTATAATTTTGTTTGTTACACTAATATTTGGTACACAAATGTCAATAGTTAATATATTGTATTTGTCATTCCTCTCCCTAAAGAAATACTGTAAAATAGCTCCCATTGGACATGGGGAAAATGGTTTGCTTGCGGGGAACAGTTTGCATTTACCAAATTTCCAGCTGTGATCCTTCAATCACCAGGAAGCACCACATTAACTTTGTATCACTGAAGGCAGAGGTTAGTGAATGGGATGGAGAACGCAAGCAAGGACTCTGGCACAGCTTTTTCACTATATAGGGAAGATTATCCACTTGCCAACTGCAGCTGTAACTGGAACAGCCTGTTTTCCACCCCACTCAGATTTTAAGTTTCTGATGAGTTTTATGCATTTGTCACTGCTCCATATTCAGCTGCAGCCCAACAGTCCGGCTACATATAGGTCCATATGCTGGGATAATGCAGGCAACTGAAAGAAGCTGCGTTTCTCCCACAAGAAGTTTTCATTTAGCCCATAAATGCTACATTTGCTACATTAAAATTAAACGCAGCAGCACCGTGACACAAAGAAACGGCAGCACAGTTTGCAATGGCCATGATTTGCAGGGCACTTTAGAGGACACCGATGAAGTTGGGGCAGCAGGACAGTAGATGGCTCCACACATCTTCTGACGAGACAATTATCTCTAGTGCCAGACATGTGCTGTTATTTCTATGTGCAATTTCCTATGCACAGTTCCTTACATGTAAGAACTGCTTGAAACCCTGAGCTGCAGCTTCAATTATTTTTCCTGGCTCCAACCATGTAGGAGCAAACTAGAAGGAAACGGTATGTCTAACAGGCAGCTGAGCAGGTTGTTGCACCACCTTTGTCCACAGCCCTTTGCCATCCCCTTTGCCCCGGGCAATTGCTGAGCAACATACACCCCAACTTGGCCGTAGCAGAAGCACATGGCAATGGGGAGCATTTCCCACTGGAAGGGCCTCAAGCAATAGTGCTAATGGCCTAAAACCACTCAGGGGTGGGGAATTGGGTAAGTGTGCACAGGAATTGCTTTCTCAGCACTTCCTAGGGACATCTCGCTAGACCTCCTGGTACAGATGAAGGAACTTTGCCTGCACATTTTCTTTGCCCTGGAAGGAAGGTGTCTGAGGAGGCTCAAAGGTGGGCTTGTCTGTTTTGTAAATGGCAATATTAGAACTGACTAAAATTTGACCAGGTCATAACCCCCGAGTGGCTTCAGAGCCCCTCTCCAGTGAGTCTTTGCTTTATTGTAGCCCCTCTCCCCCTTGGGGTCCTATCTTAGGAAATAGGTATCCTCATACTGCTGTCAGCTGATTTTTTCTAAGGGAGCCCTCATTTGAATCATTAAGGCTCACCATCCCTTGGTCTCTTGTTCAGTTCCTTCTTCTTGCTCCCTTTGCTTGTCCCTGCTCTCCAGATCCTCCTGGTAGCTCAGGTTTCAGGAGGCCACAGTGCAAGGGATGGACAAAATACAAGCTACCATAAAGACAACCCTGAATGCACAGGCCAGAGTTTATAGATCAAGTCAGATTCAGAAAAGGCAGCTGTAGGCGGTGGCATACATGTTTTTACATAAGGCTAACAGCACCTGGAGCCAAGCATTTTCAGAGTCACCATAACCTCTCACTGTCCCTGTAATCACCCTTGCTCATGCAGGACTCTCTGTCCTAAGCTCGCTCCGTCATTTCTTCTGCCAATCTTTAGTGTCAATGCTTTCTTTGCATTTCCACCAGAGGGTGGCATTATTAAGCTCTATTGGACTTAAAGGTCGTTCATGGTAAAGGAGGACACCCCAGTCTAGCAACTGGAGTCACTGATGAACAAGTACAGAGTGTGAAAAATATATTTATGAAAAGTAAGAAAAAATTACTCACTACATTCTGCTGCTGGAAGAAACATCTATTTCTCTGAATTTTTTTTATTTGTTTGCTATTGAGCAAATGAGAGTTAAATTAACTACAAGCAGTTTCACCAACGATTCAAAAACACATTGGAATATCTTGTGAATCACAAAGACAAGAGAGGTGTTCCAGTGAAAACCTTTTATTGTTGCTATCACAGTTTTATTTCAGTCCCCCGAGTGCTTTCTGCTGCTACTAAAAGTGAACTGAAAATTACGTAAGTTGTCTGTACAGCTTGTCTTGAAGAGGACTTGCAGTGAAACAGCTTTTACCGTGTGATGGCAGAGTGCCTGGGTCTTAGCAAACGTAGAAAGAAGATTAGTAATTGATAAGAGCAAGTATTGGTTCTTTCTCAGTCTTGATTCTCTGCAAATACTTTGGGTTTTCTAACTAGCTTCCTTTATGTTACGACTGCCATGTGAGGAACATGGCAGGAGAGACTGCGAAGATATTTGTTGTGTAGACGTTTAGGATAAGGCCATTCATTTAATAAGCTTTTTAAGACTACCAACAGCTACAGTGTTTGAGACTTGAGGGCACTACCACAACACAAACAGAAACCAAAGCCTTTATGCCAGAATGCCATCATTCCTCTGTATCTAGACTCTTCGCAATAAACATCAAACAAACTGGCCTGAGGAGACCTCTGCTATTCACCGCTGCCTTGTCTTTTTTTCTTCGGAGAGACCAGCCTTTAACGGGGACATGACAGGGACATAGCCCCTAACGGGTTAGGTGATGGCTGGGAAATTTAAAAAAGAAAAAATATATCTCAGGTATCAACTGCTCCTCAGAGTGGAAACAGCCCAAATTTGTCATCTTCCTGTAGAAACAGCTTGGGAACATTTGAGAAATCACTGAACAAGACAAAGAAAGCTCCTCACGGTGTCATTTCACATTTAAGAATACAACTGATGTTTTTTGCATCAGTGATTTTTACTTTAAGTAAAATTCAGCATACACAATAACTGTTTCTGTCATGTTTGAGGTTTGAAGTTTCAGTTCTTTTTTTTTTGAGGAGTTCTGAATATAACAGCTTTGCAAGCACAGCACGTGTGCTGAGGAAAACGATGACCAATACCATTCAAAGAATCACCAGTGGATACAAACAGCAGAATGCATAGGACCAGACCACTGAAAGAAAAAAGATGTGGGGAATTGCAACTTAACAGTGTTGAGCAAGCAAAACATGTTTTGGGCCTAAATCTTCTGCTTGTCAGCGCAGGCAGCTGTCTTAGCCAAAGGGAATTCGGACGTTCAAAAAGATTGACGTAAATTATGAGTGAATCACCTGGAACAACAGTGTAAACAGTGGTTGTCTCTAAAACTAGGAAATTAATTCACTTTCCTTTTTTAGTTCTCTGTCAGATTACTGCAGTTTTACTCATGCCCAGGAAATTTGGAATAAATTAAAAATTATGAGGAAGAGAACTGCACAATGAATAGGTGGCACAAACACTTTGCTAACAGGCAAAGATTGGAACTACAGATGTGCAAACTGTGATTCAAATTCACTTGAATTGCAAAAGAACAACTGCACGAGGCACGACCACACAAGAAGGGGTTGGTCACCTGAGGGAGAGGGAGAGGACGGTTTTTTGAGAAATATAGTCGTTTGTCCAGCTGTGACTTTGGCAGCCTGGATCCTGCGCTGATCCACACAATCAGTCAAAATACTGATTTTTGCAATAGTTGGCTATCTTTAGTTACCGTCATCTGCCTCTCTCCTGAGGCAGTCTCTTCCAGATGAGGACTTCTCTAATAAACACTTCTGAATCATCTATCTATGGCCAACACTGATATAAGAGGGAATGGGTGGTGCAGTGGTGTATCAGTGGCGAGTATCTCACAGCCTAGCTAGCGAGTTAGATAAATGTGTATCTCCATTCCTTCCTTGGGCAAGACTCTCATGCATCCTGTAAAATGGCAAGTTAATGGTAAGACTTTCCGTAAAAGGTGGGAGTGGCTGAAATCATCTTTTGGCGAGAAGCAAGGTTTTCATGATTTGGGTTGTTCTGCTTTTTGCTTTTATTAAGTTCCCTTCTGTTGGTTTAATGTGCCCCCCCCCATCCCCATCCCCTATAAAAGGCTAATCTCCTCGCAGTCAGGCTAACCAGGTTTGGTCCGCTTCTCTGCACTCTTGTGATTTATTTGGTCAGTGTCACATACCTGATACCATCTAGTAAAGAGGTAAGACTTCTTTCTTCTCCCCTTCCCCTGCCAACCTGTTAGTTTTACAGCAACATCCTCTACATCTCATTGAGATCCCTTCCCCCTTTCCTCTGAGCCTCGCAGTCTCCTACCATCCCCCTTTTGTTAGTCTCTGACAGGTTCATCTTCTCCGAGGAGGAGCTGAAAAAAAAAAACAGGCTGTCATGTTACAAGGGGACTTCAGAGCTCTCCCACTACAGACTACAGTTATACTTAGTCCCTTTCACTTTTCTTTCTCTTCGAGCCATTGCAGGACCTTCACTCACACCACCTTTCATCCATTTTCTGCATCGTCTCATTTGCTCAGAGATTTCTTTTTTTTGGTCTTCTCTGCAGTTTTCCTTGCAGGCTTTCCCAGGGACTCTTCACTGGTAGGCCATCAGAAGGTGTTTCCGGGTTCATTTTTATCCTCTTGATTTTCATGAACTGGCAGATAATTTTTTAGCTTAATTTTCTGGAGTTCATACATCCCAAGTATTCATCGTCTGTAGCCACAACCATTCTTCCCTTTTTGTGGCTGAGCATTCCTCTTTCTGCAGACATGCTCTTGCTCAAAGTCTCCTTACAAAGACAGACCTTCCCATTTGCTGATGCGGCATGAAATGCATTGGTATGGCAGGCTTCCGCAACACAACTGCTGCTTTGCAAGACAGTGTGGTCCAGCCATTTTTCCCCACCTCACCAGAGCCACACACACATGCCCTGACAAGAAGCCTTTGCTGCACTACTCCTCTGGTGGTAGCAGTCCAGCTTTCCACCCGAGGCAGCGAGCAGGTACACAAAGCTGCTTAGGAAGCATTCGCTACTTGAAAGTCTTTCTTCCAAGGAAGGATTGGGCAAAAGGCAATAGGCCAGATACATCCTTTCTTCAGGCCAGTGCCATATGAATCAAGCTAAACTGGCATTCATAAGGCTGCAGACTTGCTCCCTGGTGACATTACAATTGAAAGATCATAAGCATATTTGAAGCGTGGCATGTGTGCTAAGGACAGGTCAACAGACCTCGAAAGGTTACTGGTGATGGGAAATCATCCCTTAATCAAGATGGGTCCTTACGGGGTAGAAGAGAGATTGTATCTGGATTCAATTCTATTCACTAGTTCATCTGGAAATCAAGAAAAATCACCACTGATGGAATTCAAAGGAGACGCCTAGTTTGATGGAGTAGAAAATAATGAGCGGGACAAGATAGGCACGCAGATGCACGGTGGTTTATTGAGGCAAAAGCATTACAGCCAAAACTAAGAAAGAACAATGCCTACAGAGTGTGAGGTGTTTTTTTTTCCTGAAAAGCAGGTGCTTAAAGATTTTATGTCATTGTTATTGTGGGTGAGGAGCTGAACTTATGGCCTAGTGCAACATGTCAAAGAAGAGATTAATGAGGCCCTTACATGGACAAAAGAGCAGCAAGAGGAACAGCTTTCAGTTTCTGTAAGCAGAGCTGATGAAACTGGCACCACAATGTTGCCTACTCATCTGATGTTGACATCTTTAAAGGACTGCTAGTAAACTGAAGAGAAGACATACATGATCTGCAGAGCAATTACCCGCACCGGAGGAACATCTCCCAGATTTAAAAATTTCCACAGATGCAGCTTGTGGAAGACGACTGAGAATCTACTCCCCATAAAAGCACTTTATTCTGGCGAAACATGAAACCAGTAGATCCCACATCTCATGCTGTTTTCACATCAAGCTTTTCTGGAAGAAACACTTCAGCCAAACGTAAGTTATTGGGCAAAGTAACAATGTCAGAGACATATAGGATAGCAGCAAATAGCATAACTGAAAGAAAAGCTATACCTGTGTTTGGAATAATACAGGAGGTCAACCTAGAAGACCTATCACTTCTCTTGGACTGAGATCTATGATTCTTCCTACCCTCCCAACCACCTCCTGTAGCTTTCCTGTTTCTGCTTCTCATTGTGACTCTTCAGTTTCTCCTGCTAACAAGCAAGCAGCCTCTCCTGTTGAGAAATGGCTTTTATTTCTGCTTGGCTGGCCTTTTCTGGGACATAGAGGAGAGTAGCACTTGTCAGCTGCTAGCACAGCTGTTCTGCTGGCGGGACTCAAAACCATCCCATTTGACTAGCGCATGTCCTCTTGTGCTCTCTTCTCCCTTCCCAGGATCCCCCAAAAGACAGATAGGGCCCACCACACTCTCAGGAGAAATTCATAGAAGCTGCTGAGCCTTCTGCTGTGACAAGAACCACAGTAAACCCTCCGCACCCTCTGCCCTTACACCACACGCACGCACATCGTACTACTTATTTGATATTTTGACCACTATTACTGTTTGTGGCAGGTCAGTGGTAGGTAGATTTGCTGTATATAAAACCCGCTACGGGAGACATCAAGCAAAAAGGTAGCGTGAATTAACATGCCTTCATTTCTTTTCTTAGCAAGATAGGTAGGAGTTAGGAAAATCAAACAACAATGAATAAAAGGAGCCTTCCCTGCACTAAATCTATACAGCTCTTTTCTTCTACAATTACATAGCGTAACTTGCAAAATTACTTAACTGGCAGAGAAGGACTAGAAACACACCTCCCACACACCCACCAAGTGCCTTCCTCCTCTCTGCTCACTACAGATGATCCTTTGATTATTTTTTTCTGAGATTAAGATGCATTTTACAACCCATAAGAAAGAACAAGGTTTCTGTTGAATGAGAGCTGCTTAGTGACATCTACTTCTAATGACTATTGGGTAAGATGAAGTTGCTTTAACTCAATAATCAGACTTTCAGTGGAAACTTTGCATTTCCTTACACATAAGATGTGTTTAATTTTATTTCTGAGTTTAAGGGACCATCTCTAGTGAGCGTTGAAGAAAGAAGTATGTATGATACAATCTATAAGGAAGTACAAAGTTTCCGTTAAGAGACACAGCTACCTAGTGACACCTGCTTTTTGCAGCTGCCTACACAGTGAATCAGAGCAGCACCTCCCTGACAGAGCTACCTGGTGACAAGCAAGTGATTCCGCACCCTTAGAGCAAAGAAGCTTCTTCACATCATCTGAGAAGAAAGGAGAAAAGGTAAAATTCACAAAATGCAGTTGCTGAAACAGTTGTGTATCATGTACGCTCATCATGTATGTGAATGTAATGCTTTTTCATTTCCCTTTTGTTGCTACTCAGATAACTTATAAAGCAGTTTTAAGAACTCCTGCATCATCAGAAGTGGGTGTATGTGCATTATGTGAGCGTATGTTCTCAGTTTTATATATTTAAGTATATTACGCTGAACCTAGATTAGATTCAGGTATGTCTAGGCGCAGTTGTTGCAAAGCTGTCATCTCTAGACCATTGGTGTCAAACAGTTTTGCCCCTGTGACTTGTAATTCAGATTAAATTCCTCTGTGTCTAATGGAACAGAACTGTAGCCTGGAGAGGTGTCATGCCTAGGACTACACACAGTAGGGGTCAGGTTAATGATAGTCAATGTTCATTGTTATATAGCAGCAACGTACAGTGCAAAGACAAATAAAGCAATAACACTCACTTTTCTTCTGCTCTCCATTCATAAAAATAAAGGGGAAAGACATAACTCAGGCTTAGAAAAATTCTGGTATGTTAGGCTAAAAAAAATGATACTTGCCGTGATGTGAACAACACACACAGTAATACATCCACAATATATTTGCACTGTGTCCAAGTTATTTACGTCGAAGTAACAACACTTAAAACTCTGTCTCTGCCTATTAGAAAAGAACATGCATACAAAAATGACAAATTCCTGTTATTCATTTAGCCACTGAAGACAGCACTTACCGAAAACTCATGTCAGCTTTCAGTAAGCGTAATTTCATTAGAAGGAAGAGTCAGATGGGTTTTATTACTGTCTTCTTACAGTGATGTTTGCCTGATTGGAAAGGTGGGTGAAATCCTGAACTGCTATGAACAGTGGCTTTGCTTTTTACCTTATTCCACATGGGATTTATCCCTCTCTGATTTGATATCTGTGGTCCATATCTTTCATTCCTATTTGCTTTCCTCTCTGCCATTTGAACAGTGTTCTGTGTGCTTGACATCCAAGTTGCACAGTGTTGCAAGGACTAAGCACAGGCACGTTAAGGACAGTACATTTTGCAAATGTGCATATGCATCCCATAATGCTAAAATAGCTTTTGAGAACCTGTAATGAGAAGTGCACTGGAACTGCAAGTCAGTCATTGCTAGTGATTCAGGCTTGCAGAGTAACCACACGGTATTCACGCACTGAAAGTCGCTGACAGTTTTATATTCTTTCCTTCTCAGGAACTGGGGAAAAAACATGAGTTCTTCAAGTACAGAGTCCCTTGAAGTTGAAATCTCAACCTTTTATGACTATTACGATAATTATAACGATGCTCCAAAGCCATGCAGTAAGGAAAGCGTCAAGAGGTTTGCAGCCTCCTTCCTACCTGTTCTGTATACCCTAGTATTCCTGGTCGGGCTCATGGGAAACATCCTAGTCATTGTGGTCCTCTTCAAATACAAGAGGCTGAAGAGCATGACTGATGTGTACCTACTAAACCTTGCTATCTCAGATTTGCTCTTTGTTTTATCCTTGCCGTTCTGGTCTTATTTCACAATAGACCAATGGGTTTTTGGAACTCCCTGGTGTAAAATCATTTCGTGGATCTACCTGGTTGGGTTTTACAGTGGGATATTTTTTATTATGCTTATGAGCATAGACAGATACCTGGCAATTGTTTGTGCAGTGTTTTCCTTGAAAGCAAGGACTGCCTTCCATGGCTTGATTACTAGCCTTGTTGTATGGCTAGTAGCTCTTTCAGCCTCAGTTCCAGAACTTGTATTTAGAGAATCTGTTAATGAACATAATTATACTACCTGCAAGCCGAGATATCCAGGCAATTTCACAACATGGAAACTTTTTTCCACTTTGGAAATCAACATTTTAGGGCTCCTAATCCCTTTTATAGTTATGACATTTTGCTATTCTATGATCATTAAAACATTAGGTCACTGTAGAAATGAGAAAAAGAATAAGGCTGTGAGGATGATCTTTGCTGTCATGATCATGTTTTTCTTCTTTTGGACCCCTTACAACATTGTCATTTTCTTACAACTGCTGGAAATTACGGGAGTCATTAGAGACTGTCAAGTGAGCAGGAATCTGGACTATGCTTTCCAGGTAACGGAAATCCTCGGCCTTTTTCACTGTTGCCTCAATCCAGTCATCTACTTCTTCATGGGGGAAAAATTTAAGAAGTACCTAAAGATGCTCTTTAAGAACTGGTGGTTACCTGGAGATATTTGCAAGTGGTGTGGAGTTCACATCACTTACCACACCGAATCTACCAATTCATTCCACACACAATCTACGGGGGATCAAGATGCTCTGTAATGTCTTTCAGACCAACCACTGAACTCACCAGCAAGCAAACTGACAAAAGCAGGAACTTTGAAAAGCTAAGCAAATGCACATGCATTTAACAATAAGCTAGTGCCAGATAACTACTTACTTCAGCTTTGATTTCTGCCTCTAGATTTTCTGAATATTATGACAGAAGGTGCCCTAGCTGTGAAACGTGAGAGATGGACACGCAAGTTTTATCTGCTGCGATTACAAATCACTGCTTAGATGTTACAACAGCCTCAGCTCTCCGCAAAGCACTGTGCCGTGCTGCTTCTTGTTCACCAGCATCAAGATGGAGGTTGGCCTGCATGGAGGGGCAGAGGAGAGACAGCTGCTTGTCATCAGCACGTGCATTTGGAAAATAAAGTCATTTATTCAAGAAGGATGGTTATTACCACATTTTTTTATTCTACAGTTGATCTGTGTAGGACTTGTTCGTGCTGACTCTTAGCAAGCTATTAACAGTCCCTGCTATTGTTAAATGTTTCATCTCAGGGAGAGGATATACCCTCTGTCATTAAGGACACAAAATATGTTCTTTATGTGCACAAAGATGCAAAGCAAATGTATTACATTGTGCTATAGACACGTTTTCTCTTAGGTATCCAAGTTGCCACATATGCCTATGTGTAGGTGTATATATAGGCATTTTGAATTACTTTATCACTGTAATTCAGGATAGCAATTCTGTATTTTAATTAACACAGAAAATGTTTAAAATATTTTTGAATAAAAGTGTTTTAAAAAACTTATTTTCCAGCATGTGTGAATAAATTTGAAGGATCTTCGTTAAAACTATATCTTTTAAAGTGAATGTTCTTTGTTCCAAAAGTACTTAACCCCAAGACTCAATTTTCATTCATTGGAGATGCATCTGGCAAAACAAAAGAAAGTAAAAACAGAGATTGTGTAGAAACGGTCTGTCATAGCTTAGAAACCGCACAAAGTATCCTAGCATTTGATAACAGCAAAATGTGAAGAGTGTGATGCCCCAGCAGCCACTCACAGATCTACATTATATTAATCAGAGATCTGGAACAGGAAGGAAACTTACACAGCAATGTTTAGATTTTGGCACAAAAATAGTTTAAAGAGAGGCAAAAATCAGTAATGTGGTAGCAGACAAAGTAAGAGTTGAAAAATAGGTATTGGAAGATATTTCTGGTATGTCTTTTTGCTGGAC
>NW_008823944.1:884987-887706 GCF_000699105.1 Pygoscelis adeliae | reverse complement strand
CCGTTGAGCAGGAAGCCTTTTATATTTCTTAGTCTGTCAATAACAAAGTGCCTGCTCAGCATTCAGGCATGGCTGCAAAGAGTAGACAAGACATTAAAATGCATCAGGAAAGGGCTGGAGAAGAAATATAAAAATACTGTAGTGTTCTCATCACCCTAAATAAGAAACGTTAAGTGAAAGCTCACCTCCATGTGACTGCTCTCATGATACAAGACTGAAAATAAAAAGCAGCACACTTAAATACTCATGCACGCACATATCCATCATAATTAATTTTGGGAATGCATTACCATTAGCAGTTCACTGAGGCTGACAAGCAAGGATCTGCATTAATGCAGATAATGAGAATAGCTGTGGAAGACATTACTTGCGGTAAGAAAGTGTCTCCCTTCCCAAGAAAAAGACTATAAATTCTTACTACTCAAAACCTTACAAGCTACTGAGTAAATCAGTTGGGAAAAACTGCTGCAAGGGGTGGGTTAAGCCATCCATTACCTACTTTGAAAAGGAAGAGGAAGACAAATTGCAAGTGTCAGGTGCTTCAAAGTCTCACAGATGTCACTGAACCCAACAACATGTCACTCCCAAGCCGGCACGGCACATTGTCCTCACAGATGTGATACTGATGGCGCAGGCACTGTGAACTGCTGAGCTATTCATCAGTCAAGGGCACAGACTAACCTGGAAGCCAGGCAGCACATCGCAGTTATTTTTTTCTTGATCCTACCCCATGATCCTTCTAGTCAGTAAGAATAAACTGGTCCTTTTGAGCAACTTTGCTTTCCAGACCAGGGGAAGAGCTGCCTGCGCTGGCCGAGCAAAAATGATGGCCAGCAAGCAAAAAGCAAGCATAGGCTCTTGACGACCGTGAGATAAGAGAGGTCCGGGGCTAAGAGCGGTGTTGAGGAATGGCACCGAGATGGCCAGCAGCTCGCAGGCTGGTCCGGCTCTGGGCACACACCCTGTGGTGGGGGAGGACACTGAATCTGCTCATGTGTGGAATTAACGGGCCGCACCCAGCGGCTGTGCAGCATTGCCATAAATGGAGTTAGTGTAAAGCCCCTTTTCCACACAAAACTCAAAGGTGCTTCACATCGCTGCTCAGCTTTGTGCCCCACAGCCTGTGCACATGTGCCTTTGGTGCAAAGGGTGCCTGGTGCAGTCAGAGCTCCCCCAGGGTGAACGTTGTCCTTGTTTCTCTGCCTAAATAACCCCTTCCAGTCCTCCCAGTAATACTCACAGCTACTCAACGTGTGTGCTGGGTGAGCAACCGAGCTGAAAGTTGTGCTCTGAGCAGGTTTGCTGAATTGGGTGCAAGGGAGAGCTCACCTTTAAGTGATAGGCTCGGGAACCCAGGTCCTTGTATTGGAGCTCACCAAACCTGGGTGGTTTCGTCCTCTGTGTCACCTGGAACAAACCTTCCTCCCCCATCCACCGAGCTACAGTGGATAATGCCACTCCTCTTTTGAGAGAGGGCTTTGAAATCTGCTCATGAGAAAGGACGAGATAATAGTATTAATACAGACAAAAATAAAGCAGGGATTTTCAAAATGTCAGTTGACCAAAAGGTGTCATTTTAGCTGAACAAGAGTTTCCAAGCAATGAATGACAGTATGTACAGACCTACTGAACCATGAAAGAGAATGGACAGACATTTGAGTGAAGCAAAGCTGACTCATTCGTAAACCCACATCTTTACATCGGGGTTCCTCGGAAGGCCAGCCTGCGTCCTCTCTTCAATTGCACTAAGCTGCCATAGAAAGGTAGACAAGGGGAAAAATCAGCTTAATTATATTAAATATAAATAACGATGAAAAGGTAAAAACAAGTTGGTTGGTTTGTTTTCATACAGCACTTAGGCCACCACAGTCAATCCCTAAACATAAAGCTGAATTACACACTTATCTTTTACTCTGGAAGACGGCTTCATCCCTTTTGATTGTGCAGAAGCATCGTGGTCAGCAGCCTCCTCCCAGTCTGCTCCTCTCAGTGCTCCTCTGTTACTAGGATGCTTCCAGTCTAAAACTGCCAGCAGAGATCTACACTCACACATTTTCCTCCAGGAGCTCTTAATGGTTTCCAGTTTTATCCAGCATCTCTCTGTCAACACAGCCAGAGACCAACCTCATCAACTCCCATCTCTTATGCAAATATCTCCATTTGACTTGATTTACAGCTAGAAATCAAGAGCCATTTAGTAATGTCATTCAAAATGATCATTAAAATGGTGCTTAAGGCAATGCCTACAGAGCTTAACAGGACTTTGCTACTCCAGGCACGAAAGAAGCTTTTAAGTACGAGACTGGAAATGAATAGTCAACACAACTGTGGTGAGATTTCTAGCATTTGCATAACTAGTAAGACCATTCAAAGGTGATGTAGTACTGGTTGTATCTGCAGTCATCTTACTGTAACACAGCAACGATGTACGCAGGTGCCACTGGCAGTCATGAAGAAATCACTCCTAATGGAGCAGGCACTATCAATGAGGAGACACCACGTTAGATGCTTCCAGGATAATTTTCTTTTTCACAGTCATTCAGCAGCAACATCCATCAGAAAAATCAACAAAATCCCATCTTTTGTGACAGTCATTGAGTCAAAGACACTTTTCACAGAAATGAGGCTCAAAAGTGGAAAAGCCCTTTGTCTGTTCCAGACCAGCAAAATCCAAGTCCTCTGCCAACTCCTTGATAGAGCACTGGCATGACTGACCAAT
>NW_008823944.1:875210-884939 GCF_000699105.1 Pygoscelis adeliae | reverse complement strand
TCCCTCCACATATCCCTCGTGCTCAGCTCCAAAGAAGACTGCTCACAGGCCACGCTCGGGCTTTTGTCTTAATTTATTTCTGATCCTCCTTTGAACTGGTAGCATATGATATCTCTACTGAAAATAGTAATTAATGTCTTCTCTGCTGCATCACTGTCCGCTTGACCTTATTTTTAAAAAGCTGCTGTCTTATAGCTAGGGGAGCTGAGGCACAGAGCAAGAGCTCAGACATTATGAGCACAATGCACATTTTTGACAGAATCTCAGGGCCCTCCTAGCTCTCCTTGGGGAGGATTTGCATTTCAGCTTGGTGAGGGGACTCCAGGTAAGAGCTGCCCACACTGTGCCCTTTCTGGCAGCCAAATCTGAAATGGCCCAGCCAGGAAAGTCCCTGTCTGGATCCAGGTTCTGCGAGAACCACCACAGGTTAATGTGAAGGGTATTTGGGGGTAAGTGGATGAAGATGACCAGCTAATATCATCTACCAATAAAAGATGTTCTTCACTGGTGCAGATAACAGAGGGTGTTATCTGTCTTAAAACACCAGAGAGGAAGGATTCCTGTTCGCAGGTGACCAAAAGCGAAAAAAATTAATCCTCTGTGTAAATGCAGCCCAAATACATGATTGATCAGTGCATCATACTCCTTTAGGTTTTGTGTTGTTTTTTTTTTTAATTTCAAGTCATTTTGGAAAGGTTGCATTTTCTCTGGGTTTTAGTTTCTTCTTTCAGAGTAACAGCATGCATTCAGCGTATGTAGCTCAGTAACTGCACACTGCAAGCTTTTTATCAGCGGGTGTTGCAAAATGAAAACTATTAAGGCACTAACAATTTTTTAAAATTCCAAGAAGATGTTTGTTTCCTTGCTTTTGCTTTTAACGACTATAGCAAGTAATCAAGAATCTGATCTGCAAGAATCTGATCTGTTTCCACAGATATGAAACCCTCATAAAAGGCACTTTTGGTGCTGCTAGCAACCTGTAAGACAACAAAGACAGAATGAAGGTTGACCTTACCAGATCCACTCTTCTGCTCAAAAGAGGCCAGTGGCATTTGATCAGCATTTTCTGAGAAGCTCCAAGCAGCCAAGTTTGGGAAGAGACTTTTGTACCTGGGACAGTGATTGGAACAACAGGTGGACATTCCTGCACGAAAAGCGTTATTTGTCACTTTTGCACAGGGACTTTGCACTCCTTAAAATATCTCCACAGAAGTATTGTGGTTTGGGCAGGTAGATCGAAGAGAGGGTCCCTCCCTGACCTTTAACCTGTCACCATCACACACAAATAGGAAGAGCAATACCAGCTAGTAGTAACACAAAAGTATCTTCATCAAAGTGAAGAAAGACCACAACAGGTATCTCTACTTGCTCATAACTGGTAAACTGAAGTTTGACAAGTAAGACCATGACCGCAAACTGACTGACTTGCCTTTTCAAGTATGTGGGAAAGGTGTAAAAAAGCACGTAGAGAAGAAAGAGAAGGATGGCTTTTCCTGTTCCTTATGCCCCTGTTGCTCATTCACAAGCACCAAGAATGGAAGGAAAATAAGGCTGGCTGATTGCAAGGAACAACAACATTGTCTGCAGGCCCTGCAGAGAAACAGTGCTGAGAAGCTGCACAGCACAGGTCTGCACTTGCTATCAAAAAATCTTGTTTACGTTTTCTAGAAGAGTGAAACCCATAGCACGAGGCATCACACAAAACCCTGCAACACCAAAGAGAAGGGACTGAAGAGTTTACAAAAGGAAAGAAGAAGGAAGTTCGGATTTAGGCTGTTTTCTCCTCAGTTCTGCTTTACCAACCCATCCTCGCATAACGCAGGTCAGTACTTGCTTCCTTTCCTCAGAAATATTAGGGAACCCCCAAAAACCCCATGGGGAGGCTGGCTCCCATCTGCTCCTGGCTTTTTGCATGAATGAGTATGCCACAACCTCCTCTCCCACAGTCACATGGAGTTGAGAGCAAATCCATTCATTTCCTCACCAGCTTAAGCTCACATTCTCCGCGCACAGCGGTCATGCAAGTAGGATGTCTGCCTGGTGACTACACTGGCAGAACATTTTGCATTTGAAGAGGCAGTTTCATGAAAATCTGAACACTGGAGAGAACAGATTTTTGATGGCAGCTGCATTGGCTAGTGATCAACACCTTTTAACCCGACGCTATTGTTTGCATTTTGTTTCAGCTTCAGATTAAAACTATTTTAAAGCAAGCACAGCCTAGTTTTCAAAAGTATTGAAATCAAATATTTCATTATTTCTGCTCTGAATTCTTATTAAAATTTTATTCTGATGGGGGAAGTAATTTCAAAAGTCCTCATGTAACCAAAAATTGTAGAAAGAACTCATGCATTTGTGTTATTTAACACATTTTTTGTGAACAACTTCAATAGAATAAATCTACCGCATTGCTCAGTCAGTAGCTTATTCCACTTACCCGTGGGAACATGCCAGAATTTAGAAAAGAGCTAGCATTAGAAGCAAAATTTCAGTAAAGTGATGAATGTTGCTGTAGAAGATTACCAGACAGAAAAGGGGTTTTTTTGGTTTTTTTTTTTTTTAAATCTACTAACTTCGTTCATGAGAATTTGCCTACCAAATGAACTTTTGTTGCTTCTCTAGTGTAAAAAACTACAGTGTTTATTATAGACTCTATCAAAATGGGACTATGTGAATAAAATTTAAATGATCAAACCTCAAATTAGCGTTTACGAAAGGTCAACTCTTAAGTGATAATTATTTAACAATTTGTGTCAGGGACTGAAAAAGCAAGGTCAGCACTAGATATCCAAGATTCTGCAGAACTGTTCTTTGCATGTTTTTTGTTGCTGTTGTTGTGTTTGGGTTTTTTGCGGGGGGAGCGTGTGTGTGGTTTTTTTAATTCCAGGAATGGGTTTGTACAGATGCAGGGTAACTACTAATTGTGCCATAAACAGAAAAAAAAGCTCACCTTTTCTATAAGGTAATTCACAATAAAAAACTTAGTCACAATATGATAGGATTGAACGTGGCCTGGATTTTCAGGAGGGCACATGCCAAATTCATGAACTGTCATGCCAACATAAACCACTGGGTATGTATAGGCTTCCAGGTTTCTGGAAAAATGTAAAAAGAGCTCTAGAAATGTCAACTACTTGTACAGAAATAGCTGTAGAAAAGCTGATACTCCCTAACAATGGAGCAAATAGGTAGCTAGCATCAATGTTTATTTTAGTGACACCTCCTAACAAAATCTGCCGTGTTTTCTAGACCTGAGGCTACAAGATCCCTCAAAGCTACTGCTTTGGCAAAAGCAAAACAAAACACAGTTAAAAAAAAAAATAAAAAATCACTGAGATCCTTCACAGCAAAAGCCACGTCTGCCTGGTCAGTGAACAGCACAAGCTGGATGTGTCTACTCCAACAAGAGCAGCGTCTGAGGACCAGGTATGTGAGACCTCGTCCCGACCCACCAGCCAGATGTGCCCTTTGAACGGAAGGGCGGTTCTCCTTTGTGACAGCAAATGCAGAGAGTCCCACACAGACAGACCGCAGTGCACAGGGGTAGAATGCAACCGGCCCCGTTCGTGTTCATGCGGGCAATGCTCGTGCTTAGGAAAAAAAACATGTTTTACTACCTGCAGCTTACTAGATGGCTTCCACTGTCTGCACCGGCTTCCTTATTGTATTGGGCTGCAGACTTAAAACCAGGCAGAAGTAGTCCAAGCACGTCCAACACTACCTATCGACCAGAGTTGATATGCCCAAAAGAGACTGTAACACCCTTATCCTTTACCTCTCCCTGAAAAAAAAACCCCAAACCCAACTAATCAAAAAAAAAAAGTGCCTTTTTTAAGGTGCTGTTTTCAGCCTTGCCAGGGATCTTGGTCAATTCAACTCTTGCATCTGCTACATGGAAATGAAGATTCTGCCCTCCTTTGTAAAACAAGGCATTTTGCAGATGAAAAGTAATACAATGAAACTAAGTATTTATTATTATAGAGACAAAAATCTGTGTATTCATTGCTACATTTCTTGCCTTGTCTCAAGACATCAAGAACTATGCATACTCTCTTATTCACAGCCCAAAAAGTTTCATCTCCTTCCACAGAAGATGAAAACAACTTCATAACGCATTATTCTAAAAAAAGCCTTTGGTTTTGAGCAATTTCTTCCTAACACTTTTCAGTCAACGGGTGATTGTTGTCCTGAATCATGAAGGTTTGCAGACAAAACCCCTACCCCTTTTAGACTTGCTTGCCTGATTTACTTCACATTTTGACATTTGTTATCAGCAGGGGGTTTCACCAATTTGCATGAACACACTAAAACAGATAGCAGGAAAAAACTAAGTACTTCATAAGAACAGGAACATTCCTTCCAAGTCAAACCAGAATCACATTTTTGCATCAAAAGGCATACAGCCTGACAATAAGCGAGTAAGACCCAAAATCAAAACACACTGTGGAGCACAGACCAAGGCTGTTAAAAGAGAGCTGATACTTTTAAATAATCTCAATTGCTGTACACCAGTTTGCACTGCAGAGTGTGAGCTTTGGAGTTCAGGGGCGGTTTTTGCAAACTGAGTCATGGTGAGCGAGCAGCTGAATCAGCAGTCAAAGCTGAGTCTCTTCTACTGAAAAGACTTTAAAAGCACTGAAATTCCAGCTCAACTTAGTAAGAAAAAAAGACTTCACCTGAAAGTTTCAGGGGCTGAAACTCAGAAAGAGGTGATCAGATATATTCACCTTCAAAAGAGGATACAGGGCTAGACTGACTTTAGTCAAACTCAGTACCATTATTGTTATATTAAAAAAATACACTTTTATTAAATGAGAAAAAGAAAACAAAGACAACAAACAATATGAGCTGAGCTCTGTGTATTTTTGAAGCCCTCAGCCTCTGAGACAAAAGCATTCTTGTGTGCTGCGCCAATGGGGCAGACCCTTGACAAACTCATTACACGATGGGAATCCCTGAATGTTCTTTCACCCACCTTGCAGGACAAGAACAACAGCGTGATTGTATTTCCGAAGAAGGTACTTGCTCACCAGAAACCATAGTGAAACCAAACCGGGCATCATCTAGCCTTATTATTTTGTGAACAACTGAAAATATGTGATGCATATCAAGGACTGTCAGAAAAAGCATGGTTTCTACCTTGAATTACAAGGATAAAATGGAAGACAAGATGGTGATAACCAGCTGGGGAGCAAGTACCAGCAGAGCTATGGGTATTCACAACCTTGCGGTTAGGTGGATTTTTGTTAGGATTTGGATGTATTTTCCCCATCCTGCACATCCAGCCAGTGGAGCTGAATCTTCACCTCAGTTCACCTCCTTTTTTCATGTAATATTTTTCACTTGTAGCTATGAAAATCTGAAAACTACAGAGCTCAGCATCATTCACCTTTGCCAGTTCAGTGAAATGCAAGGCCACAGCCTGTAGTTGGTTGGTGGTGGCTGGAGGCACCAAAAGGGAGATGATTTTCTTTGCCCTCTCCACTGCCAACCTGCTTGGGTTTGAAAAAAGAAGGAAAAAAAAAACCCCAACAACCAACCCACTATTTACTTGACACATTATTATGCTTTCCCCTCTTGTCTTCACACGGCTTCTCATCCAGATCACGTTTTATAACACTGAATATTCTTGTTTGCTTGCACCTCCATAGTGCTTAAACATCCCCTGTTTCAGCACTGTTCTGGTAGGTACAGTACAAAGGAGAAACAAACTTCATGCAAGTCAGGTATGCTACTACTGTAATCTCATTTCAGTATCTTTGTACAGACCGGGTTTTTCAGAATTCAAAAAAAAAAAAAAAACAGAAAAAGGCCTTTTGTGTGATTTCAGCATAGCTAGCTTCTTCTCTTGCATCTGAATTACTGGCACCTTCTGTCCAAGTTCTCTATTTCCTAGGATGGGTGATCAAGCTTAATTTTGGGGTGGTGATGGGGTGTTCTGTGTCCCTTTTTTTCCAATAGAAGACATTAAGAGGAGTCCAAAATTTGGCTAAGACTAAAACACCAACTGTCTTGACGTCAGACAGTTAAAATTAGAAAGGATCTGTCGAACCTCTAGGTTTTCTTCAACACCTCTGAAGCTTTTAAGTCAAAGCAAACAGACCTGAGAGGTTAGACTTGAAAAAGTAAAAAAAAGTGCTGCTTCAGCAGATAGCAACCAGCAGCAATTTTCTTCTACTTCAACACGAGCTAGGTGGACTCAGTGCTTTAAATAAAGTCACATCTGCAGGTGTCTACGTTTGGCTGTAGTCAAAAGACTCACATTGTTTTAACTTCAACTTTTGAAGTAGATACTGCTGTGGATCAAAGGATCAAAAGAACAACATAGGAATGCACTATAGCAGAAGTCACTGCTTTGACAAAATTTTGCAGGAAATCACGCTAACTCCTCATGAGTTCAGTACTAGGTTCTCAGGTTCTTCGGCACATCAGATCTACCTATTCATGATTAATGCAAACCACATCCTAAAACTGAGGAAAACAAAAGTCAGAAAGCTTGAAAGATTTGTAGAGTGTGTGCAGGATCCAGACCAATCTCTCAGAGCCGAAAATCTCCCAGGAAGTCTCACTGGTATAGCAGAGTGTTTCAACACCCAGAAATAAAATTTAATGTGAAAGAGGCAAGAAAGGAGTGCAAATTTTCCTTCTGCGCAGCTTCTTTCTTATTGCATATGTGCCCGCTGTGAAAACAGCAACTAACATTTTCAGTGAACAGGAGAAAGGTTACAGTCTAAAGCTCAGCAACAGACAGGGCATGAGGAAGGTTAAGAGTAAGCTATCAGTTCCTTTTCCTCCTTCTCCTCAACAGTTCTACCTATGCTTCAGAAGGCCCCTTCACCCGTAGTGCAGGAACACGTCCAGATCCTGCAGCCACCACACACAACACTCCGCCATTGACCTTCTCCCAAGGCAAGTGCTTTGGAGAAAATACTATTGCAGAAGTCCACAACCGGGGAGACTTCTCGCTAAATTTAGACTAGAGATCCATAAAGAGTGTTCACTCTGTACACCTGATCAAGATCTGTGGGACTTGCAAAAAAGAATCTCTGAGTGGGATTTGGAAGAAGGGAGAAAGGTATAAGCAAGCTGGAAGCAAAAGCATCTTTGTCCAGCTTGCAAACTAACAACGGATAGATGGAAGGGGTGGAGATCAACTCCCCTTCAGACAGTTGTCTGACATTTCAAAGACACATTGAAGGAAATTTTTTTAGTTTCTCTACACGTAAGACTTCCCTAGTACAAGAGGAAGAACCAGAAAGACTTAAGGAAGAATGAAACAGGAAACAGAGAATAATTTCTTAGCTATTGCATTAGAGGGATGACCCACAGTTGCTAGGCATTTCCCCACATTGTGCTCAGATCTGTGCTCTGGCCCACAACCACAGACAACACTGAAAATGCTCAGTTAATATTAGTAGAGAAGCACCAAGTTTAAAAAAAAATAGTGTATATGCTTACAAGGACTAAAGAAATTTAACAGAAAAATCCTTTCAAACCATAGATACTGGCTGCATTTTCCTACTGGATTTGGACCAGTATTCAACAGATCCACTCTACTTAAAGGCCCTTTCTGTTGGAGTTTCAAACTCAATTCCCAGTTCCATTAGGGAGTCTTTTTATTTCCCCTTGTCTACCAAAAAAAAAAGATTAAAAAGGCTAAATTACGGTCATGCAGCTATAAGCACGTTACCAAAGTGCAAGATAGCGATCTTATCACAATGCTTGCAGAGAGTCTGCTGTGAACACGTGCTGGGGAGTTTCATGTGGAAGACTGTGCTGCCCATTACAACACTACAGAGTTAAAAGAGAGACCTTCCTAAGATCCTGACTTTGGAGTCCTATCTATATTTGGCTCCTGAGGGACAGGTGTATGTGCTAAAGTCCAAACCAGGAATTCTTAAATATGTTGCTGATTCCTTGGCCACAAAGATCATATACCCTACTGAAAGGGAACTGCATTTACCAAGGGCCTGAAACTAGCACTGGTCCTGTGAAACCTCTTGTAGGTAACACACACCTTCAAGACTTCCCCCAAAGCTAGTGACTCCGGTTCACTATTCTCATCTTTGATAACATAACAAGCAACAGAAAATACCTTCTGAAAAGGGATTTTTAAACATACATACTTTATTCAGCAAAAGCATGACAAAGATCCCTGTAACATCTTTTCCAACATTTTTCCATTCAACCCTTTGCATCAGGTCTCAAGATCATCTCTTCCTGCCCAGTTTTGCCTTCTCGTTGAAGGATAACCATTAAAGCAGACCTCGTTCTTCTGTAGCTTCCAGTTCCCTTTGTCAAACGATCTTCCAGCCAGGACCTCGAGGCTGGCTACCACGCTCAAGTCCTGGCCTGCAAGACAGCTTTCCTGCAACTCAGTCATTTCTTTCAAAAAAAGCTGCTGCAGCACCCAGAGCAGGTCATTCAGGACCTCATCACCCTTTCACATCCTTGCTGAGTCTTCTCTATGTTGCTCCACACCTCTTAAGACTTCTGTAAATCCAGTCCATCAGGGAGGTAAGAAGATAACAGAGAGGGCACAAAACAGTTTCAGAGCATAAAGACATGAATTCATGTTGGCTGTGGACAGTGAAACTAATAACTGGCTTACATAAAGCAATGAAGACTTCAGTTAGCTGTTGACAAGTTTCCTAACAGTAAACACTAGAATAGCTTGCCTAGGGAAGTCTGGGGAAATCCATTCCATCACAGGAAACTTTGAAGAACAGGTTAAAGTATTCCCAGTGTATTTGTTTAGATACAGATGACATTGGCTTAGGGTAGAGGGACATAGGGCTACATCATCTCTCACAAACCTTTCATCTTGTATTATCTCTTAAAATGGTGTTTGCAGTCTGGAAAAGATAGATACAAGAAGAGATTAAAACAAAAATGTGGGGACTGCACATCAATCAGTGGTTCCTTTGGGAAGTTATGCTAGAGCATTTGCAAGCAAAAAAAAGATGATGAGTGATCGCAAAGCCATGTAACAGAAAAACAAGTAGTTTCCTGCTGGTACAGGGACAACAATGCCCAGTAAATAACCAAGCTGCTGTCAGAGGCTCAGCGTAGGATCTGTCAGCACTATGAGCTATTTGCTCAAATATGGATGGATGTCCAGGAAGAGCATCCTAGGAAAACTGTCAGAATATCCATTTTCCACATATGGAGATGATGCTGTTCCCAGTGATTTCAATATACCTGAAATAAGAATACAAGGGGACTGCAATAGTCTAGTCAGTCATCCAATTATATCAAAGTGACCAAATCCATCCAAAGAGAGTAGATTTCTTCCCTTTGCAGTCCAAACTTAGTGTTTTGTTAACAGGTCGCCTTCTCAGCCTGGATGATTCAGTATCACCTCCCTCAGAGCACAATGATACAGTATCACCTCCTTCAGAGCACACTGTTAAACACAGGATTCTTCTGTAATTGCCACTTCTGAATGCCTGACACATTTGTCAGGTGGATAGTGTTTGCTGTCCAGTCAGGAGGATTGCTTCTACAGTCAGACTCATGTAAACATTCAAACTGTGCAAACAAATGAGTATTTTGTCAGAAAACTGCAAAAGAAAACCACAGGCACTGCAGAGCCCCCAAAGAGATGGTAGAGCAAGGGGAGCTGCCTACACAGGAGAATTACAAAGGGCATACAGAGTCTAAAGGGGTCAAGTCTCAAGCATTTCAAGGACTATGAAATTTTGGTCAACACTTTGGAAGATAATTTTT
>NW_008823944.1:845168-875177 GCF_000699105.1 Pygoscelis adeliae | reverse complement strand
AGGTTAAGAAAGAGAATTCAACTATATACTGCGCACTATTCACCAGTTCATGTTCACCTACTTGCTCATTCATCCCAGGTAATCACATTTAAAAGGCCTTCATTCATGCGTAGGCAGGATTACAATCTAAGCTTACAAACCCCACTCCAGGGCTGAAAAAAATATCTGCGCTAAGCTGAGCCCCTACAGCTAAACTCTAGGGGCAGATTTCAAATGGCACTCCCCTACAGAATTGCAAAGATCACACCTACCTTCCAGATAGGACCAATGTAAGAATCTCCACTTCTCCTTACAGACTGATTCTGATTAAATACCAGGTTTGCCCTGGTCTGCTGAAAGCAGATAACGCTGTGCCCATTATTCAGCTGCTGTGCTAGCAAAGCACTTGCAAATTCCTGAGGACAGGCAGGAGGGAGCATTTGAGGAGCCACAATTTTAGCATTAGGAACATTCCTTCTTGCCATGCCTTCAGGAGGCAGCTGGCTCCACAAGACAGACCATCCCATTGAGCTTCAGCATCTGGAACAGATCACACAGCTACACCACAGATACTAACCAGGGGTCTGACAATGCTTTCACATCATGCCCTTCAAAACCAAATTGAAACTTGGTCAAGGTGAGCCAGCTAACTCCTCACAGCCCCTCTTCTCCTATGCATTTGGCCTTCGGTCAGAAGGTTTCATTCTGATTTCATTTCCACTCCTGGACACAGACAATAGAACCACATTTGAGGATAGGTTAAAATAACTCACCTGCTCGAGACTGCAAAAAGGAGCAAATGCCAAGCTGTCCCATTCTGTATCACACACTTAGTCCCAGGAGGACTGCATGCCAAGGCTAGGAAACCTAGGATAAGCCCAGCCACGTAGTAGCAGCAGCAGTGTGGGCACAGCAACCCAGTATGAGACATGGGCAGGGCAGCACACCCTCCTGCAGCACCTACAGACACATCCTTGGGTAAAGCAGCAGCAAGTGGCAACAGGTTCTTCTTGGTAGTGCTGTACTGTGAAGGCCCCTTGTCACAGAGACCTCCCTGCTGCATACTCAAATAAATACCACACCACTTGGCAACCTCTAGCAGTGTTTTCATGTAGTTAGAACAGGATAAGGAATTAAGGTCCCAACTTTCAGTTCCTTTCTGTAGACAAGAGACCACTTCACTGAAAGCAGTAAATAGGCAGGTGTGTTAATGAAGCTATCTAGAGCCTACTTGAAAAACTTTAAGCCCGTTTTTTCCACATCCTTGTTAGTCTTACATCTAACCAGATGCCTATTTGTAATCCTTGATGCAAAGCCTTTCTACTTGTAATATTACAGAGTTATGGCAAAAAGCGAAGTCTCATGGATTACACTACATTTTCACAAGTACAATGTAAAACAAAATGAAGTTAGAATGAGAGCCCGGAGTTCCACTCCCCTCACAGCACTAACTGCCAGAAAAATAAAAATACTCCTGGCTGTTAAAGCACTGAACTGTTGTAGGAATAATACCTAAATAGTACTGTCATTCTGCACCCTTTAAGCCACAAACCCCACAACCGGTATGAAATGAATTCTGTTCCATTCCTTACTGGCTCTGAGGTAATTAATACTTCATAACAAACTGCTTGCAGAACATGTTCTGGGGTCTGCATAGGGATGGTGCCAAGAAAATACCAAATCTGGTCAGGGCAGACCACTTTATTCCAAGAATGAAGCATGTCAAGTACTGAACACACAGCCCCTGGCCATTAGACTTTGCATTTGAGGTGAGAATTTAAGAGTAGAAGCTCTCTGGCTGAGGTGAACCACATGTTTGAAAGCCCATCAAACATGTCAAACACACAGCAGAGATCTAGATACTCAAGGGAGTGGTGCTCCTGTTCACTCTCTCCTCAGGTGACAGTAATAGTCCTCATCAGCTGAGAAGAAATAAGTTTTTGCATTGGCCATCTCAGAAAAGGGTGGCACCTCCAGGGTCCACAAACCCCATTTCAACTACTTCGTTTTGCTTTACTTTGCACACATCCTCATAACACAGAAAACGAGACATCAACAAGAACTCCTCCTTGTCCATAGAGACTTTACAACCTCATTTCTCCCTTAATACTGTAACTGCTCATAACTCTTCCTCATCCCCTTTCTCCTTCCCAAACACAGGAAGGATTTAATCTTTGAAGAACTATTTTAATAATGTCAGACAAAAATCAAAGGAAGAAACCACAGATTATGAAAATACTTGATTCTATCATCTTAATCTTTTGTTGTTTAAATCTCACCAAGGAGTTTGCATGATTGACATCAAACCCTTAAGAATCAAAAAGAAGATTCAGTCTGTTGTAGAAAGCCAGCTTTACTGACAGAGATTGGGCATCTTTGCAAATATCAGGCACTTAAAGATCATCAGTTTATTGGAACAAAACAGAAGATGTGAATCAATGACTAAAAGAGAATTAAATTTCTTTAACTTAAAGCCTTCCACTTCCAACATGCTGGCCTATGAAAAACAGGTACTCCAGGCCTGCTGGGTGGGAGAAAAAAAAAAAAGGATCCATTAAAAGGAAAAATGACTCATTTTAAGACTACATTCTGCAGGCAGGTTAATCAGAAGCTATGGTCCAAAACAGCCTAAATTTTACGTATGTCCTTATCAATTTACTTAAAGTCTTCAGAGATAGCAGAAGAGAAGCAGTAAATTGGCTTTCCAAGAGGGGACAAATGCAGACTACAAGGTCCCCCCACATTACTGCTGTTTGGACCAGCTTGCATTTGAGCACTCTTGTCCACGGTTCTTCTCACTGCTCCCATGAGAAGCCAATTGAAATTTTTCCAAGGTCACTTGCACGGAGGTGAAAAAAACAGAGGTCCACTCGACATTGGCAGTGAGCTCCTTCAGAGTATTGATACTAACCAGATGATAAAATCAGCTGAAAGTGTCTAGTCTATTGGCAGCTCTGACCTACCAGTCCACATGAGTAAACAGCAAGCTAGTGGGACTGTGCGCCCCTTTTGTAGGCTCCTCTCCAGTTGCAAAGCATGGTAAAAAAAGAAAAGCATAAGAGGGTTACTGTAATGTAAGCAGCCTACAAGGACTACATTTTTACTAGTTATCTTCCAGTTGAGTTCCATTTCACAGTCCAAGGCAAATTCTAAAGCTACAGCTTTTATTTTTTAAGAGAATTTCAGTATTTAACTCTGGCAGATTTAAAAAAAAAAAAAAAAGGTCTTTGAAGAATTTAAAAAGTTGCCTCAGCTAAACCGCTTACTGATTAACACCAAGTCTTTAAAAAAGGGAAGTATGGTTTGAGGGAAAGGGAAGCAAAGTGAGGGAAAATAAGGAAATACTCAAGTCATTATAGATGGTTCAGCCATATGTCTCTAACAAAGAGTTGGGGGGCATCATTTTCACAGTGTGCGGTTGCATTGATATTAGGTTTGTCCACAAATTCTATCTCGCATGCCTGGGTGCTGCAAGGAGAACGCTCCAGCTCCAACACTGTTATGTTGTTTGGCACCGATGAAACAAGTATATTCCTTGGAACAAAAAGGGTCAACTGAGGACCACGGGCTGGCCAGTAGCGACCAAGATTAAAGCCATTGATCCAAATTTGCCCCTGTTAAGAAAGAAAGAAAAAACAAACCAAAATTTTAATAACTTGACAGAGATCAAATGGCGAAATAGCTTTAAGCATAACGCTCTTTACATAGTAACTGAATTTATTCCATCCTTCAGTTTGATAGAACACAAGAACAGAAAATCTGTTCAAGAAAATGCTAATGACAGTCAAAAGAATCTAAATTCCCTGATGAGTTAAAGCCATCATTAATATTTAAAAAGAAACTGGTCAAATACTGCAGTAATTCCAAATACGACAATACTTAGGAAAACAGAATTGCAGGTTCCTGGCACTGAATTTTGCACCAAGCTTCAGACCAAAGCAAACCTGAAAATTCTATTTGCTTGAAGCTGATTGTTAAAAGGAGAAAGAATTCACAAAAGAAAAAAGCAGATCCTAATTCTGTTGCGGCTGTCTGTACAAGTGTAAGACTACATTATCTTGGTAGTCCCTTCCTTTTGCATGATTTCATGAAAAGGATACAGCTTATCTAGACACATGAAATTCAGATGTAATAGCTTAGTCAACAAAAGAACTTGTAAAATTACACTGCAACAGAGTACTGTATTTTGTTGTAATTACCTACAGCCATTAAAATCTTTGGGGGTCTGCTAGCATTAATTTAAGTTCAATGAAATTGTGGTTAACTTGTCATACAAACTCTTTAAATTACTTTTTATAGTGGATGTGGCCAGAACCGCTGGTTCAAAATACTGTTCTAACATTATAAATACCTTCAGTTCAAAAGATAAAACAAAATTGGGCAAGAGGAAAAAGAAAAACATCAAAACAGTCATTTATACACCACAAAATAGACACACTGAAGTGACACAAATGGAGATTTTTCCAAAAGTCTATAAATTGGTGAGTTGCAGAATGTTCAGTAAAACTGTAAGTGGACTCCTACTGAGTTGGGCTGAATCTTGGTTCATTAAACAAGACATAAGGGAGGATATACAGCTGATTTGGACAAATAATTTGCTTTTACTTCTCCTAAGTGTCTTTTCACCATATGTCAGACAAGAGTTCTGTGGACAAGAAAAGGGATGGGAACAGATAACTGCATCTGTGTTTTCCCCTCTAGCTTTGGCCTTCGGTAATCAGACTATAGAGGAAAAACAAACTCACTTGTGGCATTGATGTACACTGATAAAAATAATGAAATAGTCTGAATCAGTGGAAAATAAGGACTTTTACTGCACTCTTGGTGATTTCTAAAATTGTCTGGAATAGCTGAAATAAGAATAATACTTTTAAAGGATTTACAGAAGCACAATTGTAATATAGCGAGTATTGCTGTTCAAGCTGTGTTTGAGGCATTTTTCTTGTGTTTTCTTTTTCAAGTATTTATGAAAACAAATTTTATGAAACTCGCAAGAGAAATTTTATAAGGAGTTGGCACATTTGCAAATGCAAGTGAGTTATTTCAGCTCTGTATCCACTTCCGTGGTACAAGATCCTATCTTGCACAGTTCTGTCAAGGTGTTAATAAACTTTGACCTCAAACAACTTTTTTTTTTTTAGGTTTTTCTTTTAAATCAAGTTTATCTTGCTTTGTGGCTTGTTCTTGCTGTATTAAAAGGCAAGAGAAGAGCTATTTATTCAAGCTCACTACTCTGTTTCTATAGTAGTTTTAGAAGAAAACATGCAACCTCCCCACACACAAGATGAATTAGTGAGTGTACCCACCAGACAGCAGCCTACCTACTACAGAGAGTGACTGTAACCCTGGGGGAAGTAGGAGTTTACCGTAGGAATCAACTGTATTAGAGTTCTAACACAGGAGGTATGATCAGACAGGTGTCTGTTTCTGATCTTAATCAGTCACTGGTTGTAACTCATTTTTCCAGTAAAGCTATGAATGTAATTTCTCAATTCCAAACTGTCCTTATTAACACTGCAATTTCTAAAGACTGCACACTCAGGAATTTGTATGCCCTAAACCAGCAAATCATGACACTATACACACCACCAATAAATATGCCGTAGACAAAATAAAGGAGGGGGGATGGCTATCTTCAGTAACAAGATTTCCTTTAGTAGGGTCAGCAACTACAACCCATGATTCCACAGAAATCAAGAACAGTCCTGACTCCAAATCCTCTTTTCTGTTGAAGAAAAAAAACTTCCGATAAAACTAACCATACATTCAGGGGCATGTACGTTTAAGAGCACCATGCTTCTTCAAGCGAGGCTGGAGGAAGTTTTATTAATAGTGAAGGGTTTAAAAACCACTGAAGGCAAGTGAGCTACAACACAGGTCATGACTGTTAATGCTGCGCCCTTCTTCCAGGCAGTCCAGCACGCCATATTCCTTGTCTTAATATGCAAAGGCAAGATCATTATTAGAACTACATGTTTTCTTGGTAAGCGTTGTTTCCATGATTTTCCAACTACTCAAACAGGTGGGTTTTAACACCTATTAGAAGTCTCTCTCCACACCTTGGCGTCAGCAGTTTATACAGTGCCACTCAAGGAATTAAGGCTCAGATCCAGTGGGACCCTGAATGGAATTTAAACCCTTACGGCCCTCTGCCTTAAAGGCATTTGCTCATTGTAAAGTTATCTGGAAGTCTCAGTTTCCACACCCAGTATCACCTCAATCATATTACTCCTGGTAATCTTATTTAAAACTTTCGTCCAATCCATATAAAGTTTAAAGGATCAATTCAATGGCCCTACTTACAGTTTGTCTGGGATCTCTTCACCTTGACTGCTTTAGAGGGTATACAAACTATGTAAGACACAGGTTTCTATGTTTAATAGATCAGAGGAAAAGACTCCCACCAATACATGGGAATTCTTGAACTCATTTGCCATTTCAAAGATGAGTTTGCCAACAGGCCGGTATGGTCATCTTGCTTCCTGAAGAAGATTTGTGATTGATGGGGTCACAGAATTTACTGCAAAAGTGTCAGATTCCAGTTCCTGTGCAAAGAGCTATTTTTGGATTTTATTCAGTGCTTGTGTAAGACATGCACATATATAGGAACAGGGACTAAGTCAGACTTCCTCATCCAAGCTCAGTGCCAGCAATGCTAAGTGCCTGCAATGAATCAGTCTTCTGCAAATTGGGAAGTGCTATAACCACTGCAATACTGTAGATAGATCACCAGCAACTCCTTCTCCCACTCTATTTTAATAGCAGTAAATTAATTGTTTCAGAAAGGAATAATTTCGCTACCTAACACTATCACAAGCACTTCCCTGAAGCCTGGACTTAAATGCTTAGGCCTCCAAGAAGGGTGGCACTTCAGTGCACGCGTTCTGCTCTCTGTGCCTCCCACCAGCTAGTTGAGCTGGTCCTTAACCATCCTGCATGCTGGCCGTTTCAAACATGGCACTGTAAAAACACACTCTTCGCTGCTTTAGCTACGCTCCAGCCCTATGAGAAGTTCCCATTAACAAAGATCTGCCCACAAGCTTCTCACAGCAGTGTTCTCTGATCCGTTCAGTCCAGGTAACCTCCAGAAGACAAGTAGTAACATCTTCCATGCATTGGACCCATACCTACGGGCACACCACCAGCAGTTGTGTCCAACACTCTCTATGCTTTGTAACAGGATCCATAGTTCCTCATACAACACTGCAAATATGTTCTTAGTTACTTTTAATCAATCAACAAAGCCAGGAAAGTGTCCTGTAGCATCTCACTTCCTCCAGAATAAAATCGTTTTATCTCCAGGCATGTATTCACTCCTTCCCTCCAAAAAGTTGTTTCTGTTCCACATCTCAAGGCAAAAAAAACCCCAACACAACTAAATGCAGCATTTCTAAATAGCCTGACAGTTCATCATTCTTACTGTTGAAAAACTAGGTTGTGGGGTTTTTTTGTGATGCCCCGCTTTCTAGACCAATACCATGTATCTTTTGAATATGTTTCCCTTCTCTTAATGGTTTATCTCCAGATTTACTTAAAGCAAGGAATCCATTTCCTAGTTGTTTAAATATATTTGAGACACCCCACCACTACAACCAACTTCTACCCATCCAAGAGAGGTGGACTTTGATCATCCATAGAAGTTTCAGTAGCTTTCTGAGTGGACTTCAAGTTTTTACAGCAAAAAGTTGTACCTTTGTCCAGCCAGGAAACTTGACATAGGTGTCTTGAGGCAAGTCTGGAATCCCTCCAGGAATTGAAAGTCTACCAGTGTAAAAAGTAGGTGCTTCATAACTCAGTGGATCGTCAACAGATCTCTTTGTTTGGTCAAGGTGGCCATTAATGTCATGGTTCACTGCTCCATCTATGTCTAGAGGATAGACTTCCCATTCAACAAGTATATCTTGATCAAGAGTTAAATTTGAAACTAGACCCTAGGAGGAAGAAGAAAAAAAAAACCAACACCAAAACATAACATAATGAGCTTCGTGTTACTGAAGTTATTTGGCTGCAACTATAAATCTGTCAGGAATAAAAACTGAATCAAAGTACTTGCAACAACTGCCAACCTGTGTATGAAAAAACCAAGCATCTGGTCTTCACCAAGTTATAAGCTTTGCTTAAGAATAAAGGGTTTCATTTATTCTCTGTGAAAGATCTGTTCCTCTTCAAAGTTTTGAGCTTTCACTGATGTCCAGGTTTTTTTTTTTTTCAAACTTTTTCCCCCCGTAACTGTGAAAATTTTTGTTCTGCTTTAGCATGAACACGATTCCAAAACCTGGGGCTTAATAAAAAGCAGAAAAAGCACTAAATATCGTAAGCTTGAGATACCATCAAGGGATTTGGTAACACTGAGTCACTAACCCAAGATATTAACCTGCACAACAGCAGAGAAAGCAGTATTTACTTCCTACAAGTCTTCCACAGCTAACATACAGTATCACAAAATCAAGGCACATGCTTGTGACCCTGATTCAGTGAAGTACTTCAAGCTTACAGTCAGCTTCAAGCCCACGGAGTTCTGTTTCATTTCTATGGAACCATGTGTGCAGCACACCAGGGTATTCACACAATGAATGCAAAAGCAAGGTAAGGTCATGATTTAAGAAAAGTGAAAGGAACATTAAGTTACCCCTGCACATGTCCTAATTGTGTTATAATAATAGTTTCTAAAGTGGTGTGTCGGTGCAATGCAAGGGGATGATTTTAAACCATTGCTGCTACATCCATATAATCACTTGAATAGACCCTGCATAGAAGCTGTTTTTCAGTGCAACTTAAGTTCTGTTGCAAACACCACATGTCAAACAGGAACAAGCAAACCCACATTTTCTATAGCCTTGGAGGGCTGATACTATGTCATATGTCTGTTCTGATGTCTAATAAGCATTGCATTGACTCCACAAGCCTCCTCATCAGTACAAGCACTAATTGGTTTTCTCTTCCTTTAGCTAGACGCTCACTTTACAGAACAGGAACTTACTTTTCTTATACCAAAATAAAATGTCTGCACAGAGTTAAGTGGCAAAACTTTTCTATACAACCTAGACTTTACCCTGTCTAGCAATCCATTGAAGTAATGCAACATAACTTTAGCCCAGACTTTCTAACCTGCCTCCCTAAGCCCATCTTACTGGGGGCTACGTAGTAGTACCCCAGGAAGTAGTACCCCAGGCACTATGAATGGTGTGATTTTTTCAAATGAGATGAAGTGCCTACTAAGCATTCTTACTTTGGTCTGCATAAGAATGCATATTCAATAGTCCAGATATGGATATACATTTTCCAAGTAAAACAAAGATATAGGTGGCAATGAGCATGTAAAAAATACAGAAAAAACAGAAGCCACACTCTTCCTTCCTTTGTGTCCTTCAACAACAAGATTTACATCAGCAGTATGTTTTAAAACCAAACCCTTTTAAGATCCTTTCCCAAAAGCTAGATTCCAAGTTCCATTTCAAGCTCAAAAAAAGTGATAAAAACCCAGCCAAACAAAACCCAGAAAAGCTACCCTATTTGCTTAAAAATGTGAGGCTTCACAAGGTAGGAACCTCTTCCCCTAAAGTTATTTTTGAAAGCACAAAATATCTAAATCCCAAGGTATAATTATTCCTAGTTTTCAAAATCAACACAAAGAACAGCACGAGGGAGGGATTCTATGGGAAGAAGATGGAAATGCACATTTTCCACAGCTACTCGAGAAAGGCTGCCTTTTTTACACGGAAGGATCCTGCTTTTAGAGGATTATTCTCACAATGCACGTCTACTAAACTTGCTTTCACTCTTAAATCTTTAAAAGGTTGAAACCCTGGTATAAGTGTGAATTGCAGCTCAACCACAGCAACACTGAGCACCTCCCTAATCCAACCTCTAACCCTTTATTCTGTTACCTTAATTTAGCACTAAGCACATAGGTTCCTTATCACCTGGCCTGTTATTAAATAAATAAATGCAACATTTCTGCTGCCTCTACATGAAGGCAAAACATAAGGGAACTAGCTGCCCTCTCTTGCCACTCAGATAAAGGCAAGGTACCTTGAAAAGACAGTATAAACAGAGTTGGCACTCCTGCTGCCCACTGAATTTATATGCCACAAGCACAGAAAACCCTCAGTTGCTGATGCTTTTAATTCAGAGGTTTTCATACATCCTAAAAGTTCCCACATATATTTAGTTATGTAAATCCTAATCAGAACAAAACTGTATGCCTTCCGAAGCATAAGACAGGTGAAACTGCTTTTTGATATGGTGAAAGCCTGTAGGCTACCAGCTTTGCAAATGCTGCGAGTTATATTGCTTTGCCTTGACTAGAGTCTTAGCATAATTGGAAATACGCCTAAAAAGCCTCATCACATCACACTTAAGAATTAGATAACTGGTCAGTTAGTCTCCTTTAAAACAAGTCTCAGCTTCAATTCTTCCATGCTGCTTAATCATAACCAATATATCCTTCTTTAACAATGCAAACAGGCCCATCCTACTCATGGCAACACAAGTGTGAGAACGGGAGATTCTGCCTACTGAAGATCTCGCAAGTCTCTTCCCAGTCTATGTTTTATGATTGAACTGGATTCTGTAACAGGCTCAAACTCAGCCAGAGTTTGTGGTCTCATCAACGAGGCTACTCAAGATGTAGACACATTTGGGATTACTTTTTGCCTTGCTTACAACCTTAAAAATCCTACTTCCTCACAGCATGCGTGCCTTTGCTTGATAACTAAATGGCACTGTTCAGGCATGTCTTTCCTGTAATATTTATCTTTCTCCAGCTCTTGCATCCAAACTAACAGAGAAACACTTTGGACAAGTCTTAATTCTGCTCTGAGACACCCATCACAGACAGAATTTAGACTGAGAGGAAACAGAAGCTTCTAATTTACCTGGCATCACCTTAGCACCAAAAGGCACCACAATCACCTGACAGCTATTAATCTGGACAGTCATTAAACACTTGACAAGCCTTCTGAATGCTGCCAAATCAATTTAGGCCAAGTCAAATCTAGGGGGTGTTTAAGAGATTCTTGCAGTTAGAGGGCTGCAAATCTCTTCTTAATTGTAAAGCTCTGTCATTACTTCATTATTACTTGTAACCCAATAATATAAAAAACTAAAAAAATAGCGTGCTGTGGCACTGAATATGGCAGAAAAACAACACAAGACTGGCCTCTACAATACTCATCTCTTCAGCAAATATCACACAGCGCTTGGGATCCCATAAAGTCTAAAACTAGGAAAGTTTCCTTTTTGCCCTTGCCCTTCCTAATGTTAGTGGCCTCATCACTGTATTTGCTTTACGTGGCAAGGTTTTGGTAGCACAGGGGTTGCAGGGGTGGCTTCTGTGAGAAGACGCCAGAAGCTGCCCCCATGTCAGACAGAGCCAGCTCCAGCCAGCTCAAGGATGGACCTGCTGCAGGCTAAATCTGAGCCCATCAGCTATGGTGGTAGCACATCTGTGATAACATATTTAAGAAAGGGTTAAAAAATGTTGTGCAGCAGCTGTGAGAGAGCAGTGAGGAAATGTGAGAGAAACAACTATGCAGACACCAAGGTCACTGAAGAAGGAGCGGGAGGAGATGTTCCAGGCACCGGAGCAGACATTCCCCTACAGCCCCTGGAGAAAACCATGGTGATGCAAGTTGTCCTCCTGCAGCCCATGGACATCTAGGTCAGGCGGAGGTTCCCTGAAAAAAGCTGCAGCTCGGGGAGGGCCCGCACTGGAGCAGGCTCCTGGCAGGAGCTGTAGCAGATGGAGAAGAGCCCATGCAGGAGCAGGTTTTCTGGCAGGAGCTGTGACCTTTTGGGGGACCCACGCTGTAGCAGTCTGTTCCTGAAGGGCTGCACCTCACGGAAAGGACCCATACTGCAGTTCTTCTTGAAGAACTGCAGCCCATGGGAAGGGCCCATGTTGGAGAAGTTCATGAAGGACTGTATCCTGTGGGTGGGACCCCACACTGGAACAGGGAAGAGTGTGAGGCGGAAGGAGCGGCTGGGATGAAGTGTTGTCAACTGACCACATCCTCCACTCCCCATCCTCCTGCACCTCTCAGGGGGAAAAAGGCAGAAGAGTCAGGAGTTGAGCCTGGAAAGAAGGGAAGGGTGGGGGAAAGGTGTTTTTAAGATTCGTTCTTATTTCTCATTATCCTACTCTGTTTAGCTGGCAATAAATTAAATTAATTTCCCCAAGTTGAGTCTGTTTTGCCCATGACGGTAATTGCTGAATGATCTCCCTGTCCCTATCTCAACCCACGAGCTTTTTGTTGTATTTTCTCCCCATCCTGTTGATGGAGGAGGAGTGATAGAGCACCTTGGTGAGCACCTGGTAGCCAGCCAAGATCAACCCACTCATGCAGGGAGGTGACAGTCCCAAAGTGTAGCATGGACCCAGAAGCATTCGGAAGCTTTCTGATAATTATCTCTAACACCTGATCAGTCCAAATCTGAACTGCCAATTTTGCATGGTAAAATGCTCGTGAGACAGCCTTTCCTAGCCACACTGAAAATATTGCAAGGGTACGCTGCTGACAAATGAAATGGGACATGGAAAGAGATACAAAAGTGTATATATATATACACATACATACACACACACAAATACAACCCCAGGATTCACAAGCCTCCAAGTACAACCAAGATCTAGACCAATTTCTAACTCATTTTTGGAGTTTATCCAAACAGCTTTGCACATTTTAAAATGTGCAACCCCTGTGCTACAGGCTCAACTCAACCTGAAAGTCTTGTGGGCGACACTCTGGCTGACAACATAAGGGAACAAACAAAAAAAAATTTAAGATGTCTGTCAGTTTTTAATTCCACTTTGATTTCAGTGACTGGAAAAACAAATGAAAACTAGTGAGTAGTTATATTTTGAAGTAAAGTTACAGCTGTGTAATCCTGATCCTTTTGCTCTTTCTAACACACTATTTTTAACCTGTGGAAAAGAGGAAAAGCCACCACAATCCAGTAACTCAATTGATTTTACTTACCTTAAAGTCATTATTGTATCTACCGAAGTTGACTCGGCCCATATTCTCTACTAAGATGTCCAGGTTTGCTCCAGCCTTCCCAGTTATATTTATCATAAGTGATTTGTCCCTTTCAAGGACACCTTGAGGAACCTATATGAATTACACCAAGAGGAAGAAAACAATAACCATTGAAAACCAACAAAACCCTGTTATTTGTCTCCTTAACTTGCATGAAGAAAAGAAAGGTAAGAAAGAAAACAAACAAAAAAAGTAAAAAAAAATTTCCTTTCCTCTTGCATGCAAACACACACACACAAAAAGCTGCTATGTCAATATTCACATTTTAGTCCCTCAACTGGATGTGCTACTAGGCAGCATTTCTCTAATTGACACCATCTCTTTCCTTAGCTGAATTCAACTAACTCAAGCAGCTGTTAGAACCCTAGTGTTTTTGATGCATCTGATTCACAAAAAGCAAGTCTCAAACTTAGTCTACTGACTGAAAATATTTTGGCAATATCAGTGATTAAAAGGGGCTTCATCTTCCAATTAAGCTTACATCAATATTTAGCTTTATTTATTCCCATTCCCACAACATAAGGAAAGAAGAGCTTGACCTGGACACAAAGGTGATGAGAGTCAGCCCACGTCAAAGAATAATTAAAAAATAGGCTATCAAAGTCCATTAATTGATAATAATTCTCATTAAGCAGGAACAAAACCCTGCTTAAGGGAAGAAAGATGAAGTTCACATCCTGTACAACAAACTTTTTTTTTTTTTAATTTGTGGTCAGAAGCCAGTTTCATAAGGTAAGTCATAGGCTCAGGCTTCCACTTCCCCCCACCCTCATAGGAAAAAAAAAAGAATAAAAAAAATTAAAAAAAAAAATCTATGGAAACACTGTAGAAAGCCACCAAGCATATCATTAACATATTTCATGAACCTGCAAGTAATCCCTTCTTCTTTTTTGTTTTTTTTTTTTTCCACTGAAGTCATGAATCTGTATCAACATTCAAATATCTCAAAAATGGAAACAATTACATTTTCCTTAGAAATAATAGATAGTCATATTTTCTGAAATATGAATATGAACATTTAGTATGAATCAGCTATATACTTTCTTACTTTCTTCATCTGATTAAATAAGATTATCTAAGAAAGTTGTTTTGGTAAGCTGGAGAAAGGAGAAAAAAAAGGCAGACTGTATCCATGACTTTTGTGAAGGCCACTCATAGCAGAAATGAATACCAGCAAACAATGTTTACCCCATCGACAGAGACATAGGCACGATCATGGACTCCATTTAAAGGTGAAGACAGTTGTGTTGGCTCTGTACAGTTTTTTGGAAGCGTAGTTCTGTACAGTACAAACCCAAAATACTAAGAAAAGAAAAGAAAAGAAAGGAAAAAACCCAAACAGATTAATGAACCAAGTCATTCCGTAGCTTCAGTTCAGGTCATGAATTAGAAATATCCCACATTCCTGCCTACATGCTCAGATTGAAACGTTAACTTTCATTCACTTCAGATAGCATCTATCACAGATACCAGCTTCAGATTAGAGTTCACTTTGACCTTTAAGTAATGGGTGTAAATTCCACAGAATTTCCATTTTTAAATGTTTCATCAGAACATTTATGTAACTTTAAAAGATAAGGGTCTTAGCTATGAAGGTATTTCCTCAATAAAAACAAAGTAGTTAATGACCAACAGTATTATTTCTTCATTTAAATCGATGAAAAGATAGCTGGAAAAATCCCTTCATAACTGAGTTTATATAACAAACTTGAAAGTGCATTTGTCACCCAGTGCCCATAAATTGACATATTCATCAAGTCGATATTATCCATTCTTAAAACTACCTGATTTACATCAGGAACATTTCGGAATATTTTTCACTAAGTTCCCCATCAGAAAATAAAAAAAAAGTCACAGTCATTGGATTTGTTCTCATCACAAAGTGAAACACAAGTTAAAAACAAGTCAAAAAATGCATCATCTCTTTCACTCAGTTGCCACAAAACCGTTTATCTTCAAGACTTGGATTAGAACATAACCCTGGCAGGAAGAAGTGAGAGTAAACCATTTCCATTCTGCTATAATTATTACATTTACGACAATGTGCTTAGAAAAAGGGGGGGAAGGGGGCAGGGAGGGAAGGAAAATAAAAAAATTAATTATATGCTAGGAAGATCCGCTGGCTGCCCTCTTCTCTCAGGAGTTTTCCTAAGCAGAGTACTAAGGGTGGGAAGGCCAGAGGACAAGAGAGAAAAGCCCACTAGAAATTACATCCAGCCACAATGTACTACCTGCAGCTTCTCTCACATCTCTGTATTAGTGGCTTGGAAAGGAAAAATCTGAGCTTTGAACCCCTGCTTGACTAATGCCATATGCCAGGCATCTGGTCAACTGCTCCCCCCTGTTCTCCCTTCCCCAGCTACCACCACCATCACATTCTCTCTAAGTAGTTTATTTTAGCTGCAGGCAATTAGCACCCATGCTCCAGTCTCTGTGAAATTTGGCACAGAAGCGATCAAGGAGCCATGTAACCTTAATTGAACGACAGAGTCTCTCAACAGCAAGGGAAAAATCTTTGACTGTGAGGGAAGATGTGGAAAGTCACCAAAATTTACAGGGAAACTGATGCAGAGACTGACACAGAGGGAACACAGGGGAGAGTGGGAGTCAGCAGAACCCACAGGAAAACAGAGAAAGGTATTTTTCCTATCTCAACCAGTGGGGTGAATGACCTCAACAGCGGGTTGCAACAACTCCAAGAGGTTGCTCCCAAAGGTTTCTCTCACCGCATTCCCTTGCCTCACCATACATGTAGTAAAAGAAAAGGACTACAAATAAGTAGGAGGCCCACAGAAGTGTCAAATGGATTGCATTCCCTAACCTCCAGGTCCCCTGACTTGTATGAGAAAGCAGTGTCTCAGCCACTATGCTCACTCTGATAGCAGGTTGGGGAGAGGCAAAGAAAAAAAACAGGATAAGGAAAATTAATAGTGACGAAAAAGATGGATTAAAAAAAGTCTCTTAAGAACCTGAAAAGCAATACTTCAGAGAGGAGAGAGATAAAGGTGAAAGCCTGGACAGCATATATACCTACATTCACGGAAAGAGGAAAACCTCAGGTGCAAAACAGGAGCACTGTAGAATATGGAAAGATCTCCAACGCAAAAATCCTGTACACCTTTATAATACTATTACTTCTGTGCTGAGATAAGGTGTAAGACATTGGACATACGAGTCATACCACAGAGGGTTGTTCAAATAAACTTCAAAAAATTACTGCAAAGTGCCTACTGAAGGAATCCTCACCTGCTTTAGTTGAACGAAGGTTAATGGGTAAGTGCTTTTCACTGGTCCTGCAGCTGACAGCCGGTCAAGAACCTCCACCACAGTGCCCACCTGCAGCATAGAAAAAGCAGATATATGAAGGTCAGTAAATTTCAATACAAATATAACAGCTTGCATATCCAGCCACTTTGCCAGCTAGCTGCATCTGTCCAGAAAGCAAAGAAATCTTAAGCCGTTACATCATCCTTACAGACACATTAATAATACAATACAGTACAAAGAACTAATGAACCCTGAAAGAAACATGCTACATATGGAGCAATGTTTTAAAAATCCAGATGTTCTAAATTCGGTATGCATTCATAAAAATAAAAGCGACCCTTTATTATTTAATGAGAACTAACCCAGGAGTTTCTCCCAAAAGTTCTATAAACAAACACAACTGCTCTGGACAATTAATACAGAACAACTATATTATCTAAATTTTGCTCCATTCTACTTACAGTCAAGCTAGGGAAAATGCCACTGATTTCCAGTGAGTTACTCTGAAATCATTCTGAGATAAGTAGGGATACAATTTGGTTCTATCAAGAGTTATCCAAGATGAATTTACCCTATTTAATCTTAAATGATTTTAGAAACCTTAAGGTTTACACTTATTCTTGCTGAATAAGGGCTTATATGTGTACAATTAAATTGCCTTTTGTTGCCATCTGCAATTTCCTTTCGCGATTATAGAGTTTTCTACTCATCTACAATTCTCTCTCAAAGTCCACTATCAATTTTGTTAGTTAACATGCACACAATATGCCTAGTGTCTTACAAGCTCAAAAATCAACTGCATTCATATTTTTCATGCAACATGTCAGTCTTTTTCACCAGAAGTATTGTCACTGTTCAGTGGTAATTACACATCAGACATTCAAAATATTTCTCAAATGCAGATTTACTTTCAAATGCTTGAGAAAAAAACAGCAAAAAAAATTAGGCATTTAAAATCATATAAAACTGTATACTATAAGAGCAGTCACAGCAATACAGACTTCTGAGGCTACTTCAGTAACAGAAGTATTGAATTTTTGCAGAGCATACATGAAATTCAGCAGTGCTAAAATATTAAATTATATATTAAAATGTACATCACTGTGCAAAATCCCGTATGTGACAGAAGTCAGCATGAATCATCTATGTACACGCAATTATTCCTTCAGCATAGTACTGGTTTTGGCTGGGATAGAGTTAAATTTCTTCATAGTAGCTAGTATGGGGCTATGTTTTGGATTTGTGCTGAAAACAGTGTTGATAACACAGGAATGTTTTCATTACTGCTGAGCAGCGCTTACACAGAGTCAAGGCCTTTTCTGCTTCTCACACAACCCCACCGGTGAGTAGGCTGGGGGGTGCACAAGAAGTTGGGAGGGGACACAGCTGGGACAGCTGACCCCAGCTGACCAAAGGGATACCCCATACCATATGGCATTATGCTCGGCATATAAAGCTGGGGGAAGGAGGAAGGGCGGGGGGCCCACACGTTCGGAGTTATGGCATTTATCTTGCCGAGTAACCATTACATATTATGGAACCCTGCTTTCCTGGGAATGGCTGAACACCTGCCTGCTGATGGGTAGTAGTGAATGAACTCCTTATTTTGCTTTACGTGTGTGCAGTTTTTGCTTTGCCTATTAAACTGTCTTTATCTCAACACACGAGTTTTCACACTTCTACCGTTCCGATTCTCTCCCCCATCCCACTGGGGGAGAGTGAGCAAGCGGCTGTGTGGGGCGCTTAGCTGCCTACCGGGGTTAAACCACAACAAGCAGGTAGACATAGATCTAAATGGACTTTTGAAATGAGTTTATCTCAACTCTTTATCTAGGAACAAGAAAGCAAAGGATGCCACAAGTATGCAAAGGGTAATTGCCATCGCTACCTGCAGGTTGGGTCACCCTCACTAGTCCATAAGTAAGCATGTTCACGCTGGCAAGAAGGCTGTCAGTCAAACAATGGCTTTGACCAAAAGAGCAAGGTCTTCAAAACCAAAGTGTAAGATCAAGCATAAAGAAAAAAAAAAAAGAAACAAAATAGCTCCAACAGGAATGATATCAACTACCGGCAGCATCCTCTTTGCTTAAACCCTTTCTACCCCCAACTCATATCAGCGTTGCCTGCTACTTGCTATGGCTTGAGCTCTCCACATCCCAAGAACCGAGTACAACTCCAGAACCTACAAGTCTGTGAGTTGCAGTGCTAGGGCAGGCATTTCCTTGTGACCAAGCACTCCTCAGGGCCCTCCAAGTGGTGACCAGAAACCACCACCTGCTCACAAGCCTGCACAGCCATGCAGACACATTGCAGGCACTAAAACTCACTCATTTCCCTCTGGAAAGGATGCTCCCCCCATTCTGGGTCTTAAACCCCTAAACCCTGTCACCTTGCTCACATTTCTTGAGCCCATCTATTGCAAAGGCTATGTTCTGCCTTTGCCTGCCCTCATTCCTCATCTTCAACACTTCTCTTTTGCATCTATGCAGTAAGATTTTTTCCTCATTGCCTGCTTTCCTGTCTTCTGCTCTTCTGTAGCAATGTCAGTGTGCCCAGCATCTTTTAATAAATTACCTTTTTCCCCCACCCAGGAGCATTCTTTAAAATAATTCAATAGCTCAAAATTAACAACTGCCTGATCAGGGAACAGCAGGGGAGTTTTTCTTTTTTTATTATTATTTCTTTTACCTCCCTAACTAGCCTGGGTTCCCCAATTATTTTCATCTGGGGCAACCTATTTGCAAACCTCCAAAAAACAGCAAATATGACAGGAAGCATTGCTAAGGGCAAAGATCTCTCTTCCTCAAGTTTAGGTCCCGAGCAGCTGATCAGGTACTTAAGGACTGGGGGGGTGGGGGGGTGTGGGTGGGGGGGGGGGGGGGGGGGGGGGGGAGAGAACAGCCTGTTCTGGTTACATGTACCCCTGTAAAGTACACCATATGACTCCTGAAAATACTCTGGAGTCTCCTCTTCCTTTCTACAAAAGTATCAAGGGAGTTGGTTCACTGCAGCAGATTCAATGCCCTGCATAACAAGCCGACTGCTGGACTTCTGACTGCACAGTGAGGCTTCACATAGTACCTGTTTTAGCATTGTCACTGCAAGCGATATAGCTGGGAAGTTTACTATTACCAAAGCTAAGTCTTATCGTTTAAAATATTCAGTCTCTGATATTCACCCAAATACATTCAGGCTTCTCCATACAACAAGGTGCACTGGACCTGGACCCAGCAGAGACTAGAATGCATGACAGAATTGGGAGGACAGCTTTGGCTGGGACAGTACAAACTCTGTGTGATTTAAGACTCATCCTGTGTTGCAGGGTAACCAAGCAGAGGAGTAAAGTGCTGCTGAAGTTAAGCAGTGGGTTCACAGAGCAAAAAGCAGCCTTCTTCCCAGAAAACAATTCTAGAGACTTTCAGTGCAGATGGCAGTATGTGTACAGGCAATGGTAGGAACCTCACACCTGGCAGTTTCGACATGCCATCTGGATTCCTAAAACTGTTGGGTGGAGAGTAAAACACCTCCTCTCAAAAAAGCAGCAAGTGTAAAAGGTGTGAAGGTGCAGGAACAGGGTTCCCAGTGTGACGGCCAGGTCAAAGCTGCAATATTTGAGCAAGTTTAGTCATCTGACTCCTCCTTTGTAAGACAGGTGTCTGGGCCAGGCACCCTGCAGCATTCATTTCCTGAAGGCATGAAAGGTCATTGTTCTAGTGAAATTGGACAGCCCTATCTGAGGGCCATGAACCATGAGAAGATGGTCAAAATCTGATTGCTAGGCTCCCAAATGCTGGCAACCTATGATAGCAGAAGTAGTGGGTGTACTGATAATGGTATATAATTAGTCACTACCAAATATAAGCCAGTTCAGTGAAACCTCATATGGCAACCCCTGTCCTAAAAGGTCTGAAGATACTCAAAGATTGTTGAAAATGATACAGATCTGTTTCAACTTCACTGGTGAATCACTTTTATACAAAAAGTATTTCTGCCCACCACTTGAGCGGAATGACTTGAAAACATCTGCAAAGCCATCACTACCAATTTTGCAACGCTTCAGCTGCAGTGCGTAAGAGATCAGATACATCACTGATTGGAAAGGTAGCTGCCAAATTAAAAGTACAAAGTATAAAATCAACGCATATGAATTACAGTTTCCAGTACACCAACTGCAGTAATCCTCCACCTCAAAACAAGTTGTTTGTGCCCAGCAGAACGAATATAGCCAAGTTCATACCTGTTGTCTCTTCCATCCCCCCTTAAACCATCCTCTACATTCACTGCAGGAACCTAGTTCTCAACTGTATTTCACAGAAAATTGTCACTGGTCCTAAAATGATGGTGCTATGGACAAACCCCAGCTACTCACGTGCTGACCAGCTATACCACTAGACAGGATATAGCAAGGCTGGGTTCGGCATGCTAGGTTCTACATGCTTTTCCCTCGGCAGGAAACTAATTTAATTTCTCTCATCAGCTACAGATTTTCACAAATCTTGTAAGAAACTTTTCAATAAATTTGAAAGTCTTATTGATAAGTGTTCCATATGCAAAATTTAAACACCTAGAAGTATTTAAAAGATATATCCTACCTGCTGCTTCTACTTCACAGGCATCACCAGCTACAAAAACACTCTTTGCTCATAGCTCTCATGCTAGCATTCCCCCAGCTACATTACTCATACATGAGTTATCTTAGACAATTATGATTCTGCTGTGTTAATAATATATTAATTTCAGTTCAGTAAAACTTCAGGCATATACTGCATCTTGTAAAAATTATTTTTTTATGTCCAGAGAACATACATTTTCTCATTTTCCACCATGGGCATGATTCCTAACCTCCAAGCTCTACTCCCTCCTTCCTGAAAGTTTGCTTTCAAGGTTTTCCTCTTTATTTTGTATGGTGTCTAGAGACTGCCATGACACCCTCAAACATTTTTTGCAAAAAGCAAACATACAGCATTACAGAAAGACACACAGCATATTACAGATGTTAATTTACCTTCTGCAAGCGAACCTTCCCATATGCAAACTTGGGTGTTGTCGGAGGTATAAGACCTTCTGGTAACTGCTTATACTAGAAAGGGAAGGAGGGAAAAAAAAACCACACAAGACTTAAATACAAACTTGCTTTAACTGAATTATCACTTTCCACTTCACAATTTACAAAATTAGAACTTTGGCTAAAAGTAGATAATCTCACTGTGCTAAAAGATTACAGCTGCATCTAGTCGAAGATGGATTTTTTCCAAATAAAAATCAACCAAACCATCTGACTTGATCACATATGGTAAACAATTTTTAATAACTATTCAACTCGAAGTAACGGAAAAAAGCATAGCAAACAAACGAGCTGCCAAAGAATCACAGTGCCCTTGGAGCCCTCCTGTGGCTAGAGCTTGCGTTACTGTCTTCTACAACCCTCCTGCAGTCGTCTCCCCAGTCCATGGGAGCTTGAGTCAACCTTTCCAAGTCTGTAGGGCAGTATTTCCACCTGACCCTTCCTTAGCAGCACTTCCATATGGGAATTATTAGCCTCTTGTGCCTTTCCTTTCAGTGTTACTATACTCCACCACCACCTGCTAATCCACTACTGCCTGGGCTGGTTTCTTTGAGAAGCAGGCCTTGAGACCGCAGCCTCCTCCACAGTTCCATGAATCCCTGAGATCCCATCGTTAGCTTCCCTCTGGTCCTGGTCTAGACAACTGCCCAATCAATCATAGGGAAACATGACAAGGAAACACTCTGACTGCCGGGCTATTTCTGTTTACTACTTGCCCTGTATCTCTAGGAAGAACCACCTCAGATCAGCAAAGAGAAGGGGTGAAGGATATCCACCACTTTCTTGGACACCTTTGAGGAGTGGCAAGTCTAGACAGTGGCTTTCTGCCCCATACCCTAGCTTCCTCCTTTCTGAGCCTACCACCTTCTTTTCTCCTTGCCATAATCCCCTTATCCCTCTCCTGCCATTACTTGTCTCCTGCAATGTCCACTCTTCCCATCTGTTCTTTCATTTACTGAACACGGCCCTGTCTCCACATTATAGAGGAAAAAAACTTCTGCAGATGAGATACCCATGTGATCAAGCAATCTAAGCCTACATTTTAATACACATGCACAAATGACCACCCTTGTGAAGGCTATCTTAATCTGCACATTTGGTGACTTCTGAGTGCTTACTTTGGCAGCTTCTTAGGGTTTTTTTTTAAATAAATTTGGTGAGGGGCATTTTTCTTGAGAGATTTTACTTTGATTTCAGCTTGAAAGTTTTAGCACAAGGCATGATTTACTGGGCTTATGCATGGTATATCCAGCATAAAACTCATGCTCAAAAGCTCACCTCTGCACCAAGACGGGGGTTTGGGTCTTTTTTTTTTTTTTTTTTTTTTGGAAAAAGACCACAGCAGAATAATTCCCAATGCCCTCCTGTCAAATCGCAGCTATGGACTGATGAAAGACTGATTTATATTTCCAGTAACAAGTACATTTCTTCCTCTCTGTGTTTGAAAATAATCAAGATATTCAGGCTTAAAGAAAAGAAAAACTACATTCACCCAAGAGAAGAAGTCAAAAGTAGGAAATTTCAGCCCAAATAGTAAAAAATAGAGAATGCTATCAGAAGTTGAAAAAAGCTGTAGACTGAAACCCTTCTTCTTTACTACATTTATTAACTAAAGGAAACAGTAAAGGAAGGGTATAGCGTGTTAGCATTGTAGCACGGCTAACATGTTGAATGCAATCATTAGTTACAGGCAACTTAGTTTTCTTTCATCAGCTCCACCTCAAACTGCAATTGAGTAGATAGAGTGTTATGGGTTTAGAACCCACAGCAGAAACAGGAAAATTTCACTGAGATCCTATGGATATAGAAGGTTAAGAGATAAACAAACCACACCAAAAAAAGCTGTACCATGACCCAACACACCTTAGGTTATACTGAACACTTCAGATCTTATCAAAGCTATCTCAGTGCACTAGAACACGACTTACATTTCAGATACGGATCTCGCCTTGAAGAAAACAACTCAAAAATAGGAAGACTGGGAATTTCTCTGGTGAGAAAAGCTGTATCAATACAGGACGTTCCCCTTGAAAGGCTAACAAAATTATCCCATCAATGGAAAGCTTAGGGATAATGGAGAAATTGAAGAAAGTGATCCACAGCCAGCTTTCCACAGGTACAGAGGTAAAGGTGTGCCCAACCCTAGAGGAAGTGTAACACACTTTTGGGAGATCTACTCCCATCAAAAAAATGTCTTCTAGTGAATAGGAATGTTGCTGGCATGCAACAGGATAACGAGTACAAGCCTGAGCCTTGGGATTTCCATGGAATCTGTTTTTAAGCCTCATCTGAACAGCCTCCGATGCAAGGCTATTCACAAATCTAGATACAGGTTCCATGTTTCACTTTAATCTCCAGTTTGTAGAGATACTGTGCATTTTTACAGCAAAGGCAAAGCTGGTCCCACCCACTAGCTACAGTTTGTGGCATCACAAAAAAAAAAGATGTGTTCATTTGAATAAGCATGCGTCTTCTCAGAGGCCCAAAACCACAACATGAAGCTTGGGATACAGACAGCCAAAGCACTAAGCTGCACTGCATATCAGGCTGACATCGAGTGATGAGCCTGAGCTGACTGAATGGCTGATTGATGCTGCAAGGGGAAAGCTCTGTTCACTCATCCTCCATCTCTGCTCCCTGCCTGCCTCCCTCTGCTCCTCTTGTGCCAGCACTGGCTCTCATCTGACTGAGCCAGCCAGTTCAGTTTACTGACCTTGAGCTGAAAGAAAACAAATGCAGCAAAAAAGCAGAGCTGAATCATTTCAGTGTCAGACCTGCACCTGTATCCCCAACCCTGAAAGGAAGGAGGGAGCCATCGGGACAGAACAGATAGCCAGAGAGGTGCAAGATCTTCCCCCTTTTGTAACAACAAGCAGTTAGGTTGGCCTAATAGCCTTGTTCTACTTCACTTCCCTAACATGCAGAAAATAGTAAATTCAGAAGTAACTTATACAAACGCAAGAGTGAGAAAAGTTTGCAGCACACCAGGAATGTTTCAAAGAACCATTCTAAACACATCCTAGGAACACTCACCATACCAATGACTTCCCTCAAGGCAAAATATTTTTCTGTCAGATCCCCCGCTTCACTCAGTGGAGCATCATAGTCATAACTAGTGGGTTGTGGCGCATAGGGCATATTAGCACCTAAGGGAAGGGCAGGGGAAAAAAAAGGCAATAGAAACAGTGAGAGTGTTGGGGTTTTTGGTTGGTTGGTTTTTTTGTTTTTTGTTTTTGGTTTGTTTTTTTTTTTTACACAAAGGTATCAACTTTCAGAATTCTCTCCAATCACAGCCAGACTCCGCTATATTTTTAGATTCAATGTAGGCCTTGGTATTTGGGATTTGGCATAGAGAAACTATTCCTGATGAAGGACAACGTCCTTCTGAGCTCACACTGCTCTGCTATACAGTCTTCAGAAATATTCCGAAGAGGAACAAATTTATCCATGTTTCAACTGTTTCACAGGACTGAGTGAAGCAGAAGTAGCCTTTGCAAAGATAAATACCATGTGGGTTTAGTACAATGCGCTGGCAACATACAGAACAGCTAGAGCAGTTATCTTTTGCCATGTGAAAGCAGGCATAGCTTATTCTTTCACAGAACACATTACTACCCAATTCATAAACAGCTCCCCTACATCATTAGTATCATTTAAATAATTTCTTACCGTTCCAATAGGCAAAGTTAGTCCCACCTATAAACATGTACCTAAAGAGGAAAAAAAGCCATCCACTTAAATCAGGTTTTGCTGAATCGTGAAAAAAAATCCCCCCAAAATTAACCTCTACTGAACACACACTTACAGGTTAACGTTAGCACCACGTGCCAGGATTTCATTAAGCGTTTTAGCTATAGTTTGTGCAGGCACAACAGAATGACGGTGCCCCCAGTGATCCAACCATCCAGTATAAAACTCAGAATTAACCTGAAAGGAGGAAGGGCAAAAGAGGAAGGGAAAACATGAAGAGGGAACAAGAACATAATGCAATGTGATTTAAGGTTACTAACTGTAAGAGGGAAGGAAAAAAGGCACCTTGACTCATTCGAGCCATTTTTAAACTACTATAAAAACAGCAAAGTCAGTCCTTCTCAGCAGATTACTGGTCAGAAAAATTAAAGGATTGTTTCAATAATTTTACAGGGACACTTTGAAAATAATTGCTTAAGTACCAAAGGGCATGGATTTCCTTGGAACCTGTCATCATGAACGTGTTTCAGATGCTTGGCATTCAAATAAATGATGGAACCAATACAATACCTGCAGAAAAGCATATGTAGACTAGATGTAATGGAAAATAAGTCTTTCAAATACTCTAATTGCGTTCTAAACAATTGCATAGCACAGAGACAATCTTATACCCACAACGGACCTTCTCCCTTTGTCAAAATGGCTTCCAGCGATCTCACATCCCATTATAGCTTGTGTAAAACCTCTAGGGTAGCCGAAAACAGGAAGCAACTTCTAACCTGCCCTTTTAATTTTGCTTTTAACTTCCACCCACACACGTACCTCACTAACTCATCTAATCATACTTACTGTTTCCACTGCTTTGTAAACATTTGTTTTAGCAAGGAAAAATACTGAAACAAAATCAATACCTTTTGAGTCTAAAATAGTATTTGCAGAACAGCAGTTAATGGGGATTTGACAAATACACACAGAAGCTCCTTTATTCAGTTTTTCTGACTGATTTGGAAATTATGTCTTTGTAAACATATCCCTAAAACTGTCCAACACACTGTTGTCAACTCCTCTCTTATTAACCACTGCAAGATTAGGAATGATACAAGAAATTTAAGTGAAAAGACATACCAAAGGGCCCGTAGGTTCACTGCCCCTTTGAGCTAAGAATGCTGCTGTGACATTGCCACCTATAAGCAGATAGAAATAAAATTGAGTTGCTACACCCATGGCTTTTTCAGTCCTTCATTTTACTGAAACAGGTGTCTTATCACCCTTCCAACATCTAGCAAAAATCCAGACAAGAAAGTTACTTCAGAAAACACAGGAATCAATACCTTTGATTCCAGTGTTTAAGTTGCAGAACTTATTTAAAATATATACATACGTGTATGCATGCATGTATGTCTTTGCTTTTGAGATACATCTTCTGAAAACCCAGCTTTTCTCAGGAATGACATCCTGGCACCAAAAAGTCTGAGATGTGTCAGAATTGCTACTTGGTCATCGGAAAGTATAGGTCTGGGGTTGCGGTACCAAGACAATGGGGAAGAACAGAAGCCAGGCAATCTCTAAAGAGAAGTTTTCACTTCTGATCAATCCTAGTGGCTGAAGCCATAGGGACTGGAAATAACTACTTTCATGAGTAGGTCACCATCTCATTAACGATATACATGAAGGAGTTCACAATTTCAATCTACTTGTAAGAAAACAGATTCCTGCTAAGCACACATCTTTGACTGTAGAGAGAATAATGTACAAAAGAGGCCACATGTAAAATAACATTGAAAGATCTCTTGGAGTTTGTTTCTTTTGCCTTAAGCCTATTTTCCCAAGTCCATGCAGTATATGAACATTTATATCCTTAACTCTCCTCTTCTACCAAAAGGGCACTTTCTGACCACACTGTGGTTGCTTAGCCATTCTTCAGGCCTATATCACAGCAAATTGTGGCAGTGTGCACATTTCTAATTACGATCATCAGCAGTAATTTTTTTTCCAGTAACCACTGCCTTAAAAAGAAATTGACTATGAGGGCTGGATTCTGGGACAGACAGAGTACATTAAAAAAAAAACAAAACAACAAAAAATTCCAGCATAAAAAAAAAAATCAATGGAATCAATGCCAACTATTACTGCTAATTTTTAGGAGATATGCACTATGAGCAGTGCAAATTGTTTATTCACGATTTCATGATGCGACGAAGCAATTATGACTCTCTAACTGGGTACTTGTGGGTGATTCTTGTACATTTAAGAGTACATCAAACGTACACAAATGCCAGGGAGTTGGACTCGATGATCCTTACGAGTCCCTTCCAACTTGAGATATTCTATAATTCTATCACCCCATTTAAACAAAGCCGTCAGGTTTGTCAAGCAGTCAAGTCAGTTTATCCTGCCACAAACACACACAACAGAATTTTTGGTAACAAACCACAGTCTCCAACCTGGGGCGAAGTCCACTGTTGCATAAAGACCCTGAAGAGCTCCACATCTCAAGTGAAACCGGCTTGCACCATCAGTTGTGAACAGCACCACCTCATCCCCAAGGTGCTGGCGAAAGAGCTTCAGAAGGGAACGCAGATAGTCATAGTCGCAAGCGAAGTAGCTTCCATACTCATTCTCTACCTGCACAGTAAAAGAAAGTCAGTAAAGCAGTAGCCCATTTCAGTCTGCATTTGATACCAAAAATGGAAAGCCCAAATCCAACCATCCTTTCCCTTTGACGGCAGTGCTGAAAATGTCATTTTAACTCCAGACCTGAGGAGTAAGAGAAGACAACACTTCTAGGTACTCATTCCTCTCACCTGTACCTTACAGCGGAACAATCATTGTGTGGAGATAAGTAATTTTCCTACAAAATCACCCTCCACATAAAAATCTCTACCCTAGCCACATAGCAACAGTGATCAAAACACAGTCTTAAAAATGGAGAGCTATGACCCACCTCCAAAGCAGAACAATAAAACCATAGAACAGGTTGTGACGTGATCAAAACTGCAGCAAAATTGGACTTCCAGAACAGAGACACCTACAAGGGGCTCACATGAACAGCAAAGCCCTGCAATGGACTCAAAGGACTGAGGGGAGAATGATAACCCTGCTACTACTGAGAGGTATGCATCTTGCCCTTTTCCCAAGGTGATGGACTTTCAAGCTCCAGACCCAATGCCACGCACACCTGAAGGTTATTTCTGAAAATCCTGTTATAAACATCTTATTTCTGCCAAGGAATAATTTTGCCCAGTGCTTTTGCTCAACAGACGTAATACATTGTTCAAGAACAATGATCTTGGGCACGTTATAAGAAGGGTCTCCCATCCCATCCAGTGCAAACCAGGGAGTTTTAAAAAAAAAAACCCACGAACTTAAACCAAAGATTTTGTTACAGTCAAATACTAAGCACATGGAACAATCACCACTGCACATCTAGAAGGAGTTTAAGAAAGAAGTTACTCACCACGAACACACAACATTGTGTCCTGAAACATTTACAGCTTAAGTTAAGTGCTAAGAACTAAAAAGCTTAAATTTTGAGGCCATTTTTGTCACAAATTTTAGGCTTAATCCATACTGCTTTTGCTTCTATCTGCAGGTATCCTTATTCCCTTTTTTCCTGTCAGAGGGTTTCAGGCAATTGTAATGTGTTGTGGCTTTATGTGAGAACCAGCATGAAACTCAGATCTAAAAAGCTTCACAAGTTTCCTCTATTGCTTTCTATAGTTGTGGGAAACGATTTTCACAGAGCAGACAAGTGCTCTCTGAATTCTGGAAACAATGCATTTGGTTCTTTAGGATAAGGGATTTCATCAGAATCTTTCGGCTACCTGAAACTGTTAAGGACCATCTGTGACATTACCACCCAACACCCATGGAGTGTCTGCAAGAGCAATATAAGCTTCCTGCTGCTTGGGTTAATTTGATTTTCAGGAAGTTACCTGCACCATGATGATTGGACCTCCATTTTGATAGAGGTGAGGCCTCATCTTTGGCAAAAGGACACCCATCCATTTCTCTACTGCTGCCAGGTAATCTGTGATACACAAAGTATAAATGTTTCATAACTTTTCTTCTTTTTTCTAGTTTTTGTTTTAAATTATATATGGGTAGTTTTTACCTAGTGTTCTAAATATGTAAAGTATAATAGAACAGCATTTAATGAACTTATGTGCTCTTACACTTGTTCATAAGTGTCAGCTTCCAGTACAGTTTACTAAAAAATAAAACATGTAAATACTGATGAAGTTTGAAAATCACCAGAGAGACTTCAATGTGTCTCACACAGGTTCTCCTAATACATTTCAACAGGAAAACAAGTTTGAACATTGCTATGTGTACTATTTTTTTAAATAGATAATTTATCCCACAATGAGCAGAACTGAAGTCAAATATGATACATATCTTTGTCCCCTAATACGTACTCCAATAACCAGATTAATCTCCTGTCTCATCTCATCCCTCCATAGAATCACAGAATCATTAAGGATGGAAAAGACTTCTAAGATCGTCGAGTCCAACCATCGACCCAACACCACCATGCCCACTAAACCATGTCCCTAAGCGCCTCATCTACCCGTCTTTTAAATACTTCTAGGGATGGCGACTCAACCACTTCCCTGGGCAGCCTGTTCCAATGTTTAACTACTCTTTCAGTCAAGAAATTTTTCCTCATGTCCTATCTAAACCTCCCCTGGCACAACTTGAGGCCGTTTCCTCTCGTCCCAGCGCTTGTTACTTGGGAGAAGAGACTGACACCCACCTCGCTACAGCCTCCTTTCAGGTAGTTGTAGAGAGCAATGAGGTCTCCCCTCAGCCTCCTTTTCTCCAGGCTAAACAACCCCAGTTCCCTCAGCCGCTCCTCATCAGACTTGCTCTCCAGACCCCTCACCAGCTTTGTTGCCCTTCTCTGGACACATTCCAGCACCTCAATATCCTCCTTGTAGCGAGGGGCCCAAAACTGAACACAGTATT
>NW_008823944.1:825415-845088 GCF_000699105.1 Pygoscelis adeliae | reverse complement strand
GTGTTCAGCCGGCTGTCAACCAGCACCCCCAGGTCCTTTTCCGACAGGCAGCTTTCCAGCCACTCTTCCCCAAGCCTGTAGCGCTGCATGGGGTTGTTGTGGCTGAAGTGCAGGACCTGGCACTTGGCCTTGTTGAACCTCATACAGTTGGCCTCGGCCCACCGATCCAGCCTGTCCAGGTCCCTCTGCAGAGCCTTCCTACCCTCGAGCAGATCAACACTCCCACCCAACTTGGTGTTGTCTGCAAACTTACTGAGGGTGCACTCAGTCCCCTCATCCAGATCATTGATAAAGATATTGAACAAGACCGGCCCCAATCAGACCCATGTCCGGTCCACGACCAGGCAGCATATAAGAATGCTATAACTGGTTCTGGAACTATATGCACACTGACCAGCCAGGAAGGACCCCCACAATGAGTGGCCAGTTGACCATTGCAAAACAGAAAAACTCAGAGCTGAGAGCTACCTGTCTTTTCCTCAATGGAGACAAGGATTTCTCTCTTGGCACCAGTTTTCATGAAACCTGTCAATGCCTTGGAAACTTTCTAACCTCCTTTGTTCGTTCTATATCCTTCTTGAATGCACACTTCTAATTAAAAGCACTGAAGATTTTACTCACAAGATAATTCATATTTCAGCTTAAGTTATCTAGTAATGGCCTCAAACAGCGAGTTGCCTTGCTGCTAAAGTGTATTTTTGCTAGTCCTTTTTGATGCCTCTACCTGAATCAGAAGACCTGAGAACAATAGATTCCTTCTCCAACAGCCATGCAGGAAGACCTCCCTGGGAAAAGAAAAGGAAATCACTTCAGTGACCATTTTTAGGAAATGTAAGAACAATTTAGCCTGTTATCAAAACATATACTGAGACCTGAAGATTGATTTTCTACAAGTAAGTAGTAATTCCTAATGAAAAAACAAATACAAAGCTTGCATTGTAAGAAGTCACGTAGGATGCACGGATTTTAACACGCTAAACTAAGAGTCTTGTCCAAGGATATACCAAGTATGTTTGTCTACTTTAAGACAGAAATACTTGCATTAGATTTAACCTAGAAGTGAGATAACTGCTACAAAAGGCTGTACCATGTCCCATTCTGCACAGATGTAAGGTCCAGCTCTCAGGATAACCAGCAAACCAGTGTCATTAGCAAGCTGCAAGAAATACTCTAGATCTTTGTCACCAGAAAAATCATACATGCCCAGCTGGGGTTCGTGGTAGTTCCACGGCACATACCTGTGAAGAAAGAAGATCACCTTCTATTAGGAAACTGAGACTAAACCAGAACTCTGAATAACAACTGTTTGCACTACATGCCCCAGAGATCTGTAATGCTGATCTGGTCTTCAGATCAGTAAAATACAAGAATAACTCTAGGGCCCTTCTTCTGTGAGGTACTTCATACGGCAAAAAGTGTTAAAATTAATACTGAAATAAGGCTTAGTACTCTGCAGGAGTACTGCAGGAGTCCATGTCTGCAGGAGTCCATATCAATGCAAGAACAGATTTTGGTAGTGCCATTTTGAAACCATGATGTCTGTTCCAAAATTTAAGTAGTTAACAGTTTTGAAGTTAGCAAGTCAGCTGCCAGTTGTATAGTGGTGGGAGGTTTGCGAAGAGATGAATACTATAAGCCACTCACTAAGGAGGTGGTCAAGAACAAGCTTGCCCAAAACAGCGCACGACCTTTTGTGAATGGATCACTCAGTTTGCACAGGAAATACCAACTAGGCTGACAGGCCCATGCTACTGCCACTACAAAGAACTTAAAAATGTCCAAGCCTCAAATGATATTGCATCTAGGTCCTGAAAGTTTTCATTGACCAGGAGCAATGCAGGTTCTGGAAAACCAGCATGGGAAGAACAGTCAAGTTAGAGGATGCTAAGGTGCCCAGGAGCCTGGACAAAGTAAAACTTCGTTTCAACCAAGTAATAAAGCTGCCAAACAAGCTGATAACCATTTGAGAGAACACCTCTCTGCTACTTCCAGGACTTCGGAAACCACAACCTCACCACAGAGCATCTCACAGAAGATAAAAAATACACTTGGTTGCAAGACAACAAAGAAACATGTTATCTACCAGCTACTATGCATAGTGTTGTAGCTTATGGCCTGTGCGTGACAACCATGAGAGTTTTGGCTTGGGATAGTACTAAGTGGCAGTCATAGCAGAGACAGACATTAAAATTAGGGATGAGTACAGCCTGAGCAAGGATTCAAGAGAATGGGAAAACTCATTCTCCATGCATTTACTTTTTTGCACATAGGTTTGTAATTCCTCTAAGAAAACTGTTGCCACTGTTCCAGAGAGAACAAATTTGAGAAAAATTTGTAAAACCAAAACTGTGGTTAGTCAAGTAAAGATCCTCTCAGGCAACACTTTTCTTACTGTCTGGGTTTGTTTATACGTTCCAGAGTCAGTTTTGTAAGAACTACCCAAGAGGGAAAGAAAGTGCAGAAAACACTGCTTTCAATAAGCAAGAAAAACAGGAACCCTCATATGAGCACACTACTGAAATGGCCACACTCAGACATAAATGCACACGAACATCAAATACAAAAATTATAATCTTTCAGTAACATTGGTTAATGTTATAGCCTCACAAATGCCAAAATCTTAAGCCTCTGTTTGAAAAGATAAAGCTTAAAATTTTTATGCCAGGATGGAGGCAAACCAATGCACTCAGGCATCAAAATGCAGATTTTCCCCTCTATGTAGTGTATTTTATTTCTTTGTCAACCTGCTCTAATTGTTTCCAAAGCACATGATTAACTCACTTGTAGAACAAACTAAATGTGCATTTAATTAATAGACAAACCATGTGAAAATACATTCAATGTTAATTTAGTTTCATGCACTTGGTCTAAATTTCAAGCAGAGGAGCAAGCTGATTGGTAACATTTAAGATCAAAGTAGATAAAGAAGAAAACTATTTAAAACAAACAAATGACCAACCTACCTCAAAGAAGCCAATACCAGAGCATCATATTGTGCTTGCTTTCCCTGTTCCATATACCATTATCCAGGTTATCACTGCAGAATAATTCTAGTTTGCTCTAAGCCATAACAGCTAGGTTCTTTTCAAAACTATTGCTTAGAAATACAGAATTCTTTTAAGTTATATATATGTGACTACAGATTTGTCAAGGACAGATAAACCTAACTCCATTTGTTCACAGGAAAACTTGCCTAGAGGATTAGAGAAAAGGAAAAAAGGTGATGTCTCTTGACTTAGCAAGACTTTTGGTACTTTGCTCTACGACATCCCTATAAGCAAACAAGGGAAAAAAAATAGAGGCTAGTTGGTGTAACATTAACATAGAATAAAAATTAACTACAAAAGAACAACCCACAATTTGCTGGGAAAGCAATGGGATATTTTGAGGAGTATCCCACGTCACTTTGGTAGGTCTAACTATATCCAAAGCTTTTATTGACATCCAGGTGATATAATGCACAGCACGCTTTGCAAATGGGGAGCAGTTGCAAATCCATCAGTGAACATAATCAGGATTCTAAATGCTCTTAACTAATGAGCAACATAGTCCGATATCAACAAGGAATTAAGAGTTACCACTTTTTAATTCTCTCTTGCGTAGGAAAAGGCAAAAAATACAAAATGAGAAAGACGACATATGGAAGTGGTATTAATAGGAAAAGGGTCTGCAGGTACCACTGAAAAATACCATCTGACTGTGAATCACCAACATGACACTGCAGTAAGAGACAAAGCTCTTTCTGGGAGGAATTAACAGGCATGTTGATGTAGCAACTCATCCACTGAAAAATGCTTCTAGCAGAGAGCTGCACCTTTTTGAGCTAAATAAAGATGACTAGATACTAACTTCGTAACAGTTTCTCACTGCCTAAAATACTACTACAGAAATACAGAAACTGCTTATACTCCTTTCCCTCTAGGCTACCGAACAAGTTCTTTATAACTGGTATGTAAATTACAGGTTAATATGAGAAAAGCATTCTAGCTGTAATTTAACTACACTTTATAACCTGTTAGTTACAAAAATATACTCACTGGAGAGTTTTATGAACTTGCTCTAGAAACAAGTCTGAAGGTCTAAATATGCTTAATAGCGTCTGATGTGAGGACAAAAGGGTTTCTCCAGCTCCCTTACGCTCAAGATGGAAGAAGATAGAAAAATTCTTCCAGGAACAGTTTTAATTTATGTCCCATGCTTCCCCACAAAGCCGGAAAAAAAAGCAGATTTTAGTGGAGAAGGGAAGAAAGTGAAGAAAAAAAATTATGTGAAATGCTTTCTTACAGAATGAGTCATAATATAAATGTATTTTAAACACTGGTCTAAAAATTGTTACTAATGCACTTTAATCCCCCAGTATAATTTCTACAGCTAGCAACACCCTCAAATTAAATCATTTTACCTTGAAATTGTTATTATTAGCAAGTATAATTCCTTTATACCATTGTACAAATTTATAGACAGTTAATGCTGTACTGCTTTAGCTACAGAATAATGAATTTATGAAGGAATGCCACATTCCTTTTTCAAACTTGAAACATGGTGTTTCTTCTGTATTTGAGTAATAGCATTTACTCTCCATTTACATACAATTTCTAAGCTTTATCCTATAACCTTCCTTTTCTTTAAAAGTCACAGTTTTCCTCTCCTATTTCAGAGAGATGTCAACAGGCAAAAAACCCCACACTTCAGCTACCTTAGTGTACAGCATAATTCTCTCTGTAGTACCAGTTGGGTTTTTTTAATATTGTAAAATTAAATAGCTTGTACTAATTTCATAAATAATACAACAGCATTTTATACTTGCTAGTTAAATTACACAATTATGAGTCTTTGGAAAAAGTAATTAAAAAATAAGCACAATTTAATAGATATTCTAAGCAGCAGCTCTTTCTTAGAGGGAGTTTCTACAGGTTTACAGTTTTCTGCTCATTAGTCAACAAATACAGTAAAACAAATAAAACGCTCAACATTCTTTAACTTTCTATGACACTGTAAGGTAACTGCCGATTCTTCCAGGAAGCGTCTCCACTAATCTGTAAATCCTGCAAATATTTAGCCCCATCTAGTGGTTAATTGTTTATCTCCTCCATGCCAAAAAACCAAAACAAACCACTAACTTTCAGTCCTTTCCAGATGTCTTTGATAGCATTCATTTCTAGTTGGCTTACACATTTCAGGAACTGAAAACAAGGACAGTTACCCTTGTGTGACTAGATGCCTCTGCGTGCTACCTGCTGAGGCCAGGAGTGGAGCTCCTAGGTACGCCTCCATCATCTTCTGGGATGTCACACGAGCCACATCAAATTTCAACCTGCTATTTGGAAGGTTTAGGCCTTGTTATTTTAAGCTTTAATGTAAGCTCAAGCTTCCTGTCACCTGTTTTCCCATATTCTGTTATTGCTTAACATGTTTCCAGGTGAAGATGGTTATATACATATACTGACTTCACCCATTCAAGAGTCCCAGATGAGCTGCTGACTCAGTCATTAGCTGAATAATGCATCAAGGCATAGCAAGTCTTTTGGAAATGAGGCTGCAGAGAACAGGAAGGAGAGCAGGTCTGGCTTGCTTGGACCACAAGGTATTTACAAGGACAATCCTGTAATAAAAGGATCCTGTTTCCCTTGAAGTGGTAAGCCTCACTGGGAGCACCTCGATAAGAACAAGGCAGGCTCCCATATTTCAAATTACAGCAAGACCTTTCCCTGTCTCATGGGGAAAAACCCCAAGCAGCAAAATCACAGTCTTCAGAGGTGGCCCCAAGGTTGGGAGTCCAGCTACCACATTCTGCCAGAAGGTCTGGCAGTGCTGCTGCCCATTCCAGAACGACTTCACACAACTGGTATCTCAGTCCCTTGCTAATAGTTTTACTGATCCAGGAAAGAGTAGGCAGAAGAAAACAAACAAAAACACAACTAATAATCACCTAGACCAATTTCCATTTTCACCAAAACCACACAAAATCACAGCAGAGTTGTTTGGGGTAACATGAAAATTTATTGCTTTATCTTAAATAATCAAGAGCAGTAAGGCATACTCTCAGTATCTGCAAACTTCAAAGAAAAACAAAAGGGTTTTGGTGGGTGTTTTTTGTTTGTTTTTTTTAGCATCGAGAGAGAGATCGATCAGCATCAAATGGAAAGATGCATGGATTTGATTCTTGTAGAAAATGCAAGGCACGGGGGTACTTTCTGCTTATAAGATACACATTTAGGAGCTATCTTTCACCATAGTAGAAAAAATCCAAAGGTAACCAATGATGGGGGAGAAAGTTAAAGAATCCCAGTCTGCTCTACAAAAAGAAAAGGAGGCTGTAAAAAACCTGTTACCTGTCATCAGTGATCCAGCAACAACACCTAAGGCCATAGGTCACATAACCACAGGGCAACACTTGCTAGCTATACCGTACCTTCTGTGCCTGAACAGAAACAACTCAGCTCTCCCAAGACCAAGAGAGACCAGTCAACACCGGCAACACAAGACAATCTCCACTCCTTCCTGCACAGCAGAAGGACACTAATGCAAAACAGTAAAGCACAGAGTAAGAGATCTCAGCAAGTGAAAAAAAGAAAATAAGAAGGAAAAAAAACACCTTGTTAGCAGGAGATTACAAAGGAAGAAGGAAGCAACAGGAAAAAAAACCCCAGCCCTACAGCAATTCTGCCATTAAACAACAGTGATGGGGGGAATAGGAAAGAAAAGATTCCTCTCTCAAAAGACCAGTGATGCAGCAGAGACATGAACAGGAAATTTCAAAGAAAAAAAGGAAGGGACAGCTTGAAAAAGCTGGAAATTAACAGAGGGCACTGAAGATATATGGGTGTTGGGAGGAGGAGGAAAATAAATCAGAGACATAAGGGAAGTATGAGACACTACAGATCGCAGGAGTCACAGAGCCACTATCAGGACCCAGGGCTGATCTTCAAGCCAGACATCAAAAGGTATAATTTTTCAGGTCCATTTAAGATTACTTTTATTGCAGCAAAAAATAATTATATGGGCAATTCCAGCAACTCTGTCCTGAGCAAGTGTGTTACTTAATCCCATTGTTCTTATGTGAGGGAAGATAGAACTTGCTTGCTTTATTAGAAAACAACAAAAAACACTCACCAAACAAAAAGTCACTACTACATCACAACACAGGGAAGAGTTTTAAGACATACAAAAGAATAGAGAACCCTAAATTTGAAACAAAAGCAACTTCTTTTCCTTCCCTGCCATCTGTTCTTCACATACTAACCCTTACTAATCACATCCCCAAGTATACAAGGCAACCCTGCAACTTGCAGGTCAAACAAAATACAGATTTCAAGGGAGGGGAAGGAGAGATGGCACAACACTCCCGCTGAGCAAAGTGCCCTGGCCTACAGGCTCCGCACTGCCTGAACCAACGCTGTCTGGCAGTCCATAGCAGACAAGCAGGCTGTTTCAAAGAGAAGCTCTAAGATTAGTAATGATTCAGGAAAGAAAAACAAACATGTTTGGGAATTACAACCATTGCTTGAAAAGACTGTGCCTGACACTTTTCTACCACTCCTCTCCCCTTGTCAAGGAAGCTTTGGCAAAAATAAGAGTAAGCTGTGTTTTTTATAATCTGTGCCTCATCTGTTGTAACAAGTACACAACCAGGTAGGAAAGACAAGAAAGATGGACTAAAGGTTTGGTACACATAACTGAAAGCTGTTTAAACTGTCTTTTTTTTTTTTAAAAGAGTACACCTACTCCCCAACCATTTTTCTAAATTTAAACACTCCTGGTGAAATAGCTTTAAATATTACTGCAGCCGTTGCCAGTATTTTCAAGGCTTCAGGGCGATATAACCTAGGCTGTACTAAGAGGTTACTGTCCCCTCTCACCTGGTCTGCCTTTTGACCAGAGATTATGATGCCCTTGGCAGAGGCAGAACAGATACAACTGTTTCATAGTTGCCAAAGTTCACAGTGCAACAATTTATTTCGGGTCATATTTGCACCCTGGGTTGTGAAGCAAGAGGTGTTGCCTATCAGCAGGGAAGCGGACCATCAGTTGTAACCTGCTCAGTTGTCCCAGTCTATGCTCTTAGATGTCATCCTGTACCACCCTTCACTTCTCCGGAGGTTTCTCACCTATTACTTGGTTTATTAATTTTTAAGTAACAATGGTAGCATTCCACTGAACTGCTTCTCATACATTTCCCAGGACTACAAATCACTTTGAAAGTCAACAGCTACTTACGTTTGAATGGCATCAAGTCCCGCCATCTTCATCTTCAACAAGCGGTCTCTCCAGTAATACCGGGGCACCCGTGAGTAGTGAATGCTACCTGAGATGTAGCGGAAAGGTCTCCCATCCTTGACAAAGCAGTCATTGTCATAATCGATCCCAAAACTCCTCTGGGGTATATCCTGTGAACAAAAAAACCCAAACAAACAAACAAAAGCCACAATATAATCTTTTTCTGCCTTGAAAGACACGGAGAACAGTCTATACAACATCTGTGGGCTGTCCACAATAGAAGGCACAATGGTGTTAAAATAACTGATGGTGAATGGCTCTCCACTAGCTACATATAGCCCACCTGAGCCTAACACGCTGAAGGACTACAATACATCTGCCAACCACTCAGCAATGACAGGATTCACTACTACACCAAAATACACCGCATGCATTCTCCACTTCTATATAAGTATATATACACCGTCTTTCTACAGTGATAGATTTTTCAGTTGCTTACACCAGTGCAAATGATGAGGAACTAATTAGGGGAGATTTGGTGAGTACCAACACTTCATACTCAATGTTCCAACTTACTAAACTGTTGGAAAACACTACCCTAATTCCAACTTAATGTCACACTCAAGTGTAGAAGCAAAAGCAAGCTGGGAGCTTTTGAGGAATAAATACCACATTCTAAATGCCCCGGGACACTGATACATACACATTTGAAAGCTTACTAGTATACTTTACTATATAGTAAAGCATACTTTCTAGTAAGTATAAAACTGATAGATCAGTCTGGCAAACTGCATACAGTTACGTAAGTCACTAAAAATTAGTCATTTTTTGAGAAAGTCCTACTTTCAATACTTTTCCAGCTAAGCACACCCAAACCAGCAAACTTAAAAAGAATCTGCACTTCCTAGCCATAAGAAAAATACCTTAACTTCAAGAGCATGGGATTACTCCTCAAGTGAGCCTATGATCTTAGTAAGATTTAAACTAGTATGACTAACAGCAGTACTACTTTTGCTTGTTAAAAACAAGGAAAAACAGAAGACCTTTTTTGAAGTGCCTGGCCCTATATCTAAGAACCTTTAACTTTTTTTTTTTTTTTTAAACAAACCTTAACATCTCACAACTTACAGCTCCCACGTATCTTGGGCATCCCTGTCACCAGTACTACTTTTGTCCTCCACACACCACTGAATAGTTGGATGTTTGTCTTCATGTCCTATAACTTTGCATTTGCGTTTTATCAGATTCATTACTGAGCGCATTTTAAAAAATCCCTTCAATGAAAGATCAGTAAGGATTTCTGAAGTAAAATCACAAGTCAGCAAATGTAATCAGTTAGTTCTCCACACCTATCAGAAAATAAGTCAGAAGTCAACCAAACAAACCTCATGATTCATTGGACATTATACTAGTCCAAATGAAACACACCTTTCAATAGCATAAATTAAAAGCTGTTGAAGGACACTGGCCTTGTTCTTGAAAAGATGGGCCTTGGCCTGTCCCATATTGAGAATGGGGCTTAGGAATTAGGAAATTGATTTCATGAAACAAAAGCAATGAAATTAGAAAGGCAAGATTAGATGTAGACCACCATACAAGCCCAGGTGACTCCCACTACACGAGAGCCATTCACCATCTGAGGAAATCTGCCCAAAGGTATTAGGGAACAACAGACCACACAGTTTTGAAGAACCTTCCCATGAAACCACTTCTTTCTGTTAACTGCTGAACAATGTTGTTACAACAGTGTGTACAACTACAGGTAGACTAAAGAGAAAGGAATGGAAAAAGTTAAATACAGCAGGCATGTATAACCATAAAGCTGCAAGTACTGAGACTCCTGGCCAACAACTGGACACAACTGCCACCCAAGACCATACCCTTAGTGCAACAAGACAGCAAAAAGGAGCCAGTGCAATGTGTCACAGGACAAAAGAACAAGAGTACAAAGAAAAAAAACACACTCTCCTGAAAACTGGAGGACAAAATTGCTGAGTAAACTTGCCTATCCCTAGACTGCCATTAAACGGAGCAACTGAGAGAGGTAACACTCGACAAACATTTGAAGACTACAAACTCCAAGGAGGAGGAAGACTACAGTGTGTTGCAACTGTGATAAAGGCATTTTTTCCACAGAACACCTAAAATAAAGTTGTGGAAAATGTCTTAAATGCACGTAGCAATCCAAAACATTCTGCCAACAGTGAACAAGTGAAATTGTCTGCGGTGGACATGTAACAACAGTTGCGAGAAGATACAGTCCTGAGCTGGCAGGGAAACACGAACTATAAGGGACTGCAAAGCATTGCACAGGGGAAGCTATTTAAGCCCTGATCCCACAAACACAGACCCATTCTTAACATCACTTAACAAATAGTTCCATGAAAGTTGAAATAAATCTTGACTAAACAAAGGTATGGATGTGCCAGGTGTCCACAAAATCAGGCCCTTACAGAGCTGAGAAATACAAACCAACTGCTCTGGAACAAAAGTAACTCAAAAGGTTGGGATTCTCCCTGGGAAATTATGTTGTTGTAGTAACTCCAGGCTGTTAAACCTCAAGTAAATTACTGCTGCAGAGGATGCACAGGTATCTACCATCTGCTTACTTTACTTTCAATTCAAATCTAAGTGACATTTTGCTGATTTTTAATTTATAACCTGCAGCTTGAATCCTGGGCATGCTGCACTAGGATGGAATTGTACTGTGTGCATGCATCCCTCAAGGAAACCATTCACCCTAAGGAACACCAAGCAGATGTTTCACATTCTTTGGATGTTTTTTACTCTAGGGTACTGTGATAAGTGGCAGCATTAATGCAGAACTGACTGCTTCAAAATGATCATGATTAAATGAAACTCAGAACCCAGGTGCAGCAACACAATTCTGCAATATTAAAAAAAAAAGAAAAAGAGAGAAGCATTTTGGAAAAGGCCATTATTCCTGGAAATAAAGAAGGAAAGTCAAAATAAATTGCTGCTGTTTTCCTCTGAAAGAGGATTTTAACCCCCTCACTTAGACTAACCACGTCAAGAGGCCTATGGAAAAGACACGTGCTCCATTTATGGCAGATAACTGTTGAGATGCTGAACATTGAATCAACTGTTTACATTGTCCCGAGGGTGGAACTGACCTCTGGCAGAGAAACAAGAATTTCTTAAAACAATAAAACAATGAATAGAAGATATTAATTATGAAAGTGATCATCATTGAACCGGTTACCATTTAAAGGCCACGCTTTCAAAGCTGTGACCATAACTGTAAATCACCTTCCTTACTCATACACTTCCTGGTACAGTATTATTATGGGGGAAAGGAGAAGGAGGAAGCTTCCAGAGTACTTACTCTGATTCACCTCATTCATTGCCCATTCTAAACAGACTTCCCTTCATGATCAATTATTCAACATTCTTTTCTTGTCAGTGCATGACTCTACCCATTGCTCACAGACCAGAGTTTGCAATGAAAACAAAACAGTTCTTGTCATGAATTTATGTCTGGCGCTGTCAATATTGTATACTCACGGTTGTGAATATACAGCGGGAATTAGTTCCCTGCATCTTCCTAGAAGATGGGGTAGTGGGTCTGGTAGTCTGGTAAGCAGATTCAACAGACAACACTAACTGCACACTGTTTAGGATGCCAGTTCATTCATACCACATCATATTAACGCCCAGCTGAAAAATCAGACCCTTAGAGGCAATGGTATAATATAAGCATGTAAGATGCAATAACATACTTGCAGGGAAAAGGGAAGAACTAAAGAATTTATCCTTTCTTAAATAAGAATTTATTTTTGCAATGAAGCATTTTGGTCAACATTTCATAACGCATATGTCTCTCAATATAGGAAAAAAATTCATAGCTTCAGCACACAAAACTATTTAACAGTGGCTAGAATTTCTTATTCTCCAAGTTTACAAAACAGGTTTTCTTATTTGGAAAGCAAAAAAATGTGGATACAAATCCCCAATGAACCCCTCCACCTGTGAAGATTTCTAGCATCTCTTATGTAGACAATTCAAACACAGAACATCCCTTTCTCTACCCCAAAGCTTAAGTATCAAAATTGAGAATCACAAACCACTCATTTTCTTCTGCTCCCCCCCCCAAAAAAAAAAACACCCAAAAACAACCCAAACCACAAAACATCTCTTTGTATCCTTTCTCTGCCCTTGCAGTGGTTCTTTTCTCTGCATCACATCCTCATCTCTTCAGCCTGCACTTCTTCCCCCTAGCAGGCATCAGGCAAATTTAATAGCAGCCTTACCCTTCCCACTTTCCACCGTGCCTCACTTAGCAGTGTGGGTGTAAGATTTTCCAAAACTAGTCAGATTTATTGTCAGTAGCTTTTTGTTGGTAAATAGAATTCGTGTGTTAAAACTATTCAGCATATACTGCTACAATAAACATTGGTACAAAATAAAAGGTCATTAGAGGCATCTTTCTTGATAAGTGAATAAAATTTTATTAAATCCCAACATTTAAAGCATTTGTAATACCACAATTTACATATTTTCAAATCCATTCTATACTGATTATATAATGTAATAAATATAACTTTGACGAAGTGATGATACTATTCTGTTCTGGTATTATTCTGACAGTGATTAACTCCCCCTCCCCCAGTGAACTGGCCTTTTATAGGAAGAAATATATATTCATTTAGTTAAGTTCTCCAGATCAAATACATTCCATACACACCAAAAAAAATTTACAAAAAAAATAAATCAAAAAAAATTACAAAATAAGCAGCACTGCAATTTTTTTTCATCTGGAATACTGAACACAGGTCTACATCATGCACATTCAAGTCAAATTGGAAAAAGTATAGAAAAAGCCTTGAAGGACAATTAGGGATTGCTGTCTTAGAATGATTTCAGAAGAGGTTAATTCCTCTCACTATCAAAAAGAAAGTTGAAAGGATACTTTCCATTCATACTTTTTAAAAAAAAAAGCAAAATAAGAAAAGTCTTTGAAGTGTTTTGGCACAGAAAGAAAACATTTTAAGTGATAACTAATCATCAAGCAAACAAGCTTTCAGAGGGAGGGAGTTAAAGAAAAAAAACAGCAAGAACTAAATTACATTGGGGGATCTCAATGAATTTATGAAATTATAATACGACCACTCCTAAAAGGATAGTATCTGTTCCTAAAAGGATACATAAAGATCTTCGAAGCGGGGCACGTACAAATTAGTAAAGAAGTCATCTATGCACCCCTGGGACGGAAGGACCACTTCAGCTAGGTTTTTGCACACATTTGGACAGAATGGGGAGAGAAATAAAAAGGGTAGGGGAAAAAAAAGAAAAAATAATACTAGCAACTCACTGGGAAACTAACACCATCTAAAACCAGTCCCACAAAAGCCTCCCGATAAGGAAACTTGCTTCACAATTAGTCTTCTTAACACAGTAATAACCCTCAGCATAACAAATGAAAAGCTATCCTCCTGGACCACTGGCCTAGAGGGAATACCCTGCACTACTAAACCCAGAACACAGCTTTTAACTGAAGGCATATTGATAAGCAAACAGAGAGTATCAAGGCTATCAAGATTCTCTCTATGCAAGACCATTTGACACTACGCCACAGATGGGAAAGAATCTGAGAAGTACCCTATGCAGGCAGTGGGTGGCATTAAATACACATGGAAACTTTAGGATACTTAAGCAGATATTATTGCACAAGCATAAAAATAGTTTACAAAATTATAGGTGCTGGGAATTATCTAGTCCGGCAAGTAGAGAGCCTGGCTGGTCAGGTGTTCAGTTTTCTAAAAGCAGACTGATTTCTCCAGCTTTTCCACCAACCTACCAGTGCACATAACACGTTCACAGCATTTCTCAATATGCCTGTGAGTAAAAATGCAAGATGTTTGTACAGAGGAACAGGATACAAAAACAGCTTAGAAGTTAGAAACTGCCTGGCGGGCCTGAAGGGAGTAGATGAAGTGAAACTTCACTTACAGAAAAACTCAACTTTTCAAAGCCTACGGTACTCTTCAAATACAGCCCCACACACCTCCTCCAAAACGAGAACCGGAGCTGAAGAATAAAACAGAGGAAGTATGTCTGGTTCAGCATCGCACAGGAAGGCAGGAAAAGACTAACACCGCAGTTCTGGTCTTGCCATCCTCAGCCTCCTGGGTAAGCACTGATCTCTTTTGCCCCATGCTACACAGGTCTGCCTGAAAGGAACCCAGGTACTGGTGGGCAGAAAGGCAGTGCAAGGGAGACCCGGTGGCTACAGCTGGGGACCTCAGAGTCAGAGGCAGGATTCCCAGATTTGTATTGTTTGTGGCGTTTCATACAGCAACACTGAGGTGGAAGGGGAGGAGAGAGGAAGATGTGCAGAAGTAAACTCTTTCATCAGCCTGGACAACATACGCATATTAATTTACATCCTGGCTTTCTTAGATGAACACAAAGATATGGAAGCAAGAATGTTTTTATTAATATTTTCTGATCTCTTAAATTTCCCAGAATATTACTTTGTGTTAAGCCCTTCTAGGAAAGACAGAGAGAAATTCTCCATCCCTCATTATCCTGTAGCAGTTATTCTGCTATGTGCCTATCAGACAAGCAGGACATTGATGCGCAAATGTTATGAAGGAAAGTCACCTGCTGCAGAGTTTAGTCTTCTTAAAAAGGACACGGTTTACTTGAAATATTAAAACCTTAAACAAAATTCAAGCATTAACCTATCTGCATTGTTTTCAAATAGCATCTTCTTACTCTTGTAAGAGAAAAATCACAGAAGAGAAATTAAGCATAAACAAAAAAGTACAGAATGAAGAGAAAAGACTGAGTATTTCAGCTTTGGATTTTGTGCTTCACATCAGCAGGTACTGTATGCTCAGACAGCAACAGAAGTTATGTTAATTACAAGTTTTCTTTCTCATTTGTTTTTATTAGAGCTATTTTCAGAAAGTAATTACTAGATGCCCAGTTATTCTGGGGAAAACACCTGCAGAAAGACAGCTACTTTCACCCTTTGATATCAGTCTCCCCAGCTTTTTAACTGGAAAAAATTGAATTTCAGGAACTGATGCCTGGCACCTCACTGTACAGGTAAGCAGCTCAGACTGGAAGCCCTAGTGCATGCTGCAGACAGATAGCAGGATAAAGATATCCAGCCTCAATAAAAAAAACAAAGTTATTCCCTTCCCGTAACATTTCTAGCATAAGGCTTCTAGCGTTTACGTACTCAGTGGACACTCTGTAGTCCCTTCTGCAAAACATGCATGAGTGATTTCACTGCAAGAGTTCAGAACTTCACCTGTCTCAGATTAGATAAGGCAGCTGCCTGATGGATAATAAACAGTGGAGCATGAAGCAGCCGCAGGACACAGATATTACTAAACATGCACAGGACACACATTATCTCCATGGCATCAGTGTTATCTTTAAATGCAGAACCTCAACAATAATGAACTCAAAGAATTAATTTCTTCAGTATTTTAACATGCCCCCAATTTGTTTCATAGGCCCAAGATACAGTTAGTGTTTTCTGCTCAAACTTAACAGAACCTGCTGAAGTCCACCCTAAGACACCTTCTCTAGTTTCCCTGAAAAAGGATTTGCTTTCAGAGCAGAAGAGCCAATATACTGACCAAAAAGGATGGTAGAAGTCTGTCAAATGGAAAACTCCTCAAGGAGAACGTAGAATTATCTCTGTTATTTCAGCTCTGCTGCCCAGCCTCATGGGTATTCCAAAGTACATCGTCCCCGGACTGACATAGACAAAGGTGTTCTGCCCAACTTTGTACAAGCCAACAAAGAAGGGATTCAGAAAATAAGCCCCAGCATTTAGTGGGAACATCTGCCCTCCGTGAGTATGGCCAGAGAGAATTAAATTTATGTCTGGTCTCTCCTGAAGGGCCCACTTTGCAGCAATCGGCTGATGAGCTAACAGCACTATTGCATGCTCACTGCTACAATCTCTGAGAGCTTTTTTTAAATCCATGCCATGCCCTGAGTAGCGCAGTACATCTGCTTCAATATCATCAACGCCAGCCAGGCAGAACCAGTCATCAGTGCTCTTCGGTGAAACAATCTTCACATTCTCATTATGGAGTGGCCAAATGTTGAATGATTTTAACAGCTCAAACCAGTTGCTAACATCTGATGTGTAGTACTCATGGTTTCCTGTGACAAAGTAAGTCCCCAAAGGGGAGTTAAGTTCTCCAAGAGGCTCAACAGCAGGTCGTATGATCTCTGCCTCAGAGTCAGTCAGGTCCCCAACAATCACGGTGATATCTGGTTTCAAAGCCTTAACCATTCTTACAATCATGGCAAGCTTGGTCTTCCCAACTGTAGGACCCAGATGGATATCTGAAAGCAACACCACTTTCAGATTATTCATTGTTGAGGGCAGCTTGTGAACTGGAATCTCCACTGAATTCACAGTGGGAGGCCGGGAAGCATTCAACAGCCCAACAACAGTCAGCACAACAGTCAGCATGACTGCCAAAACTGGTTTCATCGCTGTTCTGCTGTTCTTGTTGCCAGTACCTGCCTTAGCACCTCTCCCAGCCAAGAACTTGTAAGCCTGCTCTACAGAGCCTAGAGTGAAGAGGAAGAAGATAAGAATTATATAGGCCCCCAGGCAAGTGTAGGCAGCTAAAGAAAAGAAATAGGGCTCTTCTGCAACAAGAAAGAGCAATGTAAAGAAGCTTGAATGAGCCAAAGCTAGAAACATGAGGACAGCTATTTTCCACGGCATGAAAAACAAGGAGCTGGCAGCTGAAGACCTGGAGAACGTGGTGACTGTGCTTCTCCAAACATGAAGAGATCCTATCAACATGAGTGCATTAGCAAATACTGCCATCTGCAGCCTTAGAAGCCAACGCCGCATCCTGAGCTCGAGTTGTTCTGCCAGATAACTCCGCGATAGCATCATGGAGAAGAAAACCACTCCTGCAGCCACTGCAGCCTTTGCTTCAAGAGGCAGTTGCTTGAAGGAGATCATCTTTGCTTCCTGACCGTTCCCTTCTGTTCTGCAGAAGTCTCCAGTAGGCAATAGTGTGGTTATGAAGGGATGCCTTGGGTCAACAAAGCCTGCAACCAGGAACCAGTATCAGCCGTTTTAAATATTACACACATTCCCTTTTTCCCAGACTGCAATAAAGGACTGTTACTCTGTACATACTACCCAGGACACTGGGTCATGCAGAATCGCTATCATAAAGACAGGGAGGAGATTTCCTGATGCAGAATAAATCAGACAACTGAAAACACTGGTTTCTGGCAGTCCGCTTCCAAGCTCCCTGCCTGCCTTCCTCAATGACTCCTCCCCCCCCCCCTTTCTTTTTTTATATGCCATTTCCTCATTAAGACTTCCTTATAGTAGATGGCAATAGATCACAACAGTGATACAATGAGTGCTGGAAACAATCATTACAGTATTTGCAAACAATCATTATAGTATTTGTAAACCCCATACATGTTCTGTGACTAAGCTGCTTCTGCTGTTAACTTAGGACATGTGTTTTCTGTTTTTCTTCCCAAGCAGTTGGCTCCATTTTAAAAGCAGGTATCACCCTACATCATTCTTATTGAATGCAAGAGGTTCTACTAACACATACTACAGCAGCAGTGAAATCCCCACTGAATAGCTACCAGATGCAGCTGTGGTCCCAGAAACTGCAGATGATGTATCGGCAGATGCCCTTGCCTCCAGTTGTGAATAAGACTTCCCCAAAGCCCTAAAAAACAGCAGAACTAGTGAAACCCACATTGTGTTTTGCTACTCACTTCCACCACACGTACAGTTCCCAAGACTGAACACCTATTTCAGCATATCCTGGTCTACCAGGACACAATTAAGTTGAAAAGGGATCAAAACATCACACACTGTGCTCCTTTAGAAGTAAAGGGACCACTAAATCTAATGCATCTCTGCTCCCAGATTGAAAATAAATAAGCAAGCATCAGTTATGCTTGAATCGTACCAGAATTCCGTTTTGCTCTGTATTTTGCTCAGAGTTCATAGTGTTTCTACTCGTGCCCAGTTTGCACATTTCTATTTAAATTAAACCAACTGTTTTATTTTAACCATACTTGAAAAAAGTTTGGATGGTCTTTCATAACATACAATACAGACCAAGTTTGAGATAACAAACTTCCTTATTTAAAGTAAGCCTATGTCACTGCACGGCTTTCAAAACACTTCCTGTCTCTCAGTCCACACTTAACTAGAGAAAAAGTAAGCAATCATTACAGCCAAAAATCTCAGAACTAGGCATGAAAGCAGCCTTGTAGGGCTCCGCAGTGAGCTTGAGTCCAGAAGTCTACAAACCTGAGTTTGCCAGGTTGCTTATCTGCAGCATACACTTTCCCAAGCTAATTTAAAAGAACACTAGCACCTCTGTAATGATAGGACCCTACTATATTTTGACGACTAGACCAAGTTTTAAGAAGACCCCTTCTCTCATTGCTTGGTCAAGGAACTGTGGGTTGGTAGAGAAAGCGTGCCTCCCAGCCTCAGTTCCTCAAGTCCTCTCAGCTGTTACAACACTATTCTTAAAGAACAGTACTATTTTACACACATGCCTCTATAGAAAATAAACAAAGCTAAGCAGATAAGAGTATAAGAAATGCCCTACCAGTTTGAGTCCACAGTTCCTCTAGATGTCAGGCCATATTCTGTCCGGACAATAGTAGTTAAGAAATGCTGTTTAAAGAAACGACGGGACCCTGGCCACTGTCTGTGGTCTGCTTCCTTCATACTCCTCCAGCAGACAAAGCTGTTACATTAGGGATGTTTGAAGGCAAATCCTTGCCTAGTCATTTTTGGATGTTGTTTATGAACCTGATGTATTGTAAGTTGGCTAATCCTTTTTTGGAATCTGTTAAATACTGTCCGCTTCTACAACCTCCTATAGCAGCAAATTCCTGAAATTCACTATATACTTTTGAAGTATTTTATCTCTTTTAAGCTGATCTACTAAATCCACCAAGTGCCCCCCTTCTAATACTACCAAATTTGTTAAGTATTGGTTCTCCATTCCTCTTACCCACCACCTTCGGAATTTTGTAAGTCTCAGCCATAATCCCACCCCTCAGAGACCATACTTACTATCACCCAATCTTCCCTTTGATAAAGGTCTCCCATGAGGCTGTGCTACTTTTCACACAGCTTTAACCACCTGTGCATCGTTCAATTGCAACATCTATCAAGATAATACTGACACTCTGCTCCAAACTCAAAGCGTAAGTGACAAGGCACGGCTCCCACAGCAATTGCAAAGACTAAGGATTTGCCTAGGCCCCTGGCTAGGCAGTGGTACGGCATGTCACGGGACAAAGCTGCAACAAGGAGAGTCGATGCTGAACCTGGGCAGAACAGGAAAAACGCCTCTCCCTCCTCTCGCACACCACAGGAAGAGCAAGTTTTCCCATGGGATCTGCTAATGGAGTGTCAGTATCAGGTAACTGCAGCCAATTGCCGC
>NW_008823944.1:825162-825392 GCF_000699105.1 Pygoscelis adeliae | reverse complement strand
CGCCCCCCCTCCCCTCCCCCCCCCCCGGGTTGCTTAATGAGGCCTTGTAATATATTATTTCTCAGAACGGTGGAAGGAGCACAGCTGGCAGCACCGTTTCGGCCCGCACGTCCAGCGGGCAGCGACCCCGGCGATCAGCCCCTGAAGAAGGCGGCACGGCTCACCGCCCGGGGTGCAAGGGCTGGCGGTGCCCGCCCTTCCTCAATACAAAACGGCGAGGGCGAGGGCCC
>NW_008823944.1:787251-823442 GCF_000699105.1 Pygoscelis adeliae | reverse complement strand
CGGCGCTGCAAGCAGGGGCTGCCCGCCTTCCGCCAGGCCCAGCCCGGCCGCGACCTGCTCGAGGACTTCCAGCGCCGCGAGCCCTACAAGTACCTGCAGTTCGCCTACTTCAAGGTGAGCCCGGCCCTTCACCCCTCCTCCTCTCCCCTCCCGTCCCATCTCTCTGCCCTGGCTCTGCTCCCCCCCCAGCCTCTGCTCCCCAAAGTCTCGCCTGGTGCAGTGTCACCCTCCAGCCAAGCCAAGCGAAGCCGAGTGTGCCCGTCAGCGTCGCGGCGGAGGGGGACGGGCCTGGCGTGTTCCTGCACAGCCTTGATGGACGGATGCGGGTGCCCTGTGCGCCCAATGCTGGAAAAGCCTCCTGTCATACCGACCTCTCAGCTGGCCCTCGGAGCAGGTTACTCTGTGCCATAGCCTCATTTCCTGTCGCCTCCTCCACACCAGTTTAGCTGCCAGTTGTCGTCCACCCTACCTCCATTTCTCCCTCTCCGTGGTTGGGCCCGCCAGTCCCTGCCCTCCCGTGCTGCTGACCCTGCACTTCATCATCCTCTCCCTGGCAGGTCTTTCAGCCCCTTCTTCCCACTCACCTTGTGTGACCCACAGTGGGACGACCGTGTGCCTTGTCTTTCCCCCTGCTTGCCCGCGTAGAACCATCCAGCTTGGTCTTCACCAGTTTTTCCACAACTCATCCAGCACATCCCCTCGATTAGCCCCTCCAGTTCTTCCCAGGCCCCAGCCGCTGGACCCTACCTCCTTGTCCTGTAGTTGTGCTGTTCCTACCCTTGCCCCTCTCATCTTTCCGTCCACTTTACTTTCTTCTAACCTTCTCTGAAACCTTTTTCAGTTCCTTCACGCCACCGCTCTGCTATTGCAAGCGCTCTTTGCTGCTTCCTCTCCCTCAGCGTGTCCATCTTCCTCGCTTGCTCTCTTCTGGTCCAGTTCTTTCCAGTGCAGCAGCCCCCGGCCTGTGACTCGCAGATAGCCTGATGCCTGCAGAACTCCAGTTTTGTTACAGCCGCGGGAAGGAATAAAGCGAAAATTGGCTGCTGAAGTGTGACACTAATGCTGGCCCTGGAATGGTATTTACTTTTTGCTCTTGGGTCAGCCAAGACTGGGGATGCCTCTTTTAACAGATTTCATCCCGTTTTTCTAGCTTCTGGTCATCCTTCTGTCCAGGATTTAATTGACAATTTTCTCCCTCCTTCTCATCTTCATCATCTGTTCTCTAAATCAAGGTCTGTCCCTCATGCCATCTCCTCAGATACTGCAATTACTTGCATCTCAAATAAATGGGACATCTGTGGAGGGAGAAAACAAGCTGAACTCTTTGGTTAGATTGTTTTCTCTTTAGGGATTCACTCCCAGTATATCCCAGTATGTATTATATAGGGTTATGCATTCTTTTGGAGATTGCTGCTTGAAAACACACATCTTGCCTGTTGCTGTGTCTTATTTGTAGGAGCATTGTTTTCTCATGAAAATATTCAATGGTTTTCCCAAATTACACAAACAGATGCAGGGAAATGTGTTCTCATAAAACAGGAACACTATCACAGCATGCACAGTATCACACCGGCATAATTCTGTGCATTTAAAGCCATCCCTAAGACCGTACAGAAGAACTTACCTTTATACATTAAATCCTCTGCACACACAGAACAGAAGGTATCAAGCAGGGGACATTTCTTTTGAATAACAGAGTGGGCAGGCACTCCTCGCATTCTCAAAGCCATATACGGATACCAAAATGACATCACCACAAATGTTTCCATTTCTTGTCTGTCTTACTTTAACCATTCGCTCTCCTCTTGTGATATGTACAAAGTTTGCAATGTATGGATCACAGCAAAAATTATTCCTGCTTACCATTTCTGATACAGTTAACTACCTGACAGGTAGGAAGGAATGTGAGAGAGAAATTGGAGAAATCCCTCCCTCTCCCTCTAAACTGTTTTTCGGTCACGTCTGCAGTAGGTTTGTGCGGTGCAGTTTGGTATTTTTGCCTTTAGTGTCAGTTGTTTACATTGTCTTTCTTATTAGATTGTAGTCCAGCTCTGAGCTCTTACCACTCACTTGGGAAGTTCTGAATGGGCCTTCTAGAGGTACAAACTGCTACGTACAAAGGACTTTTTCCTGCCTGGTGGTTTTCTGAAGAAAGGAATGTCACTTCCCCCACCCCCACCCTGCCAACAGCATTTATAATATAGGAAGAAGGTGGAGGGAAACGCTTTATGTCATTTTTTAGAGTGACCATGTGTTTATTCAGGTGGGTTCAACAGTGAAATTTTGCCACGTCTTAGATCCTGGGAGGAGATGTTTCTGTGCTGCTGCTTGCTCCTCTGGAGGGAGCTTTCTCGTAGCCGCTGAGTTCACTTAGGAATGTGTTTCTACAAAACCTTTTTTTTTTTTTTTTTTTAGCGGTGAAAATTGAAACCAAGAGTGAATTATGGACTAAGCAAAAATGAGAGACCCGTCAGCCTACCAACAAACAGGGTTAAAGCATAAAGCACAAAAGAAATGACGCATTTGACGAAAGTGCAACTGAGATTTCCCTTTGCATTTAGCACTGTCTGGGCTGACTGGAAGCACATAGTTTTGGGACAGCCAGGAAGGGCAGCTGGCGGAGTTCCAGTGCCAGGACACTTAACAGCGACACGGCAGCAAGAGCTCATGTTAGGGTTGAAGTCTTTCTTTGATGTAGTCATCTCTCAAGTTTCTTTCTGAAATGAAAGGGTACCGTTTATAGATGCAAACAGAAGAGTGCATGTGCATATGTGCTTGTGATTCTTGCTTATAGTTTTAAATGTACACTTCCATAAGCTATTTCAGATGGGAGGTGGAACTCTGTATCACCTGCACATCAGTATGCTGAACGGGTTGATATGGATCTTGGCTTACAAGGGAAAAGTTTTTAACATTTCACAAATACTTACGACTTTTACTTTCTCTCTCACTCTTCCTAAATATGTGTATATATAGTTTATAAAAATACGTGTGTGTATATATAAAATAAAAAACAAATGCATGCACGCAGAAGTACGTACGTATTTGGCATGTGCAGTTGTAAATGAGGAATACGTACTACACAAAGTATCTCTAACAGGGTTTAAAGTTAGTTTAAAAATGGGTACAGAAAATTACATAGTACATTAGGACACAATTATTGAGCAAGTCCCTGCTGTTTGCTCTAACTTCATAACGCCATCAAGAATATATATTATTGTAATATTGTCCTCTGTGCTGCTAGGCAAATAAGCGATGTAAACACCGTGTAAACATGGTAAGTGATGACTCCTGCCCAGTATCCGTAGGTTAGCATCAGTAATTGCTGCGAGATTAATCCCACACAGGAGCGACAGTGTACTCTTGTGCCTTGTCAGCTTTATGAACAGGGAGGGGGAAGGGAAAGAATCTATGCTATTTGCAACAATAATAGATTTTAAAAATAAAATTAAAAAAAATGAATGTTCCTAGTGATGCAGCTAGTGATAAAACTGGGAAGAATTCTATCAGTTTTACTGTACCATTGTATCTGCTGAGACTGTGGTTTCAGTAGAAGTAAGTTTGGGAATATAGACGCTGCAGGAAAGTTCATTGACAAAAACTGAGAAACTTTGAAGGTTTTTTTCCAATTACCCTTTTTTCCCCCCTTCCTCTTTTTCCTATCCCTGTTTAGGCTAATAACCTTCCAAAAGCTATTGCAGCAGCTCACACGTTTCTTCTGAAGCATCCAGATGATGAAATGATGCAAAGAAATATGGCCTACTATAAGAGCATACCTGATGCTGAGGAGCATATTAAAGACTTGGAGACAAAACCTTATGAGGTATGCTTTCTATTCAGAGTCTGGTCTTTTGGAACTGTTTTATTACTTCTCTTGCTGTGTGAGATTCAAGGATCTCATTTGCTTACGTGTTCTCAGTTCTTACTGTTCTTTCCCTCTTGCTGTCTTCCTCAATCATCTCTGTTCTGTCTTCTCGATGCATTCAGCAATTCTCACCTCTTGTGCTTTTCACTGTTCCATTAAGTCACAGTAAATCAAAGACGGTGGCATACCTGAAAGCTACTACATGCAGATCACTCCTGGAGCTAAGTAGGTACACAGAGTTATTTACATGCATGAGTGCTGTAGCAGCACAGCTTAAAATAACTCCGACATTTGGTGTTAAGATTCCATTGAAAACCTCTGTCAAAATCTGTGCTTTAGACTCACGCTGTTCCCTCTGTCCAGCAAGTTTTTCTGTTGATCTGAAATAAATTACGTACTCTGCTCTCTAGGAAATATCTGGTAAAATCCATTAGTCACCTGTATTTGTTGTCCTCATATTAATTGTGTAACAGCTTATATAGTAATCCAGAAATGCAGAGACATCATTTACTGTATTTGAATTTACACACAGCTTTCCACAGATCAGTTACTGCTGTTTTTCATTCCTGCAATTTTTCAGAATCTGTTTGTCAGGGCTGTGAGAGCATACAACGGTGACAATTGGAGAACGTCCATCTCGGACATGGAACTGGCTCTTCCTGATTTTTTCAAAGCCTACGATGACTGTACAGCAGCCTGTGAAGGCTCCCGAGAGATCAAAGATTTTAAAGACTTCTACCTCTCCATTGCAGGTCAGTGGTTAGGAAACAGTAAGGAAAGATGTCCTAAAAGTGCATTTCAGTTTATCTGTGGGATTGGCTACCAAAGTCCTGTTCCTCAGTTTGCAGTGTGAAATGCACATGGTGCCCCCTGCTCAGTTTGGACCAATATGACTTTATTAGATTCACTGAAAACTGCTTGAATTCTGGTTTACTTTTTTCTTCTTTTCAGTAACATAAATGAGGGCTGTCAGAAAATCAGAACAGAGACTTCTTACATTAACATGGAAGTTGTGTGTCAGAATAAAATAGATGTGTAAGTAATAACAACTACTCAATCCAGCTAGCAATAGTTATCCAGACAGGTCTCTTGACCATCATTTCAGTATCAGTTTGGCCGCCTTTGAGGCTCAGTGCCTCAAAGCCTGCCTTCAAAGTCTGCTTTGTGGTTTGTATATCACTGGTCATACATATCTCCTTTCTCATAAATATGACAAGTTTCTGTTGCCTGTTTTTCATCTTTCCTATAGTTTTGCTAGCAGATAAGATTTCTTTTTCTTTAGTATGTAGCTTAAAAAAAATCCATGCTTTGCAAAGAAAAAGAGATACCGCATTTTTGATTGCTGTCAAAATGGTGCATACACATTTCCTATGCTCTTTGGTAGCAAAAGAAACAAGTAATTTCTCCAGTGCTCTGGGCTCAGTGTTGATGACAGTATTTGTGTGGGGGAATGCCTGCATGTTTTCTCAACAAACTGTTGCATGAAAAATGCAACAGACGTTCTAAGTTGCCAGAAGGAAAACCAGCCCAACTCTTTGTCCGAAAGCCATCAGATGTGTTGGTGAAGGGAAACTAGTGAAATACATTGGTACATAAATATGAAGTACAAGAGCAGCTCCACAGTTCCTCACAGTGTGGAACTGGTATCCACCAGTACAGCTGACATGGAATAGCTATTGCAGGCTATTCCTCAAGCCTTGCTTTACTTTTGGGCAAAGCAGGCAGGTGCCTAGGACAGCAGATGAGGAGTGAAGGTTAAATCACAGGCGATAAAGCATGAAACATAGGCTTTCTTCCCCAGTGGGTCAGGGCCCTGACATCAGGATAACCCCCAAGCCACTGTAAAGAGTACAGTGTCCGTGCTCAGCTGTGATTGGCACTTTCTGTCATCCTTCCTCTTCCTCCTTGGAAGGAAAGGACAATTCCAGCAGTAGTGGTGAGAAGGAAAGGTAGGAGTTACTGCATGATGTCATCACGGCCATGTGCACGCATGTCAAATATTTTGTTCCTGAGATAAGAAAATGCAAATTTTCTTGCACTGCCTAGGCTGAACTGTGCTCTTGCTCCAGGGAGATACATCCTGCCTCTAAGGTTTTTACTGCAGAAAGTAAGTGTAGCAAAAAATGTTAACCAGAAGTATCTGGTGATTGCACTAGGTACGTATTTATCCCTGAGCAATGAGTTATGTTTGGAAGCCAGCTGTCCTCATTGCATGGGATTGCTTCACTGAGGAACTTGTGTCTCTGGCTTTAAGTGCTGGCTGGAATTGAACACTATTGTGTCTGGAGACTGCACTGCTCTTGTAAAAGACAGGTCTGGTAATTTCATTTGGCCAATTATTTTAGTTAGCTTCATCGTTCTTCATGTTAGGAGTTGTCAGATATAAAAACAGGGGAAGGGGCCTTTGCTGTTCTTTTGCCTTGGTCAGAGAATGCTGCACAAGCTTAGATAACTTGCTTTCACCTGCCAAATGTGGCTAACAGGGAAACTGAGGCTTTAAAATATTTCTGTTTGGTGGTGTTGTCTAATGTTATATATGCTGAAACCTCTTGAAATTCTGTGATGGAAGGTTTTCTCGGAATGTATTTTCTTGAAGATAAGATTACCTCTAGTCCTATCCCGTTGTACCACGCTTTTGTAGACCGGGTAAGCTTGTGAACTTAAATGTTTCTGGCTGAAAGTTGTTCTGTAGCAAGCAGCGTATTTGTGTCTGTCTTCTCTTTTAGAACATCCAAACTGCAGGCACAAAATGCGGCCACCTCTGGAGGTTTATTTTGCAATCACCTAGTGTATTTCTCTGTGACGCAGTTGTACTCAGCAGCATGTGGACCTTATTCATGCAATAATTTAATGAAATTGTAAAGGCTTTTAAAATTAAAAAAGAATAGCACTGTTAAGCTCACAGTTAGGAAATAATGCGATACTCCATAACACTCTGTATAAAACCTACCACCACAGATTGCCTGTAGGTGTCAGTGAAACATAACTGCTTAGTTCTCTGGAATTGCAGCTTTGATACCTTTCAAGTCCAGACCACACTGAGTTTTACAGAAAGGCTGAGTACCAGTACTTGATACGTATTTCAGATGGAGTTGTAGATGCTCAGTACTTCCAAGCAGCAAGATCCAGATGCACAGGACCCAGGACAGCATTATAAGGCCAAATTTTAATGGGTAGCTAATGGGAGGAGTTATAACAATTCACTGTGCACTATCCATATCCTGTGTTGTTGTTTTCTTCCGTCTAGATCATTACATTGAAGTCCTTGCATGCAAAGTGCAGTGCGAGAGTAATCTGACACCCATTATAGGAGGCTTTGTTGTTGAGAAATTTGTGGCCACCATGTACCATTACTTGCAGTTTGCTTATTATAAATGTAAGTAGTGATTTAATGTGCTTAAATAACATTGGGATGATGTGGAACAGATTCCATTCATAATCTTTTCCCGTTAGTTATAATGCTTTAGAATGTAAATAGTGGCCTCCAGAATCTGCATTTTACCTGTTCTAGAACAGAAAGTCTGAGCTGCCTGGCGTCTTTTTCTCCCTGTATAACTGTAGTTAACAGACATGGGAGATAAATGTTATATATAGAGCCCGTGCTCATAAAGTTGTCCACGACAAAATAAATTGCTGAACATAAGTCCCATAAGGGCTGGATTTTGTCCAGAGCAGGCCCCTCCATTTTAAGTTATGCATGGTTGTGACTGGTCTCCACTTTGGTGTTGGAAAAATGAGGCACGCACTTACAGAGTAAGCGTGATCTGATCCATCACTGCCCTTCATTCTTTATATGACACCTACCACCAGCACAAGTTGCTTACACTTTTCAGAGTTTCATATAAATTATAAATGTTCATATAAATGATAAATGTTCATCATATGTATTTTAGATGTTTAAATGATACACCAACTCTTCTGCCTTTTTGAAGTAACTCATAATATAAGTTGTTAGGGTAAACAGTGTCAGCCATTTCCTATGCATTGGAACACGTGCAATGACACAGACCCATTGTGTACAAAAAAACATGGTTTGTGCCAAAAAAACATAGTGGTCAAGCTGTCAGGCCCACATGGTTGTTAAGCCGCTGAATGTATAGCTCCTTTAACAAGAAGTTTTTTCTTAAACTTCTTAACTCATTCAGTTAGAGAGAAGAAAGATTGTGACTTCAAGGCAACACATTTAACATAACACCACTTCTTCTATTGAATAAATACTTAATTTTCAATTTACTATTCAGAATTTCTTCCACAGACAAACCTAGAGAGTGTTTCATACCATTCGCTTTTTCCTAGTAGATTCTTAAAATCCTTTTAGAATGGGGCACATGGGGCTCAATGGGTTTTGAAGAAAGAGGGGACCACTTAACAGAAATTCTAGTGTTCTGTTGCTCAGTGATTACACATTTGATAGGTAAATCATTCAGTAAATTTTGTGGTTTCTTGAGGAACTACCTGCACTGTAAAGAACACATGTAGCCTTTACAGCTACTCCTGCAGGCTCCAACACCAAAGGGAAGACACATCCAGCCATGTAGAATCAAGCCATTAATGACTTTTGCTTATGTTGTTGACTACATGTTTTACATATCGACTCTTCCCACTTTGTCAATTCTAGTACAGAGAAGTAGGGGGGGTTAATTTGTTTGTTTGTTTGTTTTTTAATAAATGCCCCAATGGGTATCACCAGGCTGTGGGCTGATACCTCACTGATACTGGGATACCTGGGAGGGACATTTGGTTAGGATTTTCATAGAAACCATCAGAGGTTAAGTCCCCATTTCTGAATCATGGCCTTACCTGTTTCAGAACACAAAAATAGCATATCCCGTCTGGGAAGCAATTTATTTTTTTTCTATACAGCTGGTAGGGAGGTAGAAAATGGGTCCTGTTTCCATGTGAGTTTTTCAGAGCTTAGATAATAGTAGGAATTTGTTCATTTACCTTACCTGGATTTTTTTGTGTGTGTTTATTAATTAGTGAATGACATGAAGAATGCAGCTTCTTGTGCTGCTAGTTACCTTCTGTTTGACCAGAAAGATGAAGTAATGAAACAGAACATGGTTTATTACCAGTACCACAAAGACAAATGGGGACTTAAAGAAGAGGATTTTCAGCCCAGATCGGTAGGTGAATTACTTGAAACGCATTCTAGAAAAATTCAGATATTTCCCTGAAACTCACTGGGTCAGAGGTTGTGAAAATGGGGTTTACCTATTGGTTCTGGAGTTAAAACACATACTGTTTTATTAACACCATACAGAAAGTTGTACACAGAGATGTTCTATGTAACGTAGGCAGTGAATGTCATTATAGTTCCTCCCTTTGTGTTGAAATATACTACGATAGGATAGGATAGGATAGGATAGGATAGGATGACGAGTAAATTCAAGCTGGTACTTGTCTGCCACTTATGTATATTTATATCTTTATCTACCTCAATAAATAAAGCAGCTGGCCCCTGAAATCTCCTGATGAAAAGATCACTCCAGTGACATTTGGGCTTTTGTCAATCACTTACTATTTGCCAACTTGTAGTTGCCCACCTGCTTGTTATTTCAGGTTCTGTGTGCATTGGAACGTGTCCAAATATGGTAACCCCAGCTCAACCCACTTTCCACTTACTCAGTTTAGAACATAGCTGGGTGGACGATGATGGGAAAAGGCTCACAACCATATTGCACCTAATTATCTCAGTTAGAATGCTTGCTGCAAAGAACCCACAGTGAACGTCAGTCCATCCAGCAACGATTGTGATCTGGCTTTGACAAATGACACTAAAAATGAGTTTCTATGCTGTTCTTAAATTTCCACATCAGAGGAAATTTTACATAGAAAAGCATCTTTGCTGTGTTTCTGGAGTCCTGCAGCCTGGACCCTGACAATCAAGTTGGATTTTCTGTAATTTCTTGTTACCAGGATTTATGTCATGCAACTGAATTAACTGCTTTGTGACACCTGAGTGACTCCAGTGGTATGTGCTTTACAGGTAGTTGGTCACTAGCAATACATGTTCCACAAATTGAATGTAGTGCCTTCTCTTTCTCTTATGGCGTGACTTCCCTGGGGAAGAGTCATTTAAGTTAACCTAGCTGAAGCAACAGCGGGCACCCCACAGAGTAACGTTCCAGTTGCCTTTCCCATGTTGCTTCTTCAGACACCTCAGTCACCGAGACCTGTAGCAGCCCAAAGGCATATCCCTTGATTCTTAATGCTGCTTTAAGCTCAGTTCATATATGTAGTGCTTAGGTGACTGGCTTTATCTGTAGCAACACTGCAGAGCAGTTCACGTATGCACCTTATAGGTTGCACTGATTTGACAATTACATTTTCCGTCCTCTCAGGCCAGCCAGCTCAAGTCACAAACACCACTGCATTTGAGTTAAGTGTTTTTTGGTTGTGGACAGCTGTTGAGTTATGTGCAACACACCTTATCTGCACACTGGAAAGCCAGGCCTGCCCTGCAGGGCCAGCTGAGGCAGAAGACAGCAAAAATGCATTTAGTTCTTTCAGGCAGCAGCAGTGAGCCTGAGCTCACAGGGGAAAGGGACCACTCCTTTGTCACTGCTTTTGGGAACAGAACTGTGCTTTATAGCCATATTGGAGACAATGTTTGAAGGTGGTAGGAGTGAGGGGTAGCAACAGTATAAAACTGCAAACCACAGACAGATTTGGCATACATGTGCAGAGAGGACGGAACAAGGGCCCTACACATTAACTCTGAATGTTTCATTGATAACTTCTCAGGAGCTGGGGACTACAGATAATTTAATTTTTAAATATAAAATATTAGATGCACACAGCTGTATTTTCTTGTACTTTGATCCGTGTAACTATGAACCAAAGTTGCTTGCTGTCCTAATCACTTGCCATGAAAACCATAATGCCTCTGGTTTATTTTCACAAAGTGGTAACGGGGTGACAGCAACATTTGGCTCTGGCACTAAGCTTAAGATGTTCTTGTGAAAAAGGAAGTCTCCTGTTTTCCTCCCCAAAAAGAGTTAAACAGGGTAATCAAAGTGGATTACTGTTGGTATTCACAAATAGAAGGGTAGGTGACTGAGCGAAACTCTGCTGTCCGGGCAAACAGCCGGGGAAGTGAAGAGGGACAGGTGGGTGACCGAGCAGAATTTCCCTAGCCCAGACTTAGGCTGGGGTGGTGAGTCATTATCATGCAAAATAGCTTAGTGTCTCTTTTTCCCAGAACTGCCTGCCGCCATACACCAGCGCACAGGGAGACAGAGGCTTTCTCAGGTCCAAAGCCCGCTGGAATGCAGGCACAGGCTGCTGCTCAGCTCTGGCAGTCTCATTCCTTATTCTCAGACTTGCCAATGCTTTGAAACATGAGAAAGAGGAGAGAGCTTTGTTCTTCTCACACCGATGGAGCCTGTGCTTAGAAGGATCCACAGAAGACATTGGATATGCTGCTTGCTGTTCTGCTGTTTCCTTTCTCAAACATTTTAAACACCCCTGGGACCTACCTTCTACTAATTATGGGTCTGACTTCACTGGAATAGTTTCAGGTGACATGTGATGACACTCCCCTGTCTTGCTACCCTAAAGTAACATAGAAATTCTGTTTTTTGATAGGAGGCAGTTCGATACCACAACATAACCACACTCCAGTTGGAAATGTATGAATTCGCAAAGAAACATCTGATGGATGATGATGAGGTGAGTTTTCTAGAAAGGAAATCGTGGTCAGAAAACCAGCAATCACATTAAAGTGAAGATGATACATAGATGGAATTCCAGGATTTAGCTAATATGGAAAAATCTTCTTGTAACCGTGACCAATTTATCATAAATTTTTCTTTTGTAAATGGAATATAACAAACAAATCCAAAGAACATCGTGTACCATTTAAAAAAGTATGGGCAGTATTAACACAAAGGTAAATATAATGCACTCAGCCCACAAAAAAAGAAAATCCATTTTGCAAGCTATAACACCAGGGGGCAGAGAAGTAGTATATATATTTAAACCAAACATTTTTCTGGTGGTTGTTTTTTTCTGAAATGTTGTTTAAATTAGATTTAAAGATCGTTATAATTTTGTCCAGAAGAAACCACCTAAATTGTAATTTTCATCAAAAGGAAGTCTTGTTATCTGTTATTTTTTTCTGCACAGTAACATTTTGTTCAACCAGTTTTGCTTCTTAAATGGTTGGAATTCATGGCCAAATAACATATAATGACTACTGTTAGACTGGAAATATGTAAAGTGGATTTTTTTGTGCAAGAAAAGTAGTTAAATTGTTGAAAGGGCATTTCTTTGTTTCCCACAGCTGAAATTAAAGTATAAATCATGGAGGCTTTGGATTGCCTTTTGTTTTGCTTTGTTTTCAGAACCTTTCATTTAAAGGTTTAAAAAATCTTCAAATGATGGAATAGTTCGTTGCTGGCATTGGCAAAGAGCTACATTCAGTTATGGCATGGGGCAGGGTACTTGCAATGAGCACTGCTGAGGTCTTTCTTCATTAGAAAAAAGAAAGATGGCTAATGTTAAAAATGAAATAATTTTTTATGTTACTCAGCACATAGGGAGAGAGAGTATTTTATAGTGGAGGAGTAGATAACATCTGTGCTGCCTTCAGTATGCTAGTGACCTGAAAACAACTCTATACATAAAATTCCGTTTCAAGGTTACCAGACTTTAGGAGGACTTTCCATTGTGGTAAAACTGTGTGAAATAAGCTTGTTTTAAGGTTAAGCTTAGATGAGGACTAGTCTGTATGAATTTTCATCAGGGTGGGAAATACCTGAGCACTTTTTTATATGCCCTTGTTAGTTTGTGCTTTGCCCATAATGTTTTCTTATGTTAGGCTTAAACTTAGTTTGTAATTTTTTCCTTCTTTCGCATCTGCTGCTTCAAAACACAGGGATGAGTAATTAAGGAAGGGGAGAAGCAGTCCGTTGTGAGGGCTTTACCCATATATTGTTACGAGAACGGATTAGCGAAACAATCTTCAGCCTCAAGCACTGTGTATAGAATAAACAAGCATTCGTTTGCTGGCATTCATTCCTGTAGCCTATTTCACCGGTGCAATTATAAATGACCTTGCAATCTGCAGGAGGGAAGTACAGTGGAAACATCAATTAAACTTTTGGGGAAGTGTCAAGGAAGTCACATTACACAGGATTACATGTTTGGGTTACAAACAACCAAAATTACTCGGCCTGCTCATGCCACAGATATCCCTACCCCACACTCTCATCATATTAGGAAAGTTATCATTCTTCTCGCCCGAGGAGAAGCTGAAAGGCTTCTGTGCCTTCACTTACTAGGGCTGAAGAACCTGGGAGGGATGGAGGCTGTCCATGCCTCTGGCTTGGCTCTGGCTTTTGGTAGTGAACTCATAACTCCCTGGCTACCAGAACTTCTCTTTGGCTGCAGGAGCCTTCCAGGGAGTCCCGACAGCGCAGGAAACGCACACTTGCTACCTTGCAGTTTCTGCTATATGGGCAGGACCTGGTAGTGTAAGTGGAATTTTTTTTTAATATTTCTCCTGGCACAGATAAAAAAGTTTATTCTATAGGAATGCTGAAACCTGATGAAAAACCCAGATAAGGTGTTACAGTAAAAGCTTTATTAAAAATTATTAAGGATGGAGGCAACCACTCTTTTTAGTGCACTCTGTTTATTTAAACCATGTGCTTCTTGGGCCATAGGCCATACCTTTTGTGAGTTTCTGTGGTCCGTGTTTGGTGTCTGTGAAGTTACTTGTGGGCCAACAAGCCCATAAAGTAATCTGCAGAAAAAAATCATTCTCTTTCCTTGAGTGAAGCAAAAGGATTGATGTGGCAAAAGGATCTCTTCCTATGTGAATATGTCATTATTCCCAAGTGGAGAATCTCACTTTATTCAGACTTCTCAGTGCTCCTGTATACCAGAACATCCATGTGTCTTTTTAAATCCTATTAGCAAAGCGAGTGAGAACATGTGGCTTCTTCCAATAATACACTGCAGTAATTGCAGAGGCTGGAACGTGCAGTAATGATTTTTGCATATGTCACTACAAGAAATACTGTCCTGTTCATGTTACTTTATTAATGTGTTTCCACAAGGAAATGAAAAACTCTAGTTCAAACATTTAACACAGTAGAGGTGACAGAGAATATTAGCGCCAACTAGCTACAAATTACTTTTTCTTAAAAGTAATTATTATTAAATACCCTTACAGTTTTCCACAGTGAAGTTAAAAGAACATTACACAGTGTTGTCATCTTAGTTGGCCATGGATAGTTAAGCTTTTTGATTTCTGTTCAGATGTGTAATGCATAAAGGCTATAATAGATATAACTGCTAGCATTGCACAGATTTAAATAGCAAACTGAAATGCCGTTAAGAGCCAGATACTCAGCTAGTGTAGATATAACTTCAGTACTACACTAATTGTATGAGACATGTTTCTGGCCCATAAAATCAGTGCTCTTGAGGAATTTTTTTTCAGGCATAGCTACTTAGCTGTTCTAAATTACATAAGAACCACAAGTATTTGGCTGGTATGATCCTACAATGTGATTTTTCTTTCCATACTTGATCAGTAGGTGAAAAACTGTTGGCAGCTTTGACCCACTTTTTTGGCATCTTGTTCTTTTTATTTGTATATAATGTGTGTGTCCATTGGTATAGTAGCTGAAATTCAAATGCTCTATTCCTAAGTGTGATGCAAAGGAGAATAAGTGTTGAACTAATGTGGCTGGTGGAAAGAGAACATATGGAATAGCATCAAAGCACGAGGGCCCAGTGGACTACTGATAGCAAATAATAATCTGAATTTGGCCTGTTTTTCTGTTCAGGAATCGCTACCAACATATTTTCAGCTTTATTAACTCACTTTTTGCGTATGTTCAAATGATTTATACAAGTGCGCTCGTAATGGCAAGTTGTAAATGCAGACCTGTAAACCCTGCCCTGCCTGTGACCTCAGACCAACACGGCTACAATAGCACCACTACAATGGGAACAGCTGGTGGCAGCTATTTCAGAGAGAGTTGGCAGCTAATTGGCATTGTTATGGTCCCTGTTCAAATACACTTCTTTAAAGAAAAAAGAAAAGATTTTTTTCATCATCATTTCCTAGTGGAGGTACTGCCCATGTGGCTGGCTCTCCAGAAGCTTCCTGCTTTCCCCTCTTGCTTCTTTACCACTGGATGTGTATCTTCATCAAAGGTGTTCCTCCTTCCATTTAAACCACCTGCCACGGGAAGCTGCAAGCGTGGTTGGGCTTAAATGGCAGGATGTCCCCAGGTTGCAGGTACTGACATTAGGAGGAATTTTTACCTGCCCAGATTTTCTTAAGCTTTGGTGTGCAGCATAAAGCAGCCAAGAGAGCATAAGTAGAGCTCAGAAACAAAGCCACTAGAAGGCTTCTGTTTTCAGTGCAATGGGAGCAATGTTGAAGTTGCTCTGAAACTGGGTTGACTCATGTTTTATAGGCATTATAAAAATGTTAAGAGGAAAGCACATTTATTGGATTACTGTAAAATACTATTGTAATAACTGCAGTGTACTGCAATCTCCCATAGTATATGGGAAGAGAACAGTTACATGTTCAGAATATATCATTAAAAAATGAAATGGAAAAATATTTGAGAAAAGAAATTAACATACATGTAAAGAACAACTAAGCTCTTTTAATATTAAAAAAACCCACCACCTAAAAGCATGTGACAGTGGGTCATACTGTGGACTAAGTATCTGAAAAATAAACAGGTTAAGGGCCAAATAATTTTTCTGCACAAAGAATTGAGGGATTTTTTTTTCCCCTGCTAGAATGCGAGGAATGTCCAGCCTGGTCTGTACTGCTCGTGGAGGATCTGGGAGGGCTTTGAGGTGGTTACAGTGAACTCGCATGTTTTAACTGAAGGTTAGATCAAGGAACTTTTTCTTGGTCGAAGGCTGAATAAACCTTTCAGGCTGAGCCACTCATTGACACATGCCTTACTGTTATCCCAAAATAATGTCGTTCCCCCCCCAAAATATCGCTGGCTAGTGGGCTGTGTGGTGTGCACTTGCAGGCTCTATCAGGCCCGCGGAGCACGTATCTTCCACAGTCAGCCATATCAAACCTCTGTTTTCTCTCTTGCAAGATGGTTATTCATCCTTGAACAAAATCTGCTGTTTTTCATGAACCTAACTCCTTGTCACTACTCCCATTAGTTACTCAAATTAGTTACCAGGGCAGTTACTCATTAGTTACAGGGCAGCCCTGACCTCTCCCCACAGAAGCCACCCTGCAACCTCTCCCACTGCCACAACCTTGCCACCTATACCTGATACATATGGGAGCAAAGTCTGTTACTCTCACTGTTGAAAGAGTTTCCAGTCATTAAGATCTTTGAACTTTAGCAAAATCTGAATTTTTGCTGTGAAGGACCGCCGGGGGACATTTTGTGGGATAAATATTTTCCTTCTAGGTCATAGATTATAAGGAAACAAAGATCCAACCAATTCTTGCTCTGTGTATTGTCTCTTGAGGCTCAGTTTGTTGGATGAGGTAGAATAAAGGCTGTTTCTTATTCCTTCACTGATAATCACGCATGAAAGCATGTCCATAATAATATTTTTCTGTAGATCTTAATTCATTTTAGAACACTGTTATTTTACTACTCTCTGTAACTTCCCTGAAGAACAGGCTATCCCACTGCAGTGCATATGGAATCCCTGTAGAAAAGGCCATCAGCAGATCTGCGTGGAAAGTATGGGTTATTGCAAGAAAGCCACTTTTTCCCAGAACTTTTCCAGTCCGCACTGAGAAACGACAGAACAGATTGTAGGTGGAGGCAAGGACCCATGAATTATTAATATTTGCTACACAGAAGGCAATGCTTAGTCTTAGCACCAAAGGCAAAGCGTCTGAGTCTGTCAGTAAGCAATACAACTGCTACTGGTTGCTACTATTTTTAAATGCTGCTGTCAAAAGAAAAGTTGGTGCTGGACCATCAGTTTCAAGTGGGCCGTAACTGAGCCATGTATTGGTAGCTTTTCCTCTTTGCTGTTTATTTTAATAGCTGGCTAGGAGTCTCCAAAGTACAGATGTTTCTTCTAAAAGGTTGTGTTTTGTGTGTGTGAATGCAGCATTTAATATTGCATAAGGAATGGCCAGCAACAATCCCTGGCCCAATGTGTACCTTGGGCTTGGACACTCAGCTTGCGGTAATAAGTGAGGAGTTCTGCATTTTTCTCCTTTTTCGGACTTATTTTTTCCAATGCTCTAGCTTCGCTTATAATAGTGCACCAATCTCACTAGCCTGGGTTAGCTTATTCAGAACTGACCAAGAACTCTGTTTTTAAATTATTTTTTATTATAATCCACCTACTTACATACCCTCTGTAAAACCTTCTTGAATTACTTACTGTGGTATGAAACTTGTTCTTTCTGTTTGTGCCTCTGTTCAGTTGTTCATCTAAGCCAAAGGTGCTCAGTTTGCATATCTGACAGATAATTAGAGGCTCCAGTTGATCAGATCAGCTTCTCCGATTCTTCCTACCACTCACACCAGTCTGGGAACATTCCCCTGCTGCCGTTCGATATCATGCCTCCCATATTTCAGGCTATACCTGTCCCATCTTTTCCCATACATCCTTGCTGTCACTCCTACTTTCCACTGACTGCCCCTGGATTGGGAGAGGGAAGAGGTCGGTAGCACAGGGAGGGAGGTCATGGGGTGCCGGCAGAGCTGTTGTACCTGCAGCACGTACCTCCAGTGCAAACCAGGAGGCAGCGACCGTGGACCAAGGGCCAGCTTGCTAACGAGGATGGGCTTCACTGCGGCTGACCAAGCAGTCCACCTGTGCGTACTTTCCAGTTGTTGGCTGCCTCACTATCAGGCATGTAGTGGTCTGGCAGCAAACCCTTCTCTTCCCCGAGCTTAGTCAGACTTCACATACTGATTTACTAGCTACCAGCCAGACAGCTACATCATGCTTTGGGCCATATATTGCTCAACTCTGATTTACATCAGCACTGTGTCTGAGCAGCATATTTATGTAAGCTGCATTGGAACTGGGTGGCTGTTGTCCCCTCTAGTAGCTGGCAGCAGAAAGAATTATGGGTTTGCAGCTGACTTTGCATGTAACATTTGCTGTCCTTCCTGTTAAGGTAGGTAGGAGCCAAAGAGCGTACCAGATAACAGGAGGAACTCTGTCACACTGAATGCTTAAATCGTATCAGAGAACCATTTTCAGACTCCAGGTCTGCAGGCCAGCATGAAGTTATTAGCTATCAGCGGGCAGGGGGCTTTTTCCCTGGAATGAACACCTGTGAAATATTTGCTGACTTCAGTCATGCAAAATGCCTGATGCGGTGTCAAGTGAGTGCTAATGGGGCAAGGACAGTGATCAATCTGGTCGTAGCCGCTAGTGTGACGATGTGATCAGCTCTTCTGACAGCGTTATCACCTTTTCATTAGGCTGCCAGCCACAGCATGGACAACTTGCAAATGTTTTACATTCTGACCGTGAAGGCGCAGGCAAAAATATTTTAACTATGGGTTTTGTTTGTCTCTAACTGTAATCTGGAGGTTTTGCCTTTTCAAAAATACCCAACATCCAGTTGCATTACAGCATATTTTCTGTATGTATATTGTTTCGGCAACCATTTTTATATTTTTGCCATAATTCAACCTCTCTTACTCCCCAGTACTTCTCATTAGACCACAACAGCTTCCGTCATACTTTCCTTTAGAGATCAATTTCAGGCACTGGAGATTTCAGATTTCAGACAATTTTTTTTCAAATATTGTTGCTTTTAAATACCCTTTTCTATTTAAAACTTGGGCTTCTTACGTGTTTCTGGATTTGAAAACATACCAGAAGAAAAAAAACTGAATTCTGTCTGGATCTTCTTTGTCTTCTGAAATATCCTACCTTACTGATGAGCGTGACAATAATATGAATTTAATTAAGTTCCCATATGGTTGAGTTACCAAAGGTACAATATTGAAATCCCCGTGTCTTCCTCATACCTAATTCTGGGTCATCCAGTCAGATCATAGAATCATAGAATAGATGCTTATGCCTTTCACCCTCTCTCAGACTCTTACCTTTTGAGGGTTGTCTTTGCAGGTAGACCGAGGAGAGAAATCCTTCCTAATATCTGTTATTCTTTCATTAAACTGTGATCCTGAGGTGTGAAAGAATCAGTCTGAATTAGATCTGGGACCCCTGTGGTAGACACCTGTATTCCCAGTCTTGTAACTCTGTTCAGAGTTAATGGGACCTGCCTGTCTGTAGTCCTTCAAGAGGCACCCAAATGCTTGTGTCCACCATTTTAGGAGTTGTGCTATAAAACTTGACCTGAAGTCCTCTGTGCTTCTGTTTCTGTAACTTTCAACTGCTTGCATAGTGACTGTTGGACCTAGTGGCTATTTTCTTCATGTCCGTTTGTGAAGTGGTATTGAGTTCTTCCCACGATTGGGCTCCTTAGGCAATCAAAATACTTCTAACAAAGGAAAATGTGCAGAAATGTCGAATTCCTGTTTTCCAATTGCCAGATTTCCTGCAACCAGGAAGACAAGTAGGGAATATGAAAGCACTGGCATTTTTTCTTGTGTTTTTATTGAATTGGATACTTAGATGTTTTGAACAAATTCAAAGCAAAATTAATTGCCATTCTTCAGGACTTGCTAAAACCACTTCATAGTTGCAAAAACTCAACAGTCTTTTAAGATGGAACTGTGAAGCAGGGAACAAGAGCAGCAGTTATTTCAGCCAGCTTTCCTCCCACTTTTATTTTTGTTTGCTTCGTTCTCATTATTTCTCTCCTTGCTAATCTGAAACATTTCTGAAAAATGTGATGTTAATATTTTTAATCGCCATATCCATAATACAATTGTTGTACTCAAAATAGACAAAAATTCTCTATTTCCTCTTACAGTTTTCACTGACAGAGGCTTTAATGCCCTTTCCTCACCAGAATAGAAAACTCTAAAGTTTTGAGTCTCAAACTGTATGTGTCTGGAAGGTGCTGTCTTCCTAAGGAATACTTTCTAGACAAAAATGTGCTTAAAATTTGATTAGGATTGTAAAATACTGTTTGCAGTCTTCATCCAGCAGACTCAGAAGCCTAATACAGTTCACAAAGACTTGGAATGGGAGGTGAAGGGAAGAAGGAGAGGGAGAATGAGCATCCAAGCAAGGATTACTTGCTTTCAACATAACCATTATAAATTCTCATTATTTTAAACATGAGAGTGAGTAAGAGCTAATCAGATTTTCCAGCAGAATATTTTTCTATCAGAAAGTGACGATTTGTTTTGGAAAAAACCTAAATGACATCTTAAGACCTTTTTAGAACATAGGTTTATGTCAAGAAAGGAAGGACAGGAAAGTTTAAAAAAAATCACAGTTAAATTAAAACAGTTTAATAGAACATTGTAGTTAGACTAAAAGGTTGGAAATGTAACACTGAGCATCTGTATCTCTCTTACAGCTCAGTATTTGAGTTGTATCAAAAAGTGAAAATATGCACAGGCATTCCCACGGGGTCTCCCATCTCAGGCAGTGTTGTTTCTGAACTGTGCATGGAAGGCAAACTGGAAAATACAAGTATTTCTGAGGGTGCCAGCAGATGGGCTGCTACAGTCAGTTTTGAGTAGTCTGGGATGCTGCTGCACATTTGCTGTTAGCTACTTGCTTTTCACTACTGAAGGTGTTACCTTGGGCTGAAAGTGATTACAACAGGTTTTAGCTCAGTTACTGTAGCTTGGTTGACAAAGCAGTAAATTCCAGCTGGTGGGGCTGTATCATCCCAAAGTGACTGCAGGAAGACATTTGCCTATGGTGTATGACATATAACTACGTCAGGAGTAGTTTAAATAAAGTTGGATTGTTATGTTGTGTTGGTACCCTGTATTAGCAGAGCGGAGCTTGTAAATACAGTATTTTCTGGTCTGAATCTAAACACAACATATTTGTTTCCAGTATGGAAAACATTCTAGTATCTCTGGTTCTTTACATTTTTGCTGCATTGAAGCATGGCGTGTGAAGATCTGTGGTTGAAAATGGAGAAGGTGTGTGTTGAAGGGTGTAACAGAGGACATAAACAGTTAGAGCAGACAGATGCAAAGTCAAAGTTACGGTTCTACAAAACACTTTTGCTTTGAATTTTGAAGCTTTCTAAAATCCTTTAATGTTTTATGGTATTTTAACAATTTCCCAATTTAACACGTGCTTTAAACATTTATGCCTCTACTTTCTAAGTTTGAGGATTTCATTGTCTATTTAAATAACTGAAAAAGTACAAGAGGATTTACTGTGAAGTGTAACATTTCCTTCTTTGAAGGTCTGTATGTCACTGCAGGTACTTGTGCTACCCCTGTACGGGCCATTTACTTGCATTCTATAGGCTGCTTGTGCTAGCTTCTGTATGAAGGGTGTTAAAAAATATTTAGACACCTATTATTACAGTTTATGTTTTGATTAAAATGGTTAAAATTTTCCACTGATTTTGCAGTACAGGGTTAACTTGTTTCTGTTAAATTTAATCCTTTCTAGGGTGAAGTTGTGGAATTCCTTGATGAGCTGTTAGAAGTAGAGGAAAAGAAGGAATCCTGATGAGTGAAAGCACCACAAAGTATTTTACAAAAGTGAAGACTCACCATTGCTCCTTACTATTTTTTTTGGTCACCTGTAGTTCCAGTTAGATATACCTCAAAGGTGCTCCTTTAAGCTCCACCTTATGTCACAAGATCCACTCCTGAAAAATCATTTCCATGCTGCACTGACTCTTCCGTGAGCATGGCTTCTCACTGTACATCTACAGAATTGGTGCATCTGGCTTTTCCTCTTGAGCTTTCTTTCCTTTACACAAACACAACAAAGCAGACTATTTGTATTTTCTGGGCTAACACTAAGGTTCCTCATTTCAGTGCTGTTCTACTAAGTTATGACAGTACGGCTAAATTCCGAAGAACTTCTGTGAGATTACGAACAATGGAAGACATAACAGTTCCTCTAGACTTTCTGAGCTATGTATTGTATTATTTATATATGTCTTTTTCTGTGATGATGAATAAAGTGATACTGAATCCCAGTGCACCTGAAAGGCGTTAAGATACATTTAAATAGCTGAAATAAGATGATTAACAAAGCACAACTAGTGATCCTGTAAAAATTGCTTAAAGAATTCTGTAAGTCATGTTGATCTTTCTTAAAAACTAAATGAAATTCCATGATGTGAAACTGAGGTCACTTAGAACCGAATAATAAATAATTCCTTCTTCCTACCGATTCTTACTCTTTCTGTTGAAACAACTTGTCGTTCCTGTGTGAGGTGGGGCCAATCTTGTATAAAATAATGATGGTCGATGTATTTAGTATTCTCTTCTGTAGAAAACAGTTTGCATGGTTGTTTCTGTCTTGTGGGACTATCTGCATAGTTTTCATCCAAAATTAAGTACAGGTGGAGACTGAGGCAATTTGAAGTGGAATCATGAAAAATATTTGCATGTGAATTCCTGACATTTTTATTAACTATATGGCAGTCCTATACAGAAGTACTTTGAAGGCCCAAAAAATACTGTGTTGGAGATGAGTAGTGAATTAGTGCACAAGAGTACTGAAGAGCAGAAATCCCATTGACCGCAGAGGATTTGGGATCCAGGATTTGGGATCCAGGATTTGATCCCTTGCTTTCCTCTTTCATTTTTAAGGACCAAGTCCTGCAAGTGGTTTCATCCCGCTTACATCAAGGGGAGCCAAGAGCATTCAGTGCCTTTATGAGTGAACCATAATTCAGCTGAATGGAAGTGAATTGTAAAACCAAAATCTGCTCTAGGTTTTTAAAAAGGCAAACCATGAACTACACTATCTTACTGAGTTCTGGTGCTATAGCTTACATACGCTGTAGAAGTATAGTGTCTACACTATTGAGTGTCTACAGAGGACAAGAAGGGGAATCCAAAGGATCAGGTGTAAGCGTTCTCCAGCCTGTGAAAGCAATGAAACGTTTTGAAATGTTTTAAAGTGTGTGTGAAAGATGTTTGGAGGATCAGATTGGGGTTTTTTTAGCTTCTTTAGTATAAATCACAACTAATCTGCTGAAGTCGATGGGCAGATCGCTTAATTCTCAAAATCTATCAAGAGCCTTTTAACTTTAGGAGATTTACCCAGCTCCACTTTGCGATAACAAGACCAGAATTTGAGCATGCAGAGGGTGTATCAGATTTCCTTACACTTTTTGTTCCACACATTATTAGGACTCCATTTATTGTAATTTTATGTAAGAATTTAACTTCATTTTTAAAATTTACAAGCACTTGATTGTAAACCGTCACTTACTTCCCCATGAAATACATGTATTATAATACCCAGCTGGGGTAGCTTCCCCAGTTTGTCCCTAGTTTTCTCTTGCTGGAGGTGTGTGTATGCTCAAGGGAGAGGTTACTGCTCAGGAGGCCTCTTTTGTCCCTCTGCTTTCCAACTTGCATAGGACAACTCCAGATTTCCTCCTCAGAAACTCAACCATTGATGTTAAGATCATATGCCCAAATAACTTAATCTTTGATACTCCAGCTTTCGAATCCAGAAATCCCGCCATTAAAGGGCATGGAGTTGGTTGGGGGTGGATGGATCTATCTACATTGCCTTTGTTTTACAACATTTTTAGTTTACTTTTTGCTTACTACCATTTACCAAACCAACGTAGGAGCTCTGCCAAGCACAGACTGTTATCTGGCTATTTGTTTCTGCGGTGGCCTAGCTCTTGTGTGCTGTCTGTAGGTACTGCAATGCAAAACCTTAAAGACTTCCAAGAGAGGTGCCTGTAATTCAAGCTCCTGGGCCTGAGGTTTTCCGTAACTATACATCTTGTGTAGAAATAACGTGTGCATAAAGCTTCTAATCAGATTTTGCCTGCTGGTGAAGCAAGTAGCAGAGACTACAGTAGGTACAAGATGACAGAAAATCAGTTCCAGGATCATTTTGGTTTGCCACGCAGAATTATTTCTTTCCAGTTAAAGAACTCCCTTCCCCGCTCCAGCACTAATTGTCGGAGATTGCTATAATCTTTTTTAAAGACCAAAGTATGTGGTAAAATATTGTAATATTTTCATTCCACCAGTAAAACACTGAGCACCAGACTTAACCTGTTTTGTGATTCATTTGACTTAATGGGTTACACTGGGGATATATTTAGCGCCTATGAACCCTAATTTTTCCTCTTCATCAAACAGTTATTCAACCATTGCAAGTCTCTCGGGTATTATCAATTTTCTGGTAAGCTTGTGATTCTGTCTTTAAGGCTTCCTTAGCTGATCTTTTTTCATGTTCAGTCATTTCCTCAGCTCTCGACCTTACAGCTAAAATCCCCTGCCATTGTGCCTTCTCAGGTGGGGATTTCATGATTTACTAAGATGTCCATTAGCCAATGATTTATTTTTTCTTAAGCCTACTTGAAGTAAGTCTGATGTCCTTTACCGTTCCATTTAACTTGAGGAGGCAAGTGATACTCTTGCAGCCTCCTGAAATGGCACTGTGATCCCTTTTTCATTTTGTTCAAGTCTCTGTGGATTTTTTCTGGCTTTCTTAATTTCCACTACATATGGTCCCAAGCCAGTTCAATCTTAATAAGTACAAGTAGTTCTCAAACCCTTGTTCTTTTCTAATGAGAAATAGCTCCTCTTCCAGTTCTTCAGTATTTATTGTGGCTTTTTTCAGCATTCTCAGGTTCTTTTAACTGATTTTTCTTTTGCTGCTGCTATTGTTAAATGCCAACATTTACATGTGACTGCAATAAATTAGTGTCTTTTCTTCCACTTCTCTGATCCTGCCAGCTCTTCTTGGGAGGCTGCGGGAATATGGTTCTTGCCTCCCTTCTGCCACCCCAAATTCTTGCAGTTGTGAGTTGTCTGCCTCAGATGTTAGCGGCTTCTGCCTAACCTGATGGGATATTTAGATTTTTTTCTCTGTTTCTTTTTTTGACAAGGTTTACAGTATGATGCTGCTGCTCAGGGAAGCGTCATTTTGTTGAAGCCACCGTGTTCACGTGACTGACTCGAATGCAACATGGGTACTATGTGTGTGCTGACCCTGGAGATAAAATTCATATCTACCTCGGTGGCAGTATTGCTTGTTGTGGAGCTCTACCATTACACTTTTTAACAATTGCAAACATTTCTAGTAACAAGGCTGACTATTTGTGTAGCTGCTGTTGGCCTCCAATCCTCCTTTGTTGCCCACAAGCAAGTCTGCAATAATTCTGAGCGTGTCGTTCTGTCACCACTTAGAGGTTAACGGTGGGTGAAGTCAATCTTTGGGCAGACGGCTAGCACAAGGGTCTGCACGCAGGGCGAGTCCTGTGCTTGATCTCTTGTTGGATGGGATCCTGCATGACGGGGAACTGCTTCAAAGCTGAGGATTAAACCGAATCACAAATGCTGGCGCACTGAAGTGGGTATTTGGTTATGTGAAAAACAAGACTGCTGGCTGTCATGTCAGGACAATCTTTCTTATGTAAGGACCCAAAGCTTGGGCAAGGGAAGGCATTCGCAGGTTGGAAATCAGTGTATCTGACAGGCTGTGCTGAGTATGTAACCTTTTTCAAATTAATACCTGCTCTTACTGATATAATTGTAATTCTTCATGTATTACCAGCTTCTTGCTAATTCATCCTTATAAATAGCAGTATTCATTAAAAAAGGAAGAAGGGTGGTAGTGATTTTTCTGCTCGAAGTTTAATTCTGTTCCCATAAAACAGCATCGCAGGCTCCATACTTCTGTGTCTCGGCAATTCCAATAGCTAATAAAGTCAGCTACGAAAAACAAATACTTTCAGAATGATCAGTTCTGGCAAATTCAGCGGGAATTCAAATGTCCTGCTGGGCCTTTTCATTCACCCTAGTGATTCTGCAAGCAGACCTTCGTTAGTTCTGTTGACAATGCATGAGCCAAAAGCGAATTCAAATTGCTCAATTTTCCAGAGCTTTACTGCTTTGGAACGCTAAAATATAAATGCAAAAGTTAGTTGGATGCTGTTCTCAATTCACCTGGAAAGCCCGTCCGACCAAGGAGGTGCCGTTTCTTCATACTTGCCAGAATAAGTTTGAGGTAGAATTAAAGGTGAGCCTCCTCAAGACAAGCTATTCCCCTGAAAATCCTATAGCGTGTCCTGCTTTACAAAGCTTTTTCTCAATAGACTCTTGCCATTAATACCCACCGTGTATCTCCACATCCTTTACAGTGAATTATTGTTCTATCTTGATAATGAAGGCAGACTTACTTAGAAAATCTTTCAATTTCTAGAGCGTCTTCATGACAAATGGTTTAAATAACATGCAAATTTTACAGCTCTGAAAACGGAGTTGTGATTAGACAAAGATTTGTTGGATTATAAAAGTACATGTGTTTATTATGGCTGGTACTGAGAATAAACAGTTGCCTGCATATGCCAGCTACTATGGAAATATGTTTTTAAGTTCTAATGTGAGCTGTAAACCAAAGCTACTTCAGTTAAAAAAATTCAATACTTAAACTGTGGGGAGAAGTAGTCAGTGCCAGAGAAAACATTCCCATTTAATAATGTTTGAACATAGAGCTGTGATGCAGTTTGTAGCAAGGCAGTGAGAAAAACCCACAACTAATCCTTCATTGCAGCTGTCTGAACTTTTGGTTGTCTGCCATACTTTAAACAGCGACTTCTTTTTTCTGGTGACTCAAGACTTGAATGACCTAGTGTGGAGAGTTTAAGCTATATACAAAAAAGAAGTAAAGTAAGAAATAGCCAAAGTAAGTTGGGTTGCACACCCCAGCAAATCAGGGTTTTGTATCTTAAGTCTTCTTCAGTGCCTAGGAAAAAATATTAAAATAAATAGATACCTATTTATTTATTTATTTTTGGCAAGGGAATATTCAGCGGTTTAGACACCCATCTCTCCTCCCTCCCCTGTTCTCTCTCCTTAGAGTACTGATGATACATGGAAACTAAATCCTGTAGAGAGTTCTGAATTTTTTACATTTATAAATGCTAACCTTTTCTGTAGAAAAACTTTCTAAGTTTTCTTTGATTATTTTTAACTTTCTCTTCCCTTTGATGTACCTCACAGGTAAGCCTTTTAAGCGGTATGAAGTAACAAATGTGTTTTTTTCCTGATTAATTCTTTTGCAAAGTAATGGAACTTGCTTACTCTCAAGTGGAAAGATGGGGGTCAGAGGTGTAACTTTATGTGACTACTAACATTAAAGAAAAAAATTGGGTCTTTATGCCTTTGCCCCATTCTCACTATCACTTATCTGAAAAGGGATTAAACATTTATGTATTATCCTGAATTGGTGGTAACCCTGTAGCTTGAGAAGTCTTACAACTATCTAATCATTTCTTGTTATGACTAATTTTTAAAATGGTCATTCATAGCTACATATTCTGATCTTTCACAGCTACGTATTATGTTGTATCTTTGCATTACGAATTATTGGATGTAAAAAACCGCATAAGTCCTTTTCACTGAAGGAAAAAAATCAATCTATGCTGGCTTCAATGCCCGTGGCAGCAAATCCCCAACATAATAGCTTTTGAGGTACAGTATGCAATAAGGCAGTACAATGCAATAAACCATATATTGTCATCTAGCTGGCAAATGAAAGGACAAGCACAGAAATTGAGGGGATTTCAGACTGAGAACTTACTGAATACCTAAAATCCATGATCCCAGTGTTTCTGTACAAAGGGAAGCAAACACCTTTTGGTTGCAAGGGCTTGAACCCCCAAACACCGCCAGTAGCTTCGATGTTACACTCCACAGCGTCACTTCTCAGCCTGCCTGACAGCAAATTTACACAGGGCTCTGCCCAGACGCAGCAGCACATGATCTATATGAAATGGGGGCCCAGTTAATAGGTAGCTGTTAATAAAGGAAAGGAGGGGAAAGGGAGATCATATCTCAGTCTTAACACCGGTGAGCTGGTTCTGGCCAGCCTGTTGTAATACGTGGCTTCCCTAGAAGAGGATGATACATGACTTTTATCACAGAGCAACAGAATAATCTCTTAATGACTGGATGTCACCATCACAAAATCACTCCCGCTATTTCCCCCTTTTTCCTTTTTCCTTTCCTAATTTCAACCCACAGCTGGCACTTTCAGGTTTTAATTCTTGTAATAAGTAACTCATCCCCTACTGCATTTTGACTGTATCATCTTCAGATTTTGTATTTGCTGTACTATATTTATTGTTCGCCATCCCTACTGTCTTTGATTAGCCAAGTTTTGCACACAAAAGGAGGTCTAAGTCAAATGTATCATTCATGGGCTGTTTATCCCCATCTGTTTGTTAGTTTTCCCAAACTCCCTGAATCATTCTGGTAAAGTGAAAACCGTGACTACAAAGAGATGCTGCTGCAAAAGGGCGTAGATGGTCTTCTGAAGCAGGACTGTCAGCTTAAGCTACTTTTCAGCTAATGTTTTTAATATCAAAGTGTCTTCTACAAGAATTGTCCAAGTGACCTATCTTTTCTCCATAAACATGTGGGCAAACTGGATGATTTGCACAAGAACACACACAAGCGCTTCCTTTCCCTTTTTTGGTAACTTGATTTTTATTTAAATACCTCCAAAGCATTATGTTAATATACATTTTCTTCTGGTTCATGAATAGCAAGTATTTCTAAGTCTCAAATAAGATCCCTGTACAGTTTGTGTTTGTAATTATATTTTGAGTCTCATTTTCACATGTTCAGTTCCTGAGCCAAATAGTATTGACTTTTCATTTTGAATGATGCTACACAGAACCGTAACACATACTTGTACCTTTCAGTTAAACAATATTTTTAATGGATGTTCCTGTGTTTATTTTTCAGCATATTTCCATGAGATTACAGACGGTATGTTTTAGTTGAGTTAACAGCCTCCATAAAGTTGCTTAGTGCGAATTCCGTTGGGTTTTTCTTTTTTAAAATGTTACTGCATAAAAAAATAGTTTACAACAGAAATTCTAGGTTATTTCATAGTCTAGAATGCATTAAAAGCATAAAGTCATGCATATGTCAGAGAACACAATATTTACAAATCTGTACAGTTTCTGTCCTTTTTTTACTGTGGCTCTCACCAGGCAATTAGATTCAACTCTTACCACTCTGAGGTCAAATTCTCCAAGATAACTTATAGCCGTCATCTAAAAATGCTTTGTTTTCCTTACCAGCACTGTATGTATGACGGGCCCAATTCCGCACTCCATTTCATAAAGTCTACCTTCCATGGAGTTAGAGATGGTTGCCACTGTGACTCAAGGCAGAACATGAAAACGGGTGAACTCCACCCAGTCACCTTTTCTTACTCCAATATTTTGATGTGTTGAACTACTGGCATATTTTGGCTAAGGCTGTACCATAGAATGGCAGATGAATTTATTTCTGACCTGCAGATTATTCACAGTTGCCAGTCTTTCTCCTGTTCATTCAGAAAGGTAAGGAAGAGTATTTCATACTAAACTCACCAGAACAATGTTAAGGTTTCTAGAAAACGTCCTCCCCTCTCTCCCTGTTTATTTTCAGAACTGTTGGAAATGGACCATGCTGTTGGAAAAGCCTCTGTGTTTTTACACCAACACCCAGTCTAAAAGCCAAGTGTTTGCATTTTATCAACTGGATGCAATTTCTCTCTTTCCCAGGTTTGCTTTATCTTTAAAACCACAATAAGCAGCATTCAAAATGGATACCCATCTCCCATAGCCAATGTCCACCCCAGACACCCCTCCAACTGATGAAAGAGCGGAACGGTGAAAATCAGTCCTTCCACAGAGTTCATACGGCAGAAGTATTATACATGGCTTCAGTTGCCAGAGGTACTACTGGCTGTGAATTAGAATTCAGTATCTCGGTCAGCCGGTATCATGTTCAGAAAAGCAGCCGACTTTATATAGGGTTCCCCTGGAAAGTGCTTCATCACTGTTTGGCTCTGTAATAAGAGGCTATTCATCATAACACCTGGAATCAAAGGTGCTCTGACTCCTCTCCTGCTGATACTCAAGGAAGAATGGCACTTACAGTACTCTCTGAATTCCAGGGAGACATCATGGTTTCTATAAAAAGATTAGTATAAGAATGGCACTTCTTCACTAAGGCTAAAAGAACACCTTCCAGAAAAATAGTGTAATGATCCAACATTTTTGTCTTGTTAAATTCACAACGTTGAAGAAAAGTACCTTAGTAATCATTGCAATACTATCCATTAAAGTATGGTAGCAAATAGTTTTTCTTTTTAAGACGCATCAGGTAATAATTTGTTACGATGGTTTATCCTGACCAACTTGGGCAGGTTCTAAAAAAGGAACAAGCACCAAATGTGTGGTTGCTCCAAAAACATCCTTCTCCCCTCCTTTCCTCCTTCTTTCCCTCTTCCACTGAGAACAGACCAAGAAGGCCTGACCAGCCCTGCCATTACATTATAACCAGGTAACACAGAAATTAATCAATTAATTTATTATTAATAGGAGCAAAATGTAAAAGCGGAACAAATTGTAGATGTACTACCAAGCACGCTGTGTCCTGCTGATGTCTCCAAAAGACCCTTGTGATAAAAACATACAGATTCTTTAGCTCTGAAAGGTCGAATATGCTAACCTGCGATTTCAAAGGGACGAAATCTTTTCTGTCTTCTACGTTCTTTTAGCATTCTTTTTTTCTTCTGCTTTCTGCACTGCTGGATTTTAGCATCCATGAGTCATGTGATCCTTCTAGCATCAATATGTTTTTCTTCTGATTTCTAGCATCTCCGCCAAAAGACCCCTGGTTAGACTTTCTGCATTTCGATGTGCTGGTGGTGGTAGTGGTGGTAGCAATGATGTCTGGGTTGACACCTTCCATTTAGTTTATAGACAGAATTTTTCTGCTGCCGTTTTTTGAAAAACCACACAGCCAGTACAGCTGCAACCAGTAACAAGCAGAGAAGAATCACAATTACTGCTATGATAGCACCTTTACTGGACTTGGGACAATCCTCTCCCTCACATGGCTCGGAAGTGGGGACGGGCTTTTCTCCAAGGCCCTGGGTGAGATTTTCTTGCTCAGCTAATTCCTGGGACGACGTGTCAGTAATGACATCTGGAGCTGGTGCAGTGGTTGCTACTTGTGCTGGGTAGGCGGTTGTTTCTTTTGGTTCTGCATACGGAGTGTGATCGGAGGGGCTGACCATCACAGAGGTTTCTGACATGGACGTTTTTAAGCTGGTTATGTCAAACAGCATCGTTGTACCGGGCTCCTGAGTCACAGTTTCCACAGATGTAGTTGGGTGGTCCCATGCGGCATCATCATAACCTCTGCTCATGCTTAAGTCCTCCAGACCACTCACTGGTGTAAGTGGTACCGGTGTCTCTTTGGCCCCTTCATCATCTATCTTCGTTGTTGCTGCCACAATCTGTGTTAAACCTTCCTCTGGAGCTGGGCTACCATTGTCCGATTTTCTTACTTCAACGTGATTCGGTTGGTCAGTCGTGAGGATGACGTCGTCTTCTGTTCCCATCGAACCATCAACTTTATCTTCCTCCTCTTCATCATCCTCTACCACTTCTTGTGTTACTGGATAGCCATCTAACCACGACTCGTCAGTAATGGCAACTGCATCTATCTCTGCCTTTGTATCATTAGTTGTGAGAATGGGTCCAATGGGGAAATCCTCACTATCATAAAACATTTTGGCACCAGGTTCATCATAGGCTGTCTTCACTCCAATGTGGTTATCACCTTCAGAAAACTGTGCTTTAGTGGAATCATCTGTCTCTTTCTCCGATTCAGGCTCACTGAAAGCCTCCGATGGAAACCAAAACAAGTTTTTTTGGCTTAGGAGTGACACAGGGGACTCAGTTGGTGCCCTGCTTCCTTTTTCAGAAGTGTCTGTGTCCTGAGTAACACCTTTGGTACTTCCAGTTCTTCCTTCTTCTGAACTTTTACTGAAGGAAAGCTGTTCTTGCTCCTGCTCAATTTCCTCTTTGCCATTGGCATGTTCATTCTCAACAATAGGTATCGATCTGTCATCAGGAAAGTTATCTTCATAGTCAATGTGTGCCTCGGTTTCATCTAGAAACATTAAAAAAAAACCACAAAAGCCAACATTTAATTTCTCCAGAAAAGCACTGGGCTCATTTGTTACAAGAAGCCAAGAAGAAAGGTGAAACGAGGAGTGACTTTTAGACAGTATTTTTCATTCAGTGTTATTGTTTATTTGGAAAGGGGATGGTCCACCGTAAGCTGATAGTCAATATCAAGTTTTTAAAAAAATGAGGATAGGTGTCAATGCTAACTGCTAATATCTTATCTTTCCAGATTTAAAAATGTATATAAATAGCTTGTTGTCTGCAGTTAGAGGACTTCCTTCCATTGCTTATTGTTTTCTTAAACCTTTGCTCTCCCTAACATGACTCTTTTTGCCAGAAAAATTTTCATCATATCCAAGCAAGCAATGGATGTGGAGAGGAATGTATAGCAAAAAGTAATCAATTACTAATTGGACTTTAAAAAAAAACCCCAAACCTAAAAGTTTTACAGCAACTTCATCCCTTTTGAACCAGCTGATTTTAAAGAATTATATTCAGTACCCTATGTTCAATTTTTTATCATTATACCACTTTTCTTCAATGACCTTGGTGTTGCAGTGATACGACACCCGGGGCCAGGTGAGCTGAATGGTATTTCTCATTCCATGAGAGCTCTTCAGAGCTGCCCAAGGCCCCCCCACCAAAGCTGACACCGAGTTCTGTTCATCTTCATCTGAAGAAAGCAAGATGCACCCATGACTGCAAGGATAGAAAACTCTGTCTCCAACACTTAACGCCTAACACCTAGGTATCAAGATAATGCCATCTGTAATCAACTCTCGGGCTTCCAATTTTAAGAAACTAAATGTTACCAAAAAGAAAACAGAAAAAAAAACCCAAAACCAAGCTAGAAAAAAAATAACTGAGTGCAACAGAAGGGCGGATTCATCACAAAGTTTGAGTTTGATTTAGAAATGCTCCCCATGCCTCAACAGACCTACCACTCACAGCAAAATAGACTTGATTCAAAGCATGAAACTAAATGTTTGAATTTGAATGAAATAATGCATTGTAATTTATATTTCTTCCACTCTTCTAAAACCTTAGCTCAATGAAAAATTTTCCAAACTAGACAGGGTGGTTGATTTTCAGCTCACACAAGTTTTACTCCATAGAAAGTTGATGTAATTGCTGAGATTTATGCTGGCATTAAAAGTCCTAGAAAATAGTGCCTTGGGATATGGAAAATAAAACAAACTGAATCATGGTGAGAATTTTTCTTTTTAAGAGAGTGTTTAGTCTTTCGTGAAGACAGTGAAGCAATAGACCTGGCATGACACAGGAAACAAGAAATTAATAGGAGAAGCTGTATTACAAATCAATGCATTCGTAAAGCCTTATCTTTTTTTGCCTTTTTACACTCAACCAACTTTGAATCACATTTTCATCTGGGGCCCACCTCAATTTCCGAATGAGTCACATTCTCCTTGGAGACTGCTTCCCAGACTTCTGGCAGAGCCATATTTGGTCTACTCTTAAGAAAGATTAGAAATATTGTCAAACCAGTCTGACCAAAAACACTTAGTGGTGATACAGCTCACACCAGCTTACTTTTTGCCAGAACAGCTTAAGCCAGGTGCCAGAACAGAATGAGTATTAGCAAAAGGTATTTTTCTTGGAACAGCGTCCAGGTCTACCGTAAACCAAAGCAGTTATGCTGAGGAAACCGAAATGTGCGACATAGCCTGCGGAGAGTTAATGCCTCTGTGAAAGCGATCATGCTGAAGAACTGGATGTTCTCAGCAGGTCCTCCCATCTCACAGCAAGGGTGTAGGGGGAAACCTGCGCGCAATGCAACAGTGCCAACAATGGACCTCTCTCCCTCCCGGCCCCGGTGTCCTCATCTGCTTGTGTAATCCCCTAGATCCTCCCCGTCCTCTCCAAAGCAGGAAAAACTTCCGTCTGGTACAAAGACGACTTAACAGACAGGGAATCCAGCTCTCAGAGTGGAAAGCTTCCTGGTAGGACTCTCACTTTTCTAATTCATCCTAAAATCTTTTCCAACAGTATTTCAGACCTTCATTAACGACTGGAGGGTACCTCTGAATACCAAAGCATTTTAGCAACGTATTTATGAAGCTCTGTGTGCACTGGCCATCGCTATGTAGCTATTATAACTAATAGCCATCCAATGCTAGTCTCACTTTGTCCCTTGTCTCGCTCTCACTTAAGAATTTTTCTACCTGGTGCTCTCTGCATGGAAACGATACCTCAAGCCATCCAGACTCCTGCTAAAAGTTGGTAACTGGCATGCCTGCTTCACTGAAGTCCAGTGTCTCTCAGGACAGCCTATAGGTGTCTATTGGATATATATGAACTGGCACACCGTAATGTGAGAACTCACCATTTACCAACTGTGATGGTCATTGTTTTCTTTTTTGAGATGTACTTTCAGCCCTTTAGAAGAAAGTCCTACGGAGGCACGTCAGGAAAGAGCATGTGCTCCTAGGAAAATATGAGTCCTCAGTCTATCAGAACACATTAAGGGTTTGTTGAACCATCGATCAAGTCTCCATCAAACCTGCTGTCTTTGGGCCTGATCCTGCATGTATAGAAATAAATTGGTGCTTTCTTAATGCTCAGCTGAGGAAAGAAAAAGCCCATTGTAGTCTAAAGAGAGCCTGAGATTGGAGCTCATTATGCGCTGCTCGTCACTGCATAAGAGAGTCTTGTTCCTTCTGACAATCAGATTGTGGCCCAAGCTGTAAAGCTGCTATAATGTATTTTCGTATGCAATCTCCCGTATTTGTATAGTTTATAGCAAAGACTACCAACATAACTAATGTTAGCTTATGAGATGCCAGAATGAAAGCAACTATTGAGCCCTCTAACCATCAAAGGAAATACAGACCCCCTTACTCTGAAGCTTTGATTTATATGATTCTGAATCGACTTACACAGTAATAATACTCTATTCTCTCTTCTGGGCCTCAGACCTTCAAATGGGGCTTGGACTTGGTATTTGGTAAGTTTGTGTTACCATGACAATCTTTTAAGTCAGCCGTGAGCTTGATTTTCCAGGAACAGATTGCACAACTTTTGCCCTCCTTTCTGCTCACCTCCTCAGCACTTTCCTGAGCTTTCCAGCTCTCTGAATTTTAGTCTCAGTACTGAAGAGCAACAACCAAAGTAGATTCAGATCCACCTCTTATCCAAATAGTTGTAACCTGTATTTATGCACATTTTAAAAACAGTTAGCAACTGACTTAACAGTGGTTGCATCTTCCTTCCTATCTAGGCAGGTCTGGTTTTAAGGAGAGCCAGCACCGAAATTAATTAGTCCAAGACCGAAATCTTTCTATATTTGGTCATTGTTACATCTTCCCCCTACCCTCCTCTGGCAGACTGAAAGATCAGTGAGTTTTGATTCACTGTCTGAGGGATTACTGAGGCCGAAATGAACATTTTACAGCAACAGATGCTGAAATGGCATACTACCAAAGATGTGAAGCTCAATTAAAAGGTAAAATCCTTTTAATTTAGCCTTGGCCTTTCTGGGAAGCATCCAGTCCTAAAGAGCTTTCATCTCCTTCAACTTTTGATCCTAATGTGAAAACAGTGACCAAACATAGAGACAGGCAAAAACAAAGAGCCTCCTTTTCCACACTCTAGGATCAGTTTAATTTTTCTTCTAGATAGCATATTGGCATCTGAGCTCTATTTTGAGTGTTGCTATTTTGGACAACCATAAAGTGCACTGCATATTTTGTGGATGTATTTTTGGAGTACAGGAAATTGAAACTTGATTCTATGTAGACCATCACCATAAACATTTCTACTGTATAAAAACATCTTTATTCTAAGAATCTCTAAGTAGTTACAGCAAACATTAACAAGCTGACATCTGTCTTTAAGGGTGAGAAAGAAAAGAGCATGTAGACCGATTTGCCTAAGATCAGTCAGATTTGTGAACTACGGCATCTCGAAGAATTATTCATTTGACTTGGATCAGGCACACGAACACACTTCTCTCAAATCAACCAGAGTACGCTAGGCAGACTTTTGTTGCCTTTTGTCTTTTCCAACAGCTACAAGAGGGAGGATGATTTTTATTCTAGCAGGAAGCCTGCTAGTATAAATAAATAACCCATCATAATTTTTTAAACTAATTCGATTCGGCAGAATCAGTTCATGCCAGATCAATACTTTACATTAATCTAATACAACTGCTCAGTGACAGACCTGAAAAGAGAACCGAAGTTTGTCACAACAATTGTTTTGACAGGCCATGGACATATTTTTTTGCTTATTTTATTTGTCTTTCAAAACTCTCCCTTTGCACTGTCGGGGGCGGGGGGG
>NW_008823944.1:746531-787227 GCF_000699105.1 Pygoscelis adeliae | reverse complement strand
CATTCCCAAAAAAGATCAAAAGCCAGCGAGATTTTTTTTTTTTTCCCCCCTTCAAAAAAAAAAAAAAAAAAGAAAAATAATTAAATGATGCTGGCTAGTCATGCTTACAGACCACATGAATATGAATCAATACTATTGTTGAAAATTCAGAAAACAATGTTTGAGGTAATGAGAATAGTTCAATCAGGCAAAAAGACTGGGAGCTGTAGAAGAAGCTTTTCAGAGGTGGTCAAAGTCAGCCAAATCCTCCTTACACTGAAATCAGAAGTACGGTCCTCAGTGTGGAAAAGTTAGACCAGCTCTGAATGCACTAGACAAGTATCCAAGTGTTGACACCGGAGAGGTTCCTTAGTTGTGCAGAAGATGTGACCTCTCCTACCATAAGTTTATAGTTGAAAAAAGCCAAAGCAGAGAAGGGAAAAGGATGAATATATGACATTCTTCCTAGCCAGTTTTAGGGCAGAGATGTGACATGACTTCCCGGCCATCTAATCTGCCTTCTCTTTGAGGAAGCAAACTCTCAAGGACGCAGCCTAATGCAATGCAGCCCTGATGCCCCCACTGAAACGTTAGTATTAATGCTCCTGATATTGAACCTATGGTTCATTTTGGAAAAAAAAAAGAATTTCATTTAGCAACAGTCGCTTTAGTCTCTGTGCCTGCAGGACAGCCACAGCGTGGCACGTAGCATCTGCTTTCAGACCTTACTACAATGGCAATCTTCAGGAAATATTTTGTGAAACAAATATGTTCTCTCCACAGAAATAGAAAAAACAATAAACTGCAAAAACATGTATTTCCCTGTTCTCTGCTTAAGGTTGCTTTGTTGGGTTGAATATGCCTGTGTTTTCAGCTAGAACACAGCGTCTTTTCATGATGAGAAATTGCAGGAAAACACTAACTATACAGAGCCACTTTTTTTCTTAAAAAGCATCTTGATTGATTAAAAATTAGAGTCCATTACCTGGCATGCACAATGTACATTAAAGCCATTTGCAATATACTGTTTTCCTAATTTACAACATACTTTACTGTGTCCAGAATCTACTTGCTATAACCCCCAAATGATTTTGTTCAGTTATGCCCATAGCCAAGTTTTGCCAGCATGTTTTGGATTATGCATGTATTGATGCATAATATATTTTTTCATTTTATTTACGGATTTGCTAACTGTACAGTTGTACACTTACGTCCTGGGTGCTAGAATGGACTGTATCTATTCTAACTGGATCAAAACAGAAAGGAAAGATGATCATAAAGCTACTTCAGCGAACATCTAAGTGCTATATTTAGATGCTGCTACAATGATAGTTCCTTGACCCTGAATCTGCTCTGGGTGGGCAACTGGGAATGTAAATCAGGCTCAATGCTTTTACATAAACATGAGAAAAACCCAATTATTGCTGTTTAGTCCGATATTCTGCTTGGAAAGCTGGGCATTACGATGTGGCCGTTACCAAGTAGGAGAGTAATATGCAGCTGTAACATCCACAAATCTCAGAAAGCTTTATGAAACTGGGTAAACATTGTCGCTGTTTCAGGGATGAGGCGGAGAAAGCAGCAGAGAATATGGTCTCAGAGATAGTGCAAGATGTAGGAACAGGTCCCATGTCTTTTAATCCTCTGACCAGAGTTTTCTCCCCATGGTCCTGTTGCGTTGGCCTAAGAGCATCGGGACCACTTCACATTTCCAGTTGCTCACCCAGCGCAGATGCAGAACAAGGGAACTGTATCGTCTTACCAGCCTCTAAATATAGCACTTAAATGTTCACTGGAGTGGCTTTACGATCGTCTTTCCTCTGTTGTGAGCCAGTTAGGACAGAAATGGCCCACTCTGCCAAGAGGGATATAAATTCTCCTTTAAGTCCTGTCATTAGCATTCACAATAGGGAAGTTACTCTCTTGCCTCAAAGCGCTTAAAAAGCAGTGTGTGTCCTGTCTTCTGGAGTACTTAATTAATAATTATTCTCCTCTCTACTATGACCCCAAAATAGCTGTCAACTGTAAATCAGGTTTCTTTTAATTAAATTCTATTTTTTTGTTCTTTTTCACTGAATTCTTACTTTTTAAAAAATAATGAATCCTAGCATCACACATTTCAGTCTTCCTGTAAAGCCTCCTTTCTTAAGAATTGTGATAAGGAAGATTGAATATATAATTATTAATTGAACACGTACACTATTTTCTATCCCAGGTCCTTAAAGTGTTTGAAAAACATTAATCAAAGGAAGTCCCTCAGCATGAAGTCTACATTTAAATAATTTTAAAAATCATAATCCACAATATTACATCTGCTCTCAAGTTCCAGTGTTGATGTTTGTGATTTTACAGCCACACTTCTCTATTTCTTTTAAAAATATTTTTCTCTCCCCTGCGGCTGTGTGAAAGGCTCAGGAAAAACAGGGGAAATATACTATTTATCCAGGGAAAACAGTGAAACACAACTTAAATGGCCTGATTCTTTCTCCTCCTTACTTTGGTGTAATACACTTTTATTTCTACATGTGATAAAGTTAGCATCTTCACTAACCTCAGTGAAGGAAAAAGAAATATTGGTGCGGATTATAGGCGATTCAGACCCACGGTGTTATCAGATGTAGATACTCTTTTCCTTCTCTCCCTCCATGCTCCCCTTCCACCCCCTGCAGTATTTCACTTAATCATCTGAACTGCTGTTTGTAATTACAGTTCTGGAAGCTGGAATAGTTCAGAAAGATGTCAATTTTTTTTTTTTTTTTTTTTTTTAATCTCTGTACATTTGGATGGTTTTGAATATCTGGTTCCCTGGTGCACAGACATGACCAGTTTCTACTAAGGATAAGTTTGACCTTTTCTCCTGATTATCCACTGCCTGGTGGTATATATTAACAAGTAAAAATAACTCCTTGCAAGCCCCTGGGCATTAAGGAATATATAGGTTCTGAAATGGATATGTTAACTCCAGCCCATATAGACAGCTCAGCTACCCAACAGTTGCCCATTCCTTTGCTTAAAATTTATCTGTTTTGCCAGAAATATCATCTTAAAGGTGCGATATCGCTCTGAAAACAATAGTAAGATACTCTGATGACTGTTCTTAAACATTGGAAAAATTGTGAGCTTTATGCATTGGGCAGGGTAACATGAGAAAGAGAATGAAAAAGCAGAATTCTGATTGCATCCACATCTGAACTCAGGGTACTATTTAGCTTATGTTTAAACAAGGGGAAAGTTAAAAGTTTGTTGCAGAATCTAACTAACACATAAAGGTGGATTTTATTGAAGGTTTAAATTAAGGAAATGTCATTATTATAATTTCTCAGAGCTTTTACATTTTGTTTTTGTTGTTTTAATAAAAGCCTGGTTCCTTGAGTCAAGTTATTTGGTAAGAAAATCCACTTTCATTCTCTTTAATGGAGTAAATATCTGGGTAGCTACTGTTGTGTTTGTAGACAAAAATCCTGAAAGCATGGTACGAGATAAAATTTGTATGCCTTTTTACTGGGGCAAGTTAAAAAATAATACACTTTTTTTTAACTTTTCCATCTCACTGCTTAGCTTTAACCCAAATTGTATTTCTGCCACTCTGTCACAGACGACTTCCGTGGCATGGGCAGCTCTCTTAACTTGCACAGGTCTTTAATTTTCCTAACCTACCAAAAGGAAGCGGCATTTATCATGTATGTAAGGCCAGAAGTTCAAAAGTGCTAAAGCAGCTACTAGGAAAGGGCTAGTAAAAGCTCAGTTCAGCCAAACTAGCTTCTTATAAGCCAGTGGACAAAGTCTGAGGCTTAAAAGATGGACAGCTATTGTATTACCTGTTTTGCATCCCAAATAAAAATCCAAGAACACCTAAAGGATGGTCAACTCAATTCAACCTGGAAAATATAAAGAAGCGGGGGGGAGTTGCGTATGGGTCTGCTGTGCCTTTGAGAGGTATTGATCCCTGTCTCACTGGGGCCACAGCACCACCATGGCATCTTGTCTTTTCTGTAAGGAGGATGCTATCCCAGGGGCCTCAGCGTGTAGCATCATATGAAGATGTAAGGCTGGTGACCGGGTGATAAAGCCACAGACAGCCTCAGCACGTCTATCGTAAGGAAAGATGTTATTTGCATGCAGGACATGCTTAGTGCATGCCTAGAAAAAGACACTGGCTTTTCTCTGTACTTGCATTAAGTTCCCAAAGGCAAGAACAAACACCGAGTTTTCATTTCAGTAGCCTGCTCTGTAGCAACTCTGTGGCTTCATGTGAAAATAAACACAGCAGAAGACATACAAAACCTGCATTGTGCACTCTATCTGGTAAACAATGTCTTTGGTTCACTAACGCTGCCTGGGCATGGCTTTTGAAGTCTGAAAAAAATACCTCTGATACTTCTTGTAACATCCGTAGTAATCCCTTTCCTTGAGTAAACAAATTAAGTACATCATTGAAAAATTACAAACCTCATCCAGTAACAGCATGAGCGCATACAAGATTATAAACAGCCGATTTCCAGAAAGGGGCTGATTCTGATATTAAATACACAGGTGAAGGATCTTCCCAAAGGTTATTTTCCAGTAATTAAAAATTATGTTCAGTACAAAAGAAAAAGGGTATTGTGGAAAAAAGAAGGAGGATGGTGGACTGGAAGGCAGGAGCTGGATGATAATCCCGGGATAAGACTCAGTGAATGCCTGAAATGGGGTTAGCGGATAGAGAAAAAATAAATATGGCATAAAAAATTCCCATTTTTTTATTTTGAATGGTTCCTGCTACCCAGAAAGAAATTTTATGCTCATATAAGTATGAATAAATTATCCTCTCCTGTGGTTTACTGGAGATGTCTACCAATAGGATTGTAAAAGCCCTCTTGGGCCAGCTAAGACTTCGATGCTCTAGTCACCAAGACCTTCGCCAGGACTGCACATGCCCAGGAGACACCCCTGTAAGCCTGAAACCGTCTCGGTTGGGCCGATGGGAGGCTGCGACCTCCCGGAGGGATGCTCCGTGTGCTGGGTGAGCTTACCTTTGACACAGGCCTGAACCTGCCCGTACCACTCCCCGCAGCTGTCGCAGAGCAGCGTGAACGCCGTCTCCTTGTTGCCCATGACGTACCCCTGGGCGCAAACGTACAGCAGCTCGTCCCCCATTTCAAAGCCAGTGTGGCCGTGCAGGATGGTGTGGGGGAAGGACGGCGGGTCCCCGCAGGGCTTGTCTGAAAAGAAAAAAGAAATGAGATTGTAGAGACCTTGCAATAGGCTTTAAATGCAGTGCTAACAGTGGTGCTAAAAGAGTTACTCTGAGGACAAACTTACACACGTCCACAGAACTCATACATCTCGTCTGATTCATGCCCTTATCGTCCTTCATAACTGTTTTCAGCTGTAATTGGGAAGGCATGTATTGGGCTATAACTGTGACGTGATAACTGTGATGTTACAATGTGCAACAGTGATGCATCTAGAGGACCTATGTTTCCAACAAGTCAGCCCAGGATGTCAAGCTACAGCTGTCTTCTCTGCCTGCTTCTACAAAGGCTAACAAAGGCTTGGGTAGGTTGGGATCGGAAAGCAAAAGCTTGGACACAGTCATTTTTCTTAATTGCAGAAAAGCTTGTGAAATTGTTTGGCGCTTTATTGTCTACTACACTGTAGCAAGCGGTCAGAGGCTGAGCAATGACCCAGTCCACGGTCATGGAAAGGAAAGGCCCAGATGGACACTAGTAATTTTTCAGACTATCTCTAAGTTTCTAGTCTTTCTCAAAATCAAAAGTTTCTTCCCAGATACTCAAATTTCCCCTATTTTAGGTTAGAGACATCCTAAAATAAATGGTGACTCATGCTCTTCAACTTAACAAAAACCAGCGGTAACATAGCTTTGCTCTCTGTAAGAATCTAAAGAGTGAAATTTATTGGAATATAAAATAACAGGATGTTGTTTGATAATATTTCTGCTGACAGCACTAAGAACCAGGAAGCAAAAATTACTGTAAACAATAACAAAACCAATTTCATTGAGGTTTTGGTTGCATGACAGAAGTGCAGAGAGGAGGGAGGCAAGTGCCAACATCAGCGTAAACTGAATTTGAACGCTTGGCTATTGTTAACAAGGTGGGTTGAGATCTTCTAGAGAACTTCTAGGCATTGTGTTTTCTCTTCTCTCAAAGGTCATCCTCTCTCAGAAGTGCTCTTGAAGAGGCGTTTGCCATGTCCCCATTTTCTCCAGATTTTTTACAGTCCCTTTTGGAATAGACATCTCTTGGTTACAGAAAAACAAAAAACAAAACAAAACAAAACAAAAAACCTATAATGCAAGAACATGATCTTACCAAGAAACCCAGTGGACAAAATGTGCAGTGTTGGTACAAATAAACACTTTTATATTCTTTTTCAAATCTGGGATTTTTTCCAGTGGTTCTAGAGCCCTTATTGACTGTGGAAGAAAAAACAACTGTTCCATTTGCTAAAATAGCTGAAGATTCAAAACCTGCTTTTGTCTTGATACAGAGCAACCGAAAATGAAAAGGCTAATAGATAATGGCTCAGGAGTTCTGGTAATTATATGGGATAAGGGAATCTTAGGGCCAGTTCTGTGTTCTAGTATTGATCTCTCCTGTTTTGCCTTGGTACAAAAACCTAATTACTTAGTTGGCTAAGCAAAGATTATATTCCTTGGAAAGACTTTTGTTTGGAAGCTGAAAAAATTACCTCCAAGACTATGCTTCTAAACATGCAGAAGGAGAAACATCTTCAGAGACCACCTTTGCTACTTTGCTAGAGTCTACTTTTAGGACGGCATCAGCACAAGATCTTACAAACACCATTTCCATTGACACCAATTCACGTCCAGGGTTTTCAATGGGCAATAGTTTTGACAGAAAAGCTTTTTTCAATCTACTTTCTGCAAAAGCTCGGGCTTTCCTGCTTTTGCCCCAGGGACATGCCGCAAGATCCTTGTGAGTCCCGACTGCAGCTTTTCCCATCATCCACCCACTTCCGACCCAGGCATAGGTAAACACATGTTTATTTAGAAATACAATGTATTTAAGTTGCCGGTTGTTTACCTCGTAGTGAAATGAACATCCTACGATAAATATCCACGCTCTGTGAAAGCTCTTTTGGACCAGGATTTTAGAAATTGTCTGATAGACCTGGCTAACCACTTCTCAATAGAGTATGCTGAAAAACATCTGCCCCTAATTTAAGGGACACGCTACTGAAGTCAAAGCTTTGAAGTCTATTCTCTGTCCTGTACACATACATATATACTGTCTAACACCTTCAGAAGTTAGTGGGAGCTATGCACACACATACTGACAGAAAAAACAAGCTCTTGAGGCTACACAAAGCGCAGTTTATGTACGGTCTTAAGGAGGCTTGGCATCCGAGGAAGTGAGGAGCAGTTAGCAGCTAATGCCTTTCCTGTGAACTGGTCGGATGAATAGAGATTGATGTGGATGAAAGGAATAAAAAAAAATTTTATTGCCTCATAGGAAGGCTACAGACCCGTGTATTTCATGTACTTTATTTATGTAGCTACTTCCGTCGGTACAAATGGGAGCTGTGTATCTGCTCTGAGGGAAGCATTGATCCCAAGGCTGTATGGGACAATTATATGTCAGAGGGTATTCTTATCTACAAAGCCTTGCTTCTTAATCCTGTGGCCAGAGGAAGCAGAAAAGTAACACTTACATTAGTTAAATACATTTACCTTATGGCAAACACATTCAAAAAGCACATTATAACCTTCCAGGAAAGAAGGAAGCTGAAGGGAGCTTTACTGTAAAATTTGGCAACATGTGGCAACAGAGACTCATGAGGTCCTGAAAGAGACATCTGGCTGATGTGTGAATAGAAAGAAAAGGAGAGATTTAAAAGATGTTCATGGATGAACACGGTACATTGAACTTCTGAATCTCTCATATGAGACTTCTAAGGTTGTGTCTTTGCTGCAGAGCATATTGAGTGGCAGCATGGACAAGACAAAGTGAAAGCTGATACCCTGCAAAGACGTACTCGAGCTCCTACGTCCATTTTGTTGATGTCCTCTCCCATGCAAGATGTACAGGAATTTTCAGGGTCGCAGCATGTTACGGCTCGTCGTTCTGCTGCAGTCTCAGTTGCTATGGCAATTCCTGCTCAGCCTTTTGCCAAACCTGTTCTTTCTGGTACATGTACAGAAGTGGCACAGCAGCTCATCAAACTGAGCCACTTCTGGGGACATCCTTCAGGTTTTTGTCTACGTCCTTTGTACCAGGAGGTGGCAAAGCATGGGCTGGTTTGGAACAACAGCCTGTGCTCAGTGCTGGCACTCAGGCCATTTTCTTGCTGGAAGAGAGGAGGCAGATCTGGGCCACGAAGCGTGACAGAGGATGTGTTGGCAGCAGCTTGTCATTTGGAGGAACAGCAGTGCTCTTTGTTAAGGCGACTACAGAGGTTGCCTGGAGTGGTGACGCTGGTAGATGAGGACCAGGCTCCTCCAGTGCTGAGCAGGTGCTGAACTCTCCATCTGGAGCACTGCTTTTCCTCTCATCTATCCTCCTGTAAACGAGCATGTTTTCTCGGTGCTTGCTAAAAGATGAGCCCAATGCACACTTCCCAGTAGGAGAACCTGACGTGCTTGACTGTTTTGCCTCAGCACTCGGGCCCCATCCAGTGGATCCCATGCTCTGCCTGCTTGTGTGTGAGATCACATCCTCAAACCTGGAAACTTGGAATCTGGTTCTGGACATCGTGACCCTTCCTGAGTTTGCCACAGAGAGCTCTGGTGTCCTAACATCAGCTGCAAGTGGCAGACTCAGCAGGTGACCTTCGGGATGCCATTTTATGAAGATGAGATATTGCAAAGCTGAGCCACATATTGACAGTGAGGTCAAACATCTAACAGGGCTCCATACATTGGTAGCTGACCTGCAGTAAGCAAGGATGGATTAGGTTATGCAACGAGAGCACAGCACAGATATATGGCAATGTGGAAGTACACAGAAGATCCTCATGTCGGCAGTAATTTGGCACAGACTGTCTCCTGGAGTGAAAGTCACCACCACAGTCGATAAAGAACTCAATATACATGGGTAGAAATCAGGACAGAGTCAACATCTGATGACTGAATGGGAATAAGTGGCACAGCAAAGATATAAATGTTGAGCATAGATACGTTAGGACTAGTGAGGGCTCTGGTTACAGACCTCTTAGAGACTCAGTAACTATTTTTTACAAGGGACTGAAGAAGCTTCTTGTTAATTGAGTTAGCACATTCAGTTGTGACTGGCTTTTAGGAATTATGGCCCCTCTGAAGAGTGACTTTAACTCCAAACCATGTGTGGAAAGGAGTTTGTGACAGGTGATTTCCAGCAAAGAGTCGACACAAGTCACTTTAAGAACACAGCACTCCTCCTCCCCAGTCCAGATTCCTCGAGAAGCATCTTCTTGATTTAAACTACAAGCATCTCATCAGTTTGTAAAGATTTTTTTGAGATGTCTTGATAGAATACTGTCTGCAGAAAGGATAGCCTAAGATCAGTGCAAAAAAAATCAACATGAAAAAGATGCAGACTTCAGCTTCCATGCCACCTGGCAGGACTGGAAATCTACTGAAATCTGATTATCTACAATTGCTACTTTAACTGTGTACCATGCTCTGAAAGCTGACATGAAACATCCTCTCTGAAATAAAACATCCTCTGTTAAAACCGCCCAATTCAGTGGAGTTTTTCCAAGAGAGACCACTGGAATTTATAGGATGTCATCTCATCATTAAGAAGTTGGAAAATGCAACTCTTAACACTCAGCCCTGTGAAAGATGAGTGTGGATGTTTGTTTTCCTTCTTGATTGCAGAGACACTCAAGTGTATGGATTTTTTCTTTTTGGATAAAAATACTAAGTACAAATAGAGCACAAAGAACCAAAACACAATCATAGCCAATATAACTGCTGCTTGTAAGCTACTGATGTTAGGATGCCAATACCTCTTTCATCAGGTAGGGCTTATAAGAATAACTTCATTTATTAGTTTAAATGACATCACCAGGTAGCTGGAAATTCACTGTCAGCTATATGCAAAGCTCTGGAATAGAAAGCTGTAGCAATGTAAAAATGAAAAACTTCATATCCATAGCAAAGCATGACAAATACAAAGAAATGGTTCAAATGTTACATAAAACAAATCATAGTTTGATTGCTCTTTTAAAGTACATTTAATATATTTGCTGTAAAGAATACACTAATTTATTTTTTTCTTACTGCTGAAGAAGGCAAACTGAAATATGTACATAAGCCACCAAGCTTTGATGGGCATCTGAAGCCAGCAGTCATGTTTAACAAAGTTTTATTTGCATTTATGCTGTACGCCACTACAAGTTGCTGCCTGTTTAGTTTTTCTATGGTGGCAGCAAATCAAAGCCTTATGGAATAGAGATCTTACTTGTTGCCTGTAAATATCAGTGGGTCACCGAAGAAAGAACCAGTAAAACCTGGGAGCTATTAACAAAGAGATCTTTCCTTTGTGGCATTTAAAAAAAAAATACAAGAAAGGGAACTGAGAGGATTATATATGTATGAAATTGAATGGTATGCGGTCCTACAAAAAAATAAGACTGGTAGGAAAAATTCCAGCTTTCTGTTGTTCTTGCTTTATCTCTTTTATTCTTCAAGGCATTTTCTTATGAGCTTTGCTAGAGAATAAAGAGGCCAGATGTGACTTATGTGTGATACTCCATTTTCAGAATAGGTAGAATCTAATATATTTTTAGGTAATTTTTGGCACTTGGGGCTAAGAGAGAAACTTTCTGATCTCAGCAGATCCTGAGCTGGTACAGAGTTGTCTTCCTGACTCTAATGGCTGCATAAAATGTTTGTTTCTGAGAAACTGAGAAGACACATTTCTCTGTGCTGTGAAAACTGCAGCAATACTCACAGCATTCATAAAACATTACAGCTACGTCTTTCCCTGTCGAACATAACTCTTAGTACCAATTCCCTGTAAAACATAACTCTTAGTATCAAAGGCTGCTGTGATTCTTCTGTGTGTATAGAAAAAAATCCATTTCAGAAGCACAAAAAAAAGGTATCTCTCTCTTCAGGATTTTTATGTGTAAAAGCCTGATCCTGTAAGCACACCCAGAGCTCTTGCTAGCATCTGACCACTGCCCTGGCTGTTGAGGCATGCTGAGGTGTATGCTTAAGCAATTAAACTAAACTCAGTTGCATGCTAAATGTTAACTGAGTAAAGATTAATTGTAAATCAAGGTCTAAGAAGGGAATTTTGTGATGGTTTGTACCAGAAGTTTTATGGTGGTTCGAGATGCCCTTTGCACAACCCTAAGAACTGAAAATAGAGTTGTGAAGAGTTACTATCATCAACTTAGTTTCTAAAGAAGAGAAGGCTGATGTGACCGTTCCCTCTGTCCATCCTCAACCTGTCAGTCTGTCTGAGCCTTTGGCTGACTTCAGCCAAGTCTGACAAAGAGGGAGAGCTGCTGGGCATCTGCTCATTTTGGTAAGAGGAGTTTAAAAGAGGAAAGATCCAAAGCCAGGCATCTTTTCCATTGGGATGTGCACAGGTAAGACTCAGCTTTTACCCGTTCCCACAAGCGCTGCTGGCCAGCCGATCGGCATTGCATACGGGAGGACAAACCAGCATATTCATACCTCTAAGGCAGCCACAGCACATGCTGCCTCCTGCCAAGCCAGCCATGCCGGGGCCCAGCAAGGAGCTGAGAGTGCCCTGAAGGCAGGGAGATGATGGGTAGAGGGTGAGGTTAAGAAATACTCGAGAAAGAACCAGATGAATTTCATGTGGGACTGCAGATTATTGGTTGGATGGATATGGAAGAAATGAAAGGGCTTGCGGTTATTGCGTATGCAGACGTAGGTCTCAATGTAAGAAACCTGGGATTTATCACTTTCTGCAGGGCAAAACAACTTGCTTTTTGTACTTGATTTCAATACACAGGTCTTAATACTAATGTATTACTGTATTATAATTGAAATTGTATCAATTAAAACCAATGTCTACTTTTCTGAAAGAAAAAAATACTTGGGAGGTTTCAAGTAAGAAACAATTCATTAATCATAACTTAGAGGTGTGGTTATTAGCCACAGGTACAAAGCAGCAGAACAGACATGCCTTGTCTGAGGCTGTGGTGCGGGGTTTGCTGTTGTTGCTTCTTACTGGATATTTACGTCCCAAAACTGAAGGTGGCATCCCTGAGGTGTAGGATGTTCTTTCATCAGTCAACTGCTTTGTGCTGGCTTGTATGTTACTGTGTGTTATACTCGTGTGTTAAGGCTATTTCCTTTCTGGACTTTGCTCTTTTCATACCAACTACAGACTAAGCTCTGCCACACAACTTCGCTCAAGCCTTTCTATTCAAACATCGACTCTGCATCCAAAATTTTGTATATATTCAAAGAAGAGGGGACCCTACTGTCATCCAGAAATGTTTCTGTGTGTAAGAACTATTTGGTGAGCATATTGGCACGATCATTCCATTCTGTCATCAGGAAACTCCCTGCCTCGTACAAAACAAGTTGTTCATAAATTGCCTCTTCTTCGCAAATGATGCAAATTTTCCCCTGAGTTTTAACTATGCAGTTTCCGAGTCCTATGTAGTACTCCTCTCCAACAAGCATTGTCAGACTACGTTCTTATCTTCACCTTTAGCGTCCCTTTACCGTGAGCAGTAACCAAATGCAAAAGGCACAGTTCCTTCCCCGAGATCCAGCGTCTACGTGTAAGCTCAGATGCAGCAGGTGGAGACAGACAGGGGAGCACAAGGGCACAATGGAACAATAGTGGCCAGAGCAATGATTTCAGCATCCCACAGCTGTCCCACCCACTGCAAGGTTTTTCTCGAGGGGGGTGGTGGTGACAAAAGAGAGATTTGAAGGAAGACAATGAGAGAGTTTTGCGGATGTTTACAGGGAGCTGCTCCTATATGTGAGGAGCAGCATGGAAGAAAGCACAAAGGTGCTTGTGTGACAACATTAGCAACTGGGTGACGGAGCTGGCATCACTCACAGCAGCACGGAGCCTGGAGTTGATATCACGAGGGTTATTTGAAAGGATGGTCAGCCAAACTCTGCGATTTTTGAATGACTGGATGCACATCAAATATGCATCACCTCTGCCACATTTCACTTCAACCGTATTTCTATGCCTACTGCTGCTACTGACTCTTCATCAAGATGCCCCCCTGTGTTGTGAACTTACTGTTTCTCAGTAAATGCCATCTGCTTGCCCCTGCTTTTCTTGGAAATGAGATGCAAAACTTCACTGCGGACACCAACAATCTTTTTCAGGGGTTCCCAAATTTCTTTACACAATCCTGCCTACCAGTAACAATTTATTTTTTGCCTTCAGACTCCATCTTTGCTTGTGGGTTCTGGCACTTGAATAACAAAAAGTTTAAGCATCAACTTAAATTGGAAATAATCTGGTTTTCAGAATCATCCATGATATACCTGAGTCCCTAGCAGGCTGGTCTACACTTGTTAACAAAAACAAACAACAACAACAACAACAAAAAATTAAAATGGAGGCAATGAAGTTATTTGCACACAAATGTTGTATGCTGATAGATATGCAACAGCACAGTGGTTTGCGGTTGGAAGCCAGCTTTCTGAGGTACATTCAGTTACAGTGCTGACTATGGGAGATGCTTCAGGCATCTCAATTATATTGGTGCCAGATATATTCTTTTCCATAAAGTATGTTCTGTAAACACCAAAATGGGTTCTTCCAGATCAGTAGTGCTGTTTGAACTTGCTAAACTGCAGCAAAGACAAAAGATCATGCAATTTATTTCCTGCAACCAATGTAGCAGTTGGCTCACCTAGCGGGTGATTACTATAAAGATTTATTCCTTAACATTCCCTCTTTGCCTCTCAGCAGTAGAAAAATTGAAGGCAAAACTTTTAATGTTGCAAGACAGCAATGACTGTGCATTATTTCAATAGTATATCAGTGCTGACCTTCGTCCTTTACACAAAAAGCATCATATTGGTCATTCACAAAGGGATCGGTTTCAATTTTAACATCAATGGCTTTCACGCTCTGCTGTTTGCTGCCCGTCTTTCTGCATATAATTGTCCTAAAATAAAGAAGAAGAAGAAAAAATAATCAGAAATCTTCTGGAGTTGTACATGCAGGTGAAATTTGGAGATCTTTTATCGCAGTAGTCAGGCTTTAGCCTCAGCTTAACTGTTTAAGAATTGGCACATCAGGCATTAGTGTGGGAAGATCTATGAAAAAAGCCAAGGGAGAATTAGAAGTAATTAAAAAAAAATGTTTGTTGTGGATCAGTTCAACGCATAGGAAGCAATAAAGAATGTTTCTCTTATTATATTCTATAATACTTCTAAACATCAGACCAAGTCCCAGCATATTTAAAGCCACATTCTGCTCTCACATTCCAGCAGTACGTATTCCCACCAATGGTACCTGGATAAAAATGAATAGAAAACTCAAGATAATGCTAATAAATCATTAGCATTTTACATTAAAAGAACATTAAGGTTGCATATTTAACTGCTTAAAAGCTAACACAGGCAAGCTCAGAAAATTCGTCTTGAGTTCTTGGAAGAAAAAGCAGCTATCTTTTTTTTTACAGTAATTCCACACCTTTGTGTAAACTCATTTCTTCTGGCTTGGTACTCAGCAGTACCTAATCCATCGTGTTGCCCTTCATAGGCTTGAACAAAGGTAATAAATCTGTATTTGGTTTTCCAACTCTGTAGATGCTGAACATAAAGGAAGAGATTACTAATTATCTCTTCTCTCAGCTGTACTGGCTGCTTAAAACTAACAAATAAAAGACAGTTTGTTATAGAAGACACTGGTTTTACTGTTACACTGAAGGTTACAAAGGCTGGGAAAGCAAATTCAGCTCAAATTTTTGCAGCTGGATATTAATGGTGTGGGTTTTATTTTTTGTGGACAGCAGGTTTGCAGAAGTGTTGCATGGTCAGCTATTCTAGTGAAAGCAAGACAAAAATGCTTTCCGCAGAGGAATCTCTCCAGTGGAAGAAAATTTATCATTTTGTATTGTGCAATGGTTGAACTAATTTTGCCGTCAGTCCCACACTCAATTTGGAGAATAAAATAAATGTGGACTAACTGCCCATTCACTGAGCGTGGAAAAGATCCGCTGGAAACCCAGTATTTGATCATGCACTTAAATGCTATATAACAATTGATTTACACAAGTGGAGTGAATTACGATCGTACAGACCATCTTAATTCTGGCATGTGTTAGCTTTTGAGTAGTTAAATATGCAACTTTAATGTTCTTTTAATGTAAACAAACAAAAGCAACATGAAACAAGCCGTATGGTGGTGGTCACGCGTATGTACCGGAATTGTTCCTACTACACTTCTGCTCTAGAAAACGATGTCATGTCATCCCCTACTGAAGGCCCCTTTACAATTTCAGATCAAATATGTTTCTTTTGTAAGGAAAACACCCCTTGATTTTTTTGGGGGGTCACTTGACGGACAATATTGTCCATACAAGTTTAAAATCAAGTTCTCTTAAAATTTAATGCATTTAAATTCCAAGTCCTCTAAGTCAGTAATCAGGCACCTAGACAAAAGTGACTTGATCTTCCAAAGTGAGTTTGGATGACTGGGAGAATCAGGCCACCAATTAGAAAATTTTTGTATGTATTCACATATTGTTCCACTAGGTCTTACAAGGCCTAAGTGAATGAAACCGTTATGTCCCCCTTCAAAAAATGACTTACCAACCTTAATCTTTCCAATAACTACTCACTCACTTAGGTACCCAGATGAGTTATGCCTTGCAACATTGAGTGGACAGATACTGACGTATCTTTAAAAATTTGTGCCTTTTGCCTGTCATTGTGTACTTAAGGCTTCAAACTCTCTTAAAAAAAAACAAAAAAAACCACAACAGTTTTGAAGATTGTTGCCATCATAAAATTCTGGTCTCTGAAAATTAGGCCACTTTCCTTTCTATGCTCAATCAAGGAATAAAATTCCTGATACTTGGAAGCCACTTTTGAAAATCTTATCTTGAATTTTCTGATTTCTAATTCCAATTTCTAGCCAATATATTTTGCTTCTGCCCAAAGCACGGTAATTTCTTTATCATTTCTTCAGGAGGCTAAAAAGTTATCTGTGGGTGACACATCCTTGGTATATGCATGTCATCTCCAAAACAGGATACCTGGCTCACATGTAAGGTTGTGTACTTGAAGAGCAAGTTTTCCTTACTTTTTTTCCAAGTATTGTACAATGAATTGCAAGTTTGTAGTTGATAGAATATATTGATTAGTTAATTTTAAGAGCATTTCTTATCAGCTATCCAATGAGACCAAACTTACAAAGGTGTATCTTGCATAAAGTTTTAACATTATACATAAAAAAAGGCTTTAAATGACATTAAGATTTTTTAAATGTATTTCTCACTAAACTTTTTTCCTACATTAAGTTTAAAAATTGGTCTTCCTGTCCATGGAGGCTGTAGCGAGGTGGGTGTCGGTCTCTTCTCCCAAGTAACTGGCGATAGGATGAGAGGAAACGGCCTCAAGTTGCACCAGGGGAGGTTTAGATTGGATGTGAGGAAAAATTTCTTTACTGAAAGAGTGGTTAAACACTGGAACAGGCTGCCCAGGGAAGTGGTTGAGTCACCATCCCTGGAGGTATTTAAAAGACGTGTAGATGAGGCGCTTAGGGACATGGTTTAGTGGGCATGGTGGTGTTGGGTTGACAGTTGGACTCGATGATCTTACAGGTCTCTTCCAACATTAATGATTCTATGATTCTATGATTTCTTTTTTTCATACAACAGACCAGACCCTGGTTAATGTTTTAGTTAGGACTTTAATTTTTATTTTTGTCATATTAAAATTGATCTGATTAAAACTGCAAACATTTTAATTTAATTCTTCTGAGGTGAAAGAAGTCATGTCTTGTAAGCATACAAAAAAAGAAGAAAAAAAAAAGAAAAATCTATTTCATCTCTCCCATTCCTCCTTCTCTGTCAGTAGTTTCCTACCATGAGCTCAATCCTGCAAGCTTTAAACATCTTCGGTAAGCTGTTATTACCGCTGCTGAAAGGAGCTTCGAGAGTGCTCAGCATTTCTCAGTAGTGGGTCTAGCGATCAGACCTGCAACGCCTCTGGCATAGAAATAGTCTCTTTACTGTCAGTGGGACTCCAGGTATGACTAAAAATACTCAATAATAATCTCTTTTCTCTGAGTTCTTGAGGGTGGGTATATGTTTCCCTAAATCCTAAAATGCTAGGTTTTCATCTATAATTATAGATTAAATACATAAGTACACTTTTGTCTCAGTTCTAAAAGGTAGGTTTTGATGCTTTTAACTTCATTAAATTTTTCATTTGAGGACCAAAAAGTGGCTATAAATTCAGAATTCAACATATTTTAAAATTTCTTCAGCAGCAGCCTTGCCACACTAAGAAACAAAAAATCGTACATTTTCCTACTCTTTCCAGCACATTGCTGAGAGGTTGTGGAAACGTGTTGCCTAGTTCATTTCTTTACGATTTTGAACTGTTGCACTAGGGCATGCATCATGGGTGAGAGAATGCCATGAAGTTTATACTTTTTTTAGGGATACATCCACCTACCCAGCCATTTAGAAGAATGTAGTCATGCAGGGAACTTTAATTCTGTTCATTGCTACTTTCATGTAATGATTGAACTTAAACTTACACAGACTTGCTCATTACTCATCCTTTTAGGATACATAGTAATCTGATGCTTAGAGCAGTGTAATGCATGATTTTGTACCTTGTATTTAATAGATGCAATTTTATTTTTCCTTCTGCGGAGATCTCTTATGAAAGTAGACATGCTCAGATGGAACATACTGAGTTCAGACTGCAGGTCATCCATAATAATCCTCTATACTTAATACATATCTGCTTGAAACATCCATGCATCCCTGAAAATTACTCTCACACTGCCATGAACTCTGAAAAACTCTCCCTCACAATCAAAGCATAAAAACCAATCACACATACTATTGCTATAGACAGCATAAGTACGATATGCTATCAGTAAGGTAAAAATAGAGTTGGGAGAGGATGGGGTTTAGTGGTGTTGACAACAGCCCCTGCTCACCGATGGAAACAGGGAGGGTGCCGCACGGTGTTTCCTTTGGTTTCTTGACAAGCCAAGCCAAAAGCTACTGAGAATCTTCTCAGTCCACTGCTACCCAGCCTAGGACAACCTGCTTCATGATGCCTCTTCTCATCTCAGGTGAGAAAGCAAGAAACCACGGACGCTCTGCACTGTTTTGAACCTCAGCTTAGCTTCTGCTGTACAGTTCATCCAACTAAGAACAATTAAGAGTCTTTCCCCTGTACCTACCCCGATAAAAAGATCAGAGGTTGGCCAAGCTGATCATTGTTTTCCTGGGTCATGACTCAGATATTGCATTTATCATGTCTGTGCGTAAGGAGAAAATGTAATATATAGCACAATAAGGTATGAACCAGACTTCCTAGAGGCCTTCCACTTACTCTTGCGCTGGTTAAATTTTTTCTAATCTATTAACTAACCAAGGAATAATTGGTATATTTTGCACTTCTCCTAATTCCTCTGGTCAAAGAAGGAAACAGCAGAAAAAGCTGGCATCAGTAGTATTTATTTCACAATATGCCATAATATGCCATAATATTATATATATTATTAAATATATCATAATGATATACTCAAGCCATGGTAATGATACTTAATTTTATATATTGTATATATGTATGTATAATAAAGAAATATATAATAAACATATAATATTTATATATAAATTATAAATTCTGTTTATAGTAGTATCCACTGGTACTTCTACTTTCTAAGATAATTACATAGTGATTTTGTAATACTTGAAAATTTTTCAGTAAACCCAAGTTAAAACATACGGAGTTAACAGCTGAGTTTATATGATGTAGCGTGATCCATCACCACAGAAACCAGTAGGTGGGACAGGGATGTTTTGTAGTCACTACTTTATCTGCCAATTGATTGTAAGTTTTGTAGTCTTAGTCAATAAATTCACTGAACTGAGTCAGAATGGTCTTATGACATTTAGTAGTATGAACTTGCATATGAATATATTAAACTCAGAAGAACATCCTTGACAATGTGTTAGCTGAGGCACTGTGAAAGTCTGGCTCATAACATAACTGTAACAAACCTTCCCCTAATTAGAAATTTAAAAACTTCATCACTTTTCTTAGTCAAGATAAATCTTTAACATCCTGTGCTAATTTTTTTCATGGGTCAGCTTTACCACTTGTGTTTCAGTAACTAGGTGAGAGAAAAAGAAATCAGTAGTCTGGAAGCCAAACTAGAGGATTTTTATTCTTAGTCTTTCCCTTCTGTAGTTTGGGAAACTGCAAATTATAAAGCTGGCTCTGACGAGGAATAAAATATAAATGACATGTTCACGATTACTGAAGGGAAGAAAATTTCCCTGAAAAGTCATGGAGGGGAGCACAGGTGGGCTTTGGAAAGTCCATTGACTGGGAACTATAGAGGCTAATTTTGGCTGGATGTGACCCAAAGAAAGCAGCTGCTAAGTGTGACATGAAGACATTCCAACAGCAATACTGCCACTGGAAATGTCAAAAGGAGGTCTCACCAAGGCAGAACCAATATCCTTTAGATTCTTAAAAATATACACCAAAATGCAGTCTTTTGTGCTTAAAATTGTACATAAGACTACTGAAATAGTAAGGCCTCTGTTCATTAAATAAATATGTCCCATTCATGCAGATTTTCATACTGTAGCCTAGTATGAAAGATTTTATATAGCAATTTTACTATAATAACGCTATGTACATATAGTTTGAGCATTCTTAGTGCATGTAGAGGAGAATCGTGTTGCTTCCTGGCCTGGACTAGCTGGGTGCTCAAAGGCAGAGCAAGTGTCACTAGAAAGTTGGTTTTACCCAATTTCATTTTATGGGCTCAAATTTAATCCATGGCTTTCATAACAGATGTTATTGATTAGTTACCAAAGGGTTTAAAAAAAAATACAAAAATATTTGCTGAGCGCTATTAGTTTACAAAGAAGCTCAATTCTCAGACAAAAGGCTTTCAGATAGGACTAAACATTACAGACATTGTAAAAAAAGGGAAAATATGTGAAGTTCTTTTGAAAATTAGATGATCAACCCCATTAGAACTAACTGGCAAGTTAAAATCCTGGTATCAGTCACTCTTGTTCATTTGCTAAGAGTAAGCATATCCCCCTTCTGCCTTCATTTTGCTAGGCTAAACAAACTGATCACCTTTAATCACTTCTGATAAGAGAGGTGTTTTCTTAGCCTGACCCTAGTCTGAGTTTATCCCTTCTGAGCTTGGACGCCGAGAATTACATTGCACTGTTGCAGGTAGGGTCTCACCAGTGCCTCATTCAAGCCCTTCAGTACTGCCCCCTCTCTCCTGGAAGAGCTGCTGGATGACTTTTAGGACTGCATTTCCTTTTTTCACAAATCTTATGTGACTTACTTATTTTATTTTATGACAGGCTCACTGCTGTCCTGTGTTCTGTGAACACACCCAGCTCTTTCTCCTGCTGTGCCTTTTCCAGCTGAACTGCTAGCTTGAGGCAGAAATTCCTATTACTCTCCATGTAATAGTGTTATATTTCAGCCCATTTCTACTACTCCACCTCTGAAGCCAGGCTTACCTTCCTGTTCAATATTGTGATTTTTCCTTGGTCTTAACAATGAGTTCTAACCTTCTGACATTAACTACATTCACTAGCGTACCCCTACCTTTTGCACCAAAGTTTGCTAAAGTTTTGCTAAAGCCCCCAAAGTTTGTTAAAAAAACCTCCCAATGAAAATACAATTTAAAAGTGTGAGTCCCAGCTAAGTAAATGGCTACTCTGAGGACTGTCATGCTCCATTTTAGCAGATGGTTTTTGGGTGCTTGTCCTAGAAAATACATAAAAAATATATTTTCTTTTGTATGATGCTTTCCCTGAAAAAGTACATTTTCTAGAAAATTCTTCAATTATTGGGCTGTCTGTTTTACAAGAACCGTGGCTGTCATACTTTGCCCATGCTGTCTTCCCAGGTTGTGCCAAGAAAAGATTCACATCCCCCCCGAAGCTGATGCAAAGTGGCTCATGTCCACGTTGCTCAGTGATACCATTCCTTGGAGTAAACTGGCCATGTCCTTACATTAAACTCAAGTCTGTTGACTGAGCTTCATGTAGAAATCCCTATTCCTGAAACACAACTACTTTGGTTTTTCTCTGTATGAGATTTTCTGAGCTGATTGATAAGAAACAATGAGAAGACAAAGTAATCTTCTAGCAGACCATGACACCAGCTGTGGGCTATGGGACTAGAGTTTGTGACATGAAGGCATTTCAGAGTGCAAGACCTCCTCAGACAGTTTCATAACCAATTTTAGCATTTTTAATTGGACCGTGTCCTTCCAGCTATGTCTGGATTTTTCTCTTGAAGGAAATTAATTGACCCACCTCGTACAGACATCTGGGAGCACATTCATATGCATTATCACCAGGCAGCAGAGCACAGCCTTGAAATAAAACAGAGAGCTTGCCAAACTGACATATCATTAGGACTGCTCCTCTGCAAATAAGCAAGTGGACGTGTTATAGCATGTACACCTGGACAGATTTCACGGGGCCCACAAGTCCAAGGGTCTACACACACAGATGAGAGGACTGGCACGGGTTAGCGATCGACCCTTATTTCATTCCTTGGATATTGCTTTTTTCTTTCCCAAGAAATGTGCTGTTATTACTCTACTGCCAGATGCTGGGCAAGTCCCACGCAGTAGGCAGAAAAAGAAGTAGGTATTCTTGTGAAATGTCATTTCTGAGTCTTATTATTACATTTCCCACTGGTGTCATCTGCAGTGAGGGCCCTGTTGTGTTTGACACTGTAGAAGCATTCAATAGGAGTCAGCACAAAACCCAAAGAGCTAACAAAAGGAAGGAAAAATAGAGATGAAGTAATTTTCCTAGCAGCAAACATCTGGTCTGTGGTCAGCCAAGAAAAGAACCCCAGTCTTCTGACTCCCACAGCAAGGCTTATTCTAGCTGACTGTGTTTGCTGACTCCAGAGTTATCCCCTCTGAGGTAAATCCTCCAGGGACTGGGTAGGAACCAGCCCAGGGCAATTTCATGCAAAGGAACAGGTTGACAGCTCTGTAGGAGTTCTATTATAGAATAGAAAGTCTATGCAGAGCTTCAAAGCCCTTATAGAAGGGATACATGGCTTAATTCTTTTGTAGACAAATAAGGAACAGGATAGGGAATAGGACAGCTTCAGCTTTTGAGTCCTAGAAAAGTGATGGAACTGTGTAAATTTGCTATGAATATCTTAATACAAACTGTTGAGGATGTTTACAATTTCTGCAATAAATAGCTGCTTTCTACTATTCTGTAGACTGATCACAAGAAAAATTGTGTCATGTTCATTTTGCAAATTTCAAAAACCCCAGAAATGAACATAAGACCCTACAGAACACGTTGCCCAGCACTGGAGGACTTGACACAGGGTTTTCCAGTACAACATCTGAATTCAAAAGATAGCCATGAGAGGTCTCCAAAGAATTCTGCCACCTTTTTTCATTTATATTCTGGCAGATCGCTTGCTGGTTTTACTGACTCACTTGTCTGATATGCAAATAAGTCGTAAGAGTGTCATTTTAGTATAAATAGCTATTAGGGCTCATCTGACAAACGAGACCTGCCTAACAACATTTCATTTCCTGAAATGTAACAACGTGCAAAGCTTTAAAAAAGTTACACATTTCAGGACTGACTTGTAAATGGTTTACTTCTGGGCTGCTGGAAGGAGTTACCCCTTATCCTCTTACCCCTATCTATTTGTCAGTGACTCTTCTCTAAAACTTTCCAAGCCCTCGGACCTGCCAGCGACAGCCCTGAACTCTGAATTGGGTTGGTCTGAACAACTGAAAGTGGAAGACAAAAACATCCCCTTATGCTTGTGAAAGAGGTTCTGACCCAGGCTGCTCAAACCACAACACTACCAAGTTTATCACCTCTTTGGATTTGCTGGCAGGGAACTATTTGTTAAAGCGATTTCCATCCTACATCAGCTGAAGAGAATCATGTTTGTCGAGACCTGCTGCTTGGACTAGCCCGGTTTGCAGGGAATGCAGTGGGTTAGAGAACACAAGGTGAACATCTGCAGCAGCAGATTGGTGTCTTCTTCCACCGGCATCACTCTCTGCAGAATGATGGTTTTTAACACCCTAACTACTAGCTGGTTGCCCACCCTGCTCACTTCTGGCTTACAACAGACAAGAGATGAGCACCTCTACCAGCACAGCTGAAGAGGCAATAGTAAGAAGCCGGTTGGAGTGAGCTGGGCTGCAACGACCTGGTTGGATCCAACAGAGGATGTCCCATTATAATCTCAAAATCTTTGCATACTTACATATGGATCGATATTTACATACGGGTCATCAGAAATTTGACAGTTACCCAAAGAGGGCCAGTTCTTCAGACTGAACTCTCCTCTTTGCCCATACAAGAGGTATAGCCCAGAAAGTGGGCAGTATAAACACGCTCATGCTGACTCAGTGATGTGCCTCAGTCATAACAGGAGAAACTCCCATGGGTTTCCAGGCCCTGATTTGGCTGTATAAATAATAATAAAGACACAACAGCCAACAGTGATGGATATTGACCTTTAAAGATCCCTTCCAACCCAAACTATTCTATGATTCTGTATATTTACTAGGAGTGGGATTGTAATTATTCACTAAGACCATAAAATAGCCATCAGAAGTGAACAAGTCATTGACTTGTGCAAAACCTGGAAAATTGATCTAGAGGTGAAAAAGTCCTTACATCTCTGCTAGAGCTCATGTTCTGTTTTAAGTCTATGTGGTGGAAGGAGGACTGAAGTGTGTCAGAAAATCTGCAACACGATAATGACTTCACTCACGTCATTTGTTTGTGTTTACTTCTACTGCCAATGTCTAATCCATTCTTCCTTGGGGGAAAGATTGGGATACTTTCCAGGCACCAAATAAATAAACTGCATTCTTCCTGAAATTACTAACTTCTTTTATCATGTTCCCTCCTATTCATCTCCTTTCTGATGTACATGGTCCAAGAGGATATGAGAGAATATTAGACTAAAGCTCTGTGATCTGCACTGGACGCCAGTCAGCTGCTGGGAGGAATCCAAGGTTTTAGAGCCAACCTATAAAGTCCTGAACGGTTTTGGACCTGGCAAACATGGGGAGGTCACTTCTTGCCCTGGGCCATGCCATCACATTTGAAGATGTGGTGGTCCATCAAGATGAATAACAGTGAAGAGTCCTTTATCTTGGAAATTATTTTCCCTACTTCTGTAACCTTCCGAGCATGCTGTGAAGCCTGTTTTCCCCTCTCCATGTTAAATCAGTTGAGAAGAGTGTGGATTGAGGTTTTTCTATTTACCAGCTATCCTTTATCCTTGCTATCATGTTTCCATTTAGCAAGTAAATGCCCAAAGTATTGAATAGGTACCCACAGATATATTTTTTTAAATTAACTAATTAATTTAGTAAAATATTTTAAATCCCTTCTTAATAGCTTTTCCATGCTTTTACTAATTCTTGAGCCCTTTTTGGAGCCTGTTTTAACCTTTCACAAGATGTGGTAACAGTAATACATACAATATTCCAAAGGGGGCTGTTACACTGACCCGTATGTGTGTGTGTGTGTATATATGTATAAGTTTTCATATTCTCCATTCTATTCCATAAGCACTCTAGCAACATGTTTGTTTGTTTGTTTGTTTGTTTGTTTTTACTACAGCTGCAGTTTTGACAGAGGTTTTCTTTGTGCTGTCCATAGTGATGTCCTCATATCTTTCCTGGGCTGACAGAGGTAAACCAGAACCCTGTAAGATATTTTCAAGTAGACTGCGTATTCCTCCTGCACATATTATCACTGAACTCCATTTGTCGTCATTTTGCCCATTCATCTAAAGCCCTCTGAAAATCTTTATATTCTACTTGAGCTTGTCCAACTTGAATAACTTTGTCTCATTTGCATACTTTGCACTCAACTGCTCATTTCCTTCTCCAGAGCTGCGTTAACTAACTGTGAAACCAGTATAGCCTTTTTAGGCATTATACTTTTCCTCTTTTTCCCCAGAGTCAAAAATATCCAGTTCAGCGAACCAAGTAAAATACATTCTGGTGCTTGCCCAGCCATGGGTAAAATAGTCCCAGAGAAGAGAGTATCAAATTCCAGCTGTGAAGAACTATTCTCTCTGGTGAAGCTCTCCAGTGAAGGTCAGATGTGGTGACGGCACAGCAATGGCATGTTGATGTGCCCCCACAATGTCCTTTCTGATAAATAGTTTAGAGACTTCCATATGAAGGACAGGTTTACTGGAGGAATGGAGTACAGAAAGTTGGAAGGGATCCTTCCCATCAGTATGATGATGTGCACATTCTCACATCATCATGGTGCGATGTGTACAATACTATCACTGTATCCAATTTTGATATTGAAGATATTTAGGGATAGGTCCACAACTGGTCTATTAATAGTTGTAGCTTCAGCGCCTGCAGTAATTAATTGAGGATCTCTCAGGACTAACTAGTAGTATTGCTTAGATAAAAAAGGGATGGTTTCTTCTCCTACCCATCAGCATTCCTTACTTCCATAATACAGAGGCTGTATAAAAGAACCTGTACAACAAATTTGCCATGCACTTCTTGGAGATGGATAGTTTTCCTGGCTCTTCAGACTCCATAACATCTCAGCAACTGGCTTAGGAAAACAATTTTTAGGGTTTAGATCACTGTCTTATATCCTGAGAAATCTCTGGTTTGGTTTTTTTAATGACCAAAAGTACATAAAAATACATTTTCAAACAATTTTTCACCTGGGAAAAAAAGGATCATCGGAACTAGTTGCTTTTGCTTGAAGTTGTTTAAATATCACCTTTCATTAACAGTAGCAATTTTCTGTCCTTTGGAAACTTTATCACTAAAAATACACAAACACCAGTGCTTACGTAAATAACTGATTACTGTCACAAAATCCAATAATATACTAAAGTTTGTGAACTTGGAAACAGTATCTTGACAAACCAAAACTTTATCACTGTTGAACATTGACAGTAGATTAGATATTACCCTCTAACTCATGAGAACTTTGTAAAGCACCCCAAGGGAATGAATATACGTATTACACTAAGACTGTGGCTGGTAAGCCTGCTGAAGGAAAGATTCAAGAGAGAAGGGGCTTCAGATCCACTCGTGCTCCTTCTGGGCAATTCCTGTATGGCCCCAGCTTCAGTGACCCAAGACATTTATGTCAACCCTCAGCTCCTCCATTTTGTTTTTTTTTAAAATTGAATTTTCTGTGATTCGGTCTCTTTGTCAAATATGAAGCCTGTCTACCCATACCTGAGGCATGCTGTGAAGCCTTTCATTTTGGAAGTGACTGGGCATTTGGGATGTGGGTGCTTGGCCCAGCACAGTGCCACATAGCTAGACCTGTGCAAGACTGGAATGAACCTGAGTTAGCTTGAGTTCAGCAATCCCTCATCAGCCACAGCAGAGTGGCATGGTGACAGGGCCGTGCTGCCTCTGGCACACAGCTAGCACCTATGCGGACATATGTTCTCAAGATCTTGAATTTCACTGAAAGTCATTTGGACTTCTGGAGTACTCACGAAGGCTGACTTTAGCCTCCTGAAACTATGATCAACAGAGGGAAGCAGCTTCCATCACAGGACACTTTTACGTTCTTGCTTTGAACTGGCCTCTACAGAGGCAATGATGCTTCCTGGAGAGGCTGTGGCCGGCCAGTACATCTGGCAACACTATCTGTAATGCGAGGCAAAGCTCAAGCCTAGTGCCGCATCGAGTCACCTGAGCTACCTCAAATAATACAATTCAGCACATAGAGTGACAGTATCAGCTCCTTGGCGAGCTTTCTCAACAAACTCTCTACCACATGTGCATTATCATATCTAAGTGCACCTGAAGTCATACCTATTTGAACATGCCTATTGTCTATTTCCATGAGAAGCTCAGCAAACTGAGCTAGGTGTCCACAGCCTGCAAGCTCCTTTAGGGCTAAGCACCCCTCTATAGGCCAGGTGGAAAGGAACCACAATGACGTAATTCAGAAGGAAAGAGGAAATCACTTCAGATCTGTGAAATATGTGATCTGAGACTGATAAATATTTGTGTCCCTGCAATATTAGTGGAGAAAGTGGCATATTTAGCTATACGTGATTGTGCTTGAATCATGGCCACTGTTCTTCAGTAATATTCTTAGTCAAGGAGAAAAACTTGCTTGACAGCTGTCATTCATACTTCTCAGGAAGGGTTATGCTGTTGTCCTTACCCGGTGGAGCCACCGGCGAGCCATCCCATGGTGCAGCCAGCGAAAGAACAGTCCAGAACAGCCCTTTTCAGTTCTTCTGCAGTTGCTAAGCGAGCATTCAGGTCAACACAAGCTTTCTCAGCTGCAGCTAAATCCAGACCCCGAGAGCTGTTCTTGGACTCAAGTGCAAACACTTTCCCTGCAGCACCAAGAAAGGACATGTCACTCGTCATGGTATTGTATTCAATATATATTCAACAAAAATATTGCAAATTATCACCAAATAAAGTTGTCTTGCGTTTACTAAGTTCATTTTAATGTGCAACCTACTTCTTGGAATGAGTAATTTTATCAACACTGTAAATACCCTTGTCTTAGCTTTTCTTTTAGTCTTGTTCATCAACAGAAAAGCAAGCATGGCTAAGCCCCTATTCATTCCCAGCCCATATGAGGAGCTTGTCTGTGCTTAAGGTCTGGAGAGAGAAAGCACGACACTCTCTCATATGTGCATATACAGTCAGAGTCAGAACATCTCCTGTAGGCTATAATGCTGCAATTCATTACTAAGCATATTACAGTTATAACAACTACAACTATAAAGTAAGCACAAATCTAAAAGCCAGTATTGCAACTCACTCTTCCACATCAGAAATAGATTTATACTTATTCTCTAAAATCAAAATTATGTAATTCTATGGCAACTTGTGCTAAATGCTGCTGCAAAGCCACTTTGTTTTCGTATCTTTCTGGAAAGACAGAGGGAATTTTTTCTTAATGGAAGGCTTTTTTGAATGAGCATGAGAACATACTTAGCATAACAATTTCTTGTGTTATTTTTATTTTCAGGTCAGTTTATTTTACTTTAATTTATCTAACACTGTGAAAGCTGTAAGGGTGAAAGTTAGAGGTTTTGGCAACTGGGAACAGGGCAGTTGGGGTTTTGGCAATAAAGCTTGAGAAGTTACTGAGTTATGGAATAAACACATTAGCTGGATGTCTCCAGAAAAAGAAATAAACAATGAGATAGTTTACAGTGCTGATGTTTAAATACCCGTAAGTGCCTTCTTTCTGAAGATAACATCCCTCAGAATACCTTCTAAATTTCAAAGGTACAGATTTAGGTTGCTTGCAGGTGCAGGAAGACAACTTTTAAGCACTGTTCATTCAGTAAATGCCTGGAAACACTTGTGTCTTATTTCAAGAGTAGATTAATGGTAGTGGTTATACGCAGAGCTTCCAGCACATACTGAGTGTTCACTATGCAGCTAGCTTCACACTCATAGGATATATTGACCAGTATCAGGAATCCCTCAGAACGATTCAGCCTGATTCTGTACCGAGCCACCCCCACCACATATTATTTCAACAAATTGATAAATATTAATCTAATCCTAAATATATGGAACTGATACAGTGTAGGTCTGTACCTGGCAGCTTTCTGTTCTTACCTGTGCATAGTTTAACCCACTGCAAGAATCACAGTCCTTACAGAAAAAAAATGCAATGTTTCTTTCAAGAAAATACATCATTTGTGCTTACATTAGCTAGCAAGCACAGATGGGTGCTGATGAAGATTCCTACTTTGGTGGGAATTCTACATGCACACAGTAAGAAGTCGTCCTGACCTGGGCAGATAGCAAATTAAATAAGCGGGACAAGCAGTGATGAGAAGGAAAAGGAATTCAGAGTACCCAGAGTGATTTTTCTCATGCAGTTAACAGTAGTTGACCAAGGAATGCAACCCAGAAGCACAGATCAGTGTTCTAACCACTAGATTACATAGTCTCTCGCTTGTCAACTATAATCAATACCATGAATTGTAATTAGAACAGGGGAGTTTACACAGAACAGTGAAAAAAGCAAGCCTGTACAGTCCTGAGTACAAAAACCTCAGGATTCTTTCCAAAATGCCCCAAGTAATGCACATGACTCTAATGTAGGCTGTTGTTTCCAAAGCCATGAATAGATATAGTGAAGTATGCATGGGGTAGGGAGAGAAATAATATAAGCAGAAGGATGATGGTTTTAAACAACGCTTCCTAAGTTGCAGAACAACTTTCATTAGTAAAGGTAAGCAGGGATTAAGTGTAATGCTTTACTGAGGCTTTGTCCCAAGTGAAAACTTGTCCACATTCTACATTTCACAATTTGGCTGTCAGGATTGAGATGCATCATCAAAGATATATATAGGGTAAGTTTGCATAGCATCTGATTTAAATCATAAATGTTAGTTTGACATAGCAGTAAGCCCTATTTTCCAGTATTTTAGTTAGAAGACTTAAAAAAAAGAAAACCATTAAGAATCGAGTTCCATCTAGATATAATTAGAAGAAATTAAGTTCGCCATTTAGTCTTTTTACCAGTAAGTGACAATTACATTTTTAGAGGAGTTTAGCTAGCCAAGACTGAGGCTGAGACAGCTTTCCTTAACTACTGTTATGTGTTTGCTAGTATTTAAAATAAATTAACTTTTTACTAGAAACTATGAAGATGCTGGTTCAAAACAGACTCCTGTCCTTCGAAAATGTATCTGGGATATCCAAATTATGTAGACAAATAGGTTTTAGGGTAAGCTAGGAGAGACTTACTGGTTGGGAAAAGTATAGTGAATTGCTTTATAGGAAATTCAGCCAGAAGTGGATAAAGAAGGTTGACCTGCTTACCAGACCAACCTGGGAATCTTCTCCAAAGCTTTAGAAGCAATATGGCCATCTGCCCAGTTTTTAACGTGCCCTCTGTTTTGCCTAATTTCTTACTTAGAAAATATAATAGCAAGTAAGGTTCACATATCTGACGCTTGACCAACAGAACAGCTGGATCCCCAGTATCCTGAGCTGTGTCACACTACTGAGGGGCATTTACAGGAAAAAAGTATAGGAAACAAGATAGCATGATAATAGGAAAACACAAAAGCCCATCAAAACAGGAAATCCCTTTAAATAAATAAGACTACAACACCAAAATTGAATTCTGCACCTTAAAATGGCATGGCTAACATGCTTGAGATATTCATGTATTGAATTTTTCTCACTTTTAATCACAAAAGTGGTATCATGTTCAAGCTTGGGATCAAAGGGTCCTGGTTAAATATTTGTAAAATTTTTATCATTGCTAGTTGTAATGAAAAGTTTTTTAAAAAGGTTTGTCTGATGATATCACAGACAATTTTGGTACTGGGCTTGTGAAAAATTCAAATGGTATCCCCTTTCTCTCTGGCACATTATGACAGTGTGGAGTAGTTGAAATCCATTTTCTCTGAGAGAGTATCAAGAGATGTACTGTCATTCTGTTTTAAATATGCAATTTTAAATATGAGACTGTTCTATATTTCCATAAGGCACAGGATGAAGGGTCATGTCTTTGTGTTTATGTGTGTGAAGAACGTAGTTCTTGGTGTGTGTTTGGTTGTGGTACCTTTGAACAGCCACCATGTTTGAGCTCCTTCTCAACTCTCTCCCTTCATTTCTGCCCTGTAACATTTGTTTCCCATAATGTGATGATGAGACAGGTGGTGTGGAAATTTGTTCCCAAAACTCTACATACTTTTCTGAAGCCTTTTTAAACAAAGCCTGTCCCCTTGGTTTCAAGACCAAGCTAAAAATCCATGCAAAGTAGCCTTTCTCAGGAGGCTTAATGCACATCTTCAGTTTAGCAGGTTCAGAATGAAAAATGCCCTTGTCACAGTAAGTTTCTTCAGGTTCCCCTTTGAAACCAGTGAAAAAGTTTTAACTTCAATGGCAAGACATAAATGATAAGACATAATTCTTCCAACTGTTAATTAACAGCTGTATTCATAGTTCTGAAGAAAAAATCACTCTTGAAACCAACCAGTCTTTCTTTAATAACTAGCCTATATTATATTGCTAGCTTCTACCATCATCTGATCACTATTATTACAGAATATTGATTATATTTTGATATATTGATAAAAGAATCATTTTTATTATTGTTTGGCACTAAAACTTTTTAGACAAGCAATAGCTGAATATAGTTTTTACTTAAGAGTACCCCAATATAATCTGATTGAAAACATACCCATAGAAGCATAGATCTTAAGGCTTCTAGGATTCATTTTTATCACCTTGTTTAATTCCTGCATAACTAGACTGTAGATTTCCCCCAGTAATTCCAACATTGAGTCCAAAAATTCATGGTTGAACTAGAGCACGTCTTTTCAAAAGGCATCCAGTCATGATTCAGTGACTCCAAGTAATGGAGAATTTACAGCACACTTTATAGTAAACTGTTCCAATGGTTCATTACTCTCACTCCACCTTATTTCCAGTTTCAAATTTTGCTAAAATCAGCTTCTAACAACTGGACCTTATTATCCTTTCGAGACTGAAGAGCCGTCTACAATCAAATATATGGAGGTGCAAAAAAGGGACACTTCAAAAACAAAATCAGTCCAAAACCCGTTCCTTCATATGTTTAGGAATCTCAGTAGAATTAGCAGAATTTTCTTGGTTACCAAGAAGACAGATAAATTAGCCAATAAATTGGCTAATTTATTCTAATACAGTAACAGATACAACAAGAAGTTCTTCTGAGGCTTATAGGCATGGTTCAAAGCCCACTGAAATGAGTTCAAAGTTCTCCATGTCTACAGCAGGATTTGCATGATGCTTGAAGAAGAAACATAAAATTGCATAGCCAAATATACTTTGAAATTAAAATGTCTCTCACAAATAATATAAAATGAAAACACTTTAAAAGGCATGCCCAGTGTGCTGATCTCATGACATGTTACTTACTAGTTCAAAGGATAAAACCTAATCAGTTTCAACAAAATAAATGTGGTGAAAGATGTGCAAATGTGGAGTCTAATTTATTTTTACTTAAACGTTAAAAACTTCAAATTGAGGTAAAAGAGAGCAGAGGAAGGGAAGGTCACTTCTCTACTTCAAGAGCAATTTAATTTCCATTTCTACGGCTGTGTGTAACAATGGCTTTGATTGTAATAGTAAGGGTGGAGGATTCAGTAAAATTGTACAATTACAGAGATTTAGGTAATTACCAGTTCTGCTTAGTGTTCATGAATGTAGAGTTTATTTCTGCGAGAAACTAAAGTGAATGATGTCTTATTTAATTCAAATTGCTTAAAATATTACATCATCAGAAAAATAGCAAAATTGGGAGGTCACCTTTGAGCTCCTCCTCAGCTAAATTCAGTTTGAGCTTAAATTTTAATTTTACTACACGCTTTAGGATCAAATAGTTGGAATTGTTTATGCATTTATTTTTGCAACATAGAAGAATATGCACTGGTTTGCAAGTGGGAGCCTGAAGTGCTTAGACACCTGCTACTCAAATGCAAGTGTCTAGAGAGACCAGAAGAGAAAAAGCACACTTTTTTCCTTTTCTTTACAAAAAAGTTGCAAAGCAAGCCAAAGGAAAGAGTATAGTAGGCTTTTTCGTACCTTTGACATCAGACATATCTGGTTCTAGGTAAGAAGTATGTAGCTCAGATCCTCACCTAATTGTGCCTAGCTTTCTGGATTCAGGACCCTTCCAATTCCAACCTCTGCAGTCACTATGCATGGTCACTATCAGATGACTGGCTTGACCAATAGGTCTTCCATGTAACCCAAATTTAGCCAACAGACCAACTCTACCCTGGAACAATTAGTAAAGTTTTGCAATTAGCACATTTTGTCAATTCAGTTGTGTCTTAGTAAGGCAGATTAATCACTGTCATTCTCTCCTGACATGCTCTGTCTCAGAGTAAGTACTCTGCAGAAAACTATGGTTCATATGTACGGATATTTTAGCAGCCGTGACAAGACAAAAGAGGGAGTCAAAAAAAGCAGAGGTGACTCTTGTGCAGGATGCATGAAGCCGCATCTTTGTTCTCCTGTTCCAGCACAAATGCAAAGAAATTTTTAAAAAAGTCTGCATTTGCACTGGTATAATTGAGACCTGTCACGATAACCTATATTATTCTCCAGTAACTGCACTAACAGTAGTGGCACACCATAGTACGTCAGAGCCGGAACAAGCCCTTGAGGAGCCTTCTGTCCATCTGACCCTGACCTCAACAGCTATGAGCAAGCACATTTCAATCGTAAAAAAACTGCAAAGCGAAACAAAGCTATGTTTTATTTTGGCATTTACCTTGGTCTTTCTGGAGTCCATCTGCACTACAGCAATATGTGCTGTGGTAAATACAGTCAAAAGAGATCAATTAAGCTTCGAGGCTTTACACCTTACGCCTTCACCAGACCTCGATGGTCTCCAGTTTTATTGCCTGCTCTCTGTCATTATTTGTGTGCGAGATAATAAAGCGAAAGTCTTCCTTGGGGAAAGAGATTGTAACCAGTTTCAGAGGTTTGTCTGTAACAGGGGCCAGTCTGAATTTCACGGGGTTTTTACAAGGTGAATTCAAAATCCCTTCAGCGGTTTGCAAAACAGTCTGTTACTTCTAGTTAAAAATAACAAATACACACACACATATGTGTCACCCAGAACGGTCCTTTGGCACTTAAGTGACATTTGCATGTATGAGAGAGTAGCACAATTGTATTTTCACCTACAACTTACACAAATGAGAAGGTGGTTTCCTGTCTGGATCAGGCCAGAATCTGTTATAAAAGAAAGTATTAATCCTGTTTTGTACTCTCAGATCTTCTTAAATACGTAAGCCTACATGTAATGGTAAATTTTAAAGCTCACATAAAGTGTTTTCTTCTGTATCAATGTATAATAAGCCAGATGATTTATAGGACAGTTACAGTTGTTTCCTTGAATATTAATATTAGGAGAACACACTGAAGAGCATGTTAATAGAGGACTTGCACATTTTTCACAATGATACTTAGAAGTTAAATAAAAATGGAAACTACAATATTATAATTATGTTCCATAACAGTAATGTACCTCAGATATTCTACCCTTCAATTCTTATAATTGCTTTACCATGTGTGAAGTAAATTTGACAAACTGTTGAATGACAATTAAAATCTGTCACAAACTCTGCCTTAAAATGACCTCCAACATTTTTTTCCCTTTCTCTTTTAGAAGATGTCTGTTTAGGAACCAAGAAGATGCCATTAATTCTATAGAAATAACACAAATTGGGAGGTGCTCTTGAAAAGATAAGGGAATTCTTCAGATGAAGCATTTTTAGCAAGGGAAATTAATTACCCCTGTCCTGTCCCCTTTTCTGAAGTTCTGTGGAGAACCCTCTTTCATGGGTATGCATTTTTTTTTTCCTCATTTCAGAGGCATTTTGCTAGGGAAGGAGTATTTCCTAAAATCAGAATCGCAGTTTTGCCTACTGCAACACAGTGCAGTTGCCTGACACATTTCTTTTTCTTTATTCTTAATGAAAAGTAATTTTCTTCAAATTTACAAGACAGGGTTCTGTTGTATAAATGGTATTTTACACAAAGTGGTAGAAACATACAGGCAAGATTAATTTTCTCCCTTTCCTTTGCCATACTTTGTCATAAGCTAAAATAAATTTAGGTTAAAGAGGAAAAATACACTGAGAACAAAAAAAATAGATTTTTATTGCCCTATAATATTTAAGATCTGTTCTCTGGAACAATGCAGCAAACATCGATGGTAAAGGATTAGTGTACCCAAAAAAAATCCTGAGATCAGGCATAAATCTATCACAGCTGTGAAAGTGAAAAAATGTGGCCATTCAGCATTGCTCTCCCAGGAAAAGACAGTTGTTTCAAAAATAAATCGTGTTTTTGCTAAGGCAAGTTGGTCATCATTACTACAGGCTCAACCATTAAAAGGGCAATAGGCTACTGCAAACTTTCAAGGGATGCAGCTATTCAGGATTATCATCAGCGAGTAAGAAGTCCCATTTCAGAGTAACTGGTAGCTGGTGCTTCAGCCAAATTCATGTCCTGATCAAATCCCTCAGCAGTGAAGTGCAGATGAAATGCAGGTGCGGAAAGGTGAGCAGTCGTCTTCAGCGTGTGTGGTACGGAACAGAAAAGGTTATAAGGAAAAGCCTTTGACTTCTTGTCTTCCCTTCTTCAAGTACCTGCCCGTATAAATTGACGTTGGGGGGCAGATAGGGAAGTTCTTTGGAGAAAAGATACTTTTAATTATAAGGAGAGCTCTCCTAAAACATAGCTGAGTCTTCTTATTCGTGTTCTGGCTTTGTTTTATTATTCTTATTTCCTCTGGAAAAGTTCACTATCCTGTCGTTTTGTTGTAATAAAATAATCTTAGCCTTCTGGGATCTTATTTCCTTTCTGTGCTTAACCCCGGGATATTTGTAGAGTCTCAAAAACCTCTGAATCAGACGTTTCCTAACCCAAACTGGGGTGTGTATTTAAGTTTCTTATTAAAAAAAAAAAAAGTGGGTTTTTTTTTGCAATAACACATTTCAACATACAGCTCTCATTCCAGCCATAGCAACCCAGCCCAAACTGAATGGGAGACTCACCATCAGCCTGAACAGAGATGATTTGAAGGATGAAGAAGACAGATCCCACGCCCTGGAGAAAGGTGAGAGAGAATCTCTGAGAGCCTGAAGCCATTGCCCTGCTTGCAAAGCCCTCAGCCGCAGGAGGTTGGCTGCCGAGGCTTTTTCTCTCTCCTCCTCTGCACTTTCACAGCGGGGTCTGTGGTGATGATTTCAAGGAGCGCTTTCCCTCGGCAGGATCCTATGTCTTGGATTTACACTGAAGGCGGGAGGGGTGGAAAAAGAAAGAGGGAGGGAGAGAGGAATCCTTGGCTTGGCTAGTGTGAAGGGGAGGGGAAGGTGGGGGGGAAATGTCCAGCCAGCTGGGGTTGGGGAGAGGCTTTATCCAGCCCAGTCTGCAGAGCAGTGCACACAGAGAGCCGGTGTGAAAAGTCACATTACCCTGTCGGTAAATACCTAATGGATCACGGTGGAAGAAATGTAAAAGCCAGGAGGGAGAGAAAAGGGTGGGGAAAGGACAAACGACGAGCAGAAGAAATCCCTGGCTGAGAGGAGAAGGGCAGCTAGATAGCTGGTGCTGGTACGTGGTGAGTTTGTGGGCTTAGCTGTGCATCTCTGGAGGGACGGGTTCAGACGCAGGGAGTGTGTTCTCTCTGCAACGTGAAATCAGCCAGCGGTACACTGCTGAGGGTTGCAGGTCAGGGGCAGCCGCAGCAAGAGTGACGGTCTTCAGGTAGGGGCTGAGGAAAGGTGGCAAGTGGCGTGGGACTCTGGCAGCCGAGCCTCCCTGAAGATCAGGGTTGAGATGGGTTAATCCTGCTATTTCAGATCCTGGGTTCGGGAAGGGCATGAGGAACTGAAGGTTGAAGCGGGAGTCTGTCAGCTGGTCTCCATCAGCGCTCCTGGTCCAGATTAATGGGCTGGTGCTGGTCAGGTTTGAACGCTCTGAAAGCAGCTTGATGGGGGGAGTTTCCAGCTCCCACTAGCACTTACAGCACTGACGTCTGTCCCTTATTCTCATTCCTCCTATATTTGTCTCAACACAACTCAAAAGAAACCCCCACAATAAGAGGAAACATACTGGTGGTAATGCCAGGATTTATTTCGCTAAATATATAAACGGAATAGTTTTATGTTGCTGTTGGAACTGAGCAGGGCTCAGAAATGTTGTTTTCATATTCCCATCCTATTTTGCTTTTATTTCAGCTTCTTAAAATTTTTTCCCTTAGAAATTTGAAGCTGGGCAAACAACGCTCAGTCTGCTAGAAACTCTGAGCCACCAGGAACAGAAGTAAGGACCTGACCCTCCCCACAGCCAGAGGCCCCAGTGTCCTACATGGCAAGGTGCTGGTAGGCAGTTGCAGGCATCTTCTGATAAGGATGAAGCTGCCCAATGTTGTTTACCATCTGACTGAAATGACTCAAGCTCAGGAACTTCTGTATATGATATTCAAGGAAGCAAGTAACACCATAATACTTTAAAAATACCTACATTTTATGAATTCGGGCAGATAATGCTCTGATCCTGTTGACTTTTAAAGAATCGTAGCCTTCTTCCCCTTCTTTATACCCATGCACAGCATGTGAATGTACACGCTGAAAGCTTTCAGACAGAGAGCTTTGAATTTTCTATTTATCCAGAGAATAGGGATGGCAGCAGGTTTCTTTACATTGCCTTACCAGCCTAACTTGTAAGGAACACCTCCAGAATTAGAAGGATGGGCAGTTTCTTGCTCACACCATCCTTAACATGGGACGGTTGGCGTAATGTAACTACATAACTGCATTTCATTTCAATGGAAATTGTACGCTCTGTACAACAGAAATTAACATACAAAATGATAGAAAAGGAAACAGAAAATTGTAGCATTCTTTGAATTTATTTGTTTCTTTTACTAGTGACATAGCTAATGGTTAAAATGCAGTTTTAACCCTCTGATACGCCAATAGTTCTACCTATTCTATTTTAAATATCAGAACTTTAATAAGTTCTATTTTAAAAATCAGTGGACACAAAAAGATGAGAGAAGATGTTGAATCTGCACACTTTTAGTGAGATAGCAAAGAGATTCCATGAAAATGAGTAATTACAGCAAGACACACAAACATTAACAAAGACTTGACATGACCACAGCAATAGCTCCAGGTTTCCTTGACACTTGTCATAGGGCTGATGACTTTGTTAGCCTTTTGCTGTCCTCATGAATTTGGCCAAAGCAGTTGGAGGAAAGGACAGTATCTTCCGGATTTCCATCTAAAATTCCAAAGGTATGTTGGATTAGTTTTGCTATAATTGGATCATTTCTTTGTGTTGGTATATGTAAAGGCATGTTGCCACTCTGGCTCCTGTCTTGGAAAATCTCAGCTTGTATTCTTGAGTAGAACATCTTACTGATTTTAAAGAATTACAACAGACCACAGGATCTGTTCCTTTTTGAAGGCATGAACAATTCATAGAATTACCTGGCTTCTTCTTGTCATCCCACCTCAACTGTAAAGTAAGTCTGTAAGTGTGGAAAGGTAAGGACATTTACTAGTTATTAACTCCTGGAAGGCAAGTACCTTACCGCCAAACAGTCATCCTTCCAATCTAATATTTCTATCGGCAAAAATCCCTGCCCCTACTGTATTTTGGAAGATTTACACAAAGCTGAGCAGATTAGGTTTTGTACTGAAATGATGCACGCATTGTTTTGCATTGAAATCAACATTAATCCTGCCTTTAGATTTTGGGCTTCTTGGAACCAAAAACTGAAAATGAGATCTGGAAGTTAAGATGGTTAGCAACAGATATAACCTTTTGCTCAGAACCTCTGGCATTCGTAGCACTACAGTAACACATTAGTCAAACTGTTCAGTGTATGATGTACAATGTATTATGACACATTACAAAAGATTAATTGTACGTGCAGCTTTACACAACTCATAGATTGTGCCTTACTTGGCAGTAGTGAATGTGCCAACAGTGATATTTTATAAAACAGTGCTTCACTATATGCAAAATTTACACAGGGAGTAAGACATGTGAAGGCACTTGGGCAATAAAGTACGTACATACACATATGAATGTACACACACAAAACACTCATGCGCTGTGAAGCACACGATAATGGTTCGGGCATCTAGTACCTGAAGAGCACCTATATACATTTACATCTGGAATATGTCATTCAAGTTAGAGTGGATTTTTAATACTAAATAAAACACCTAAAAGAAATATAAGTGAACAAAGACACGTTTGAAAACAGGAACATGTGTATTTACAATAGAGATTATTGTATTTGGTCTCTTCATATCTACTACTAGGAATGTTTACTTTCTGCCATTAAAAATTAAATAAACTATAAACATTATAGATGTAAAAGCTCCAATTCTGCAAATTCTAACACATGATCTTAAGCCTTTGCAAGATAAGGACCTAGGATCCTAAGGCCTTGAGCAAATAGACACTCTCAGAAACATTTGCTATCTCAAGCCAAGCTGGGCAGATGTTGGCAGATTTGTTAAAGTGCTGCAGCTGGCAAAGAATCTGGTCTTTGAGGAATGCTGGAAAGTCATAGGAAAGGTCACTTTTCATATCAGAATAAAGCACAATAGAAATAAAGTTTCTGTTCGGAAAAAGATACCTCTCTTCTCTGTTACTAAAGCATGAGATTCTGTTTAACTTGTTTCTCTGCATAATGCAACAGATTCAGATGTTGACAGTCTGCATAATTTAGCTTGAAGAACTGAATTTAAATGGAATATAGGCTTTAGGTTTACTTATGATCCTAAATTTTAATTCTTTTTTTAAAGAAAGAGATCTACATTAATATGTGAGCAAGGTGGTGACTAAATTGCTCTAACCAGCATGATTATTAGAGTTTATCATACAGTCTGGAACTTCTGAAGTACTGTCTCCAGATGAACTTGAAAGGAGATAAATACAGAAATAGCTGAGGCATACAGCTATGTGCTGTATGCACATATACATTGCTATGTGCCCTACACTCAGCTGCGGAGCCTGCATAAAATGATGGCACTATTGGGTAACTCCATAACCATTTGTGGTGATCCATGACCAGGTATGAGTTATCATATCCAAACTTTCAGATGGATACCAGATGATATATGTAAATGTTATGAAACAGTTGATTTCCTACAGGCCAGACATGTTGGCGATGGCTCTCCCTAGGTAAAGTGGTGAGAACTGTGGAAACCAAGAGGATTTGGGTTCTGCAGCTTACTAACACGTCAACTTGTAAGTCTGCACGATTTCTTCAGACTCTCTCTCTTCACATATAAATGGAGATAACCAACTTTACACACCATTCTGATATACTCTTAGTAAATCAACATAAGTTTCTTTATAGATACCTTTGTAGTACCATATCATTATTATGGGGGATGTCTGCTTTCCTGAAGTCTATGACTTGAGCTGCTGCTAGAAACAGGACATAAAGAATTATGTCTCGGCTTGCCAAGCACCATGTAAAGGGATCTGAAATACCTAGTAGACGATATAGCATTTACATACAAGCACTGCAATGACTGACATCTCCTAAAGGATATGGAGTCTGTGCGACTGAAAGGCAGGCAGGAAACCTTGGTAGTACTGTACACTTATTGTATTCACGGATAGTACACCTACTGTATACTGGGATCCAAACTTATTCTGCAGCTGTATCCAAGCTTCAAACCCCCAAAAGCCAACTGGAAAAGGGAAAGAAAAAAGAGAGAGAAAGATTTCTTTGTTTATAAAACGTGAATTATTAAGCAACAGTAACAGAGACAAACATTTTTCAGTGTCTGGCAGTCTGTAACAGTCTACTAGCTGCAGGGAACTTTTTATTTTATTTATACAGAGTGTTTGCACCTAATTAAATGAAAAAGTAGAAACATGCAGAACTACCTGAAAGTAATTCAGGGAGCTGACAAAAAAAAAAAATTTAAAAAAAGGCAAAAGGCATATGCCCCACTTTGTGGGTGGTGTGTCGAACACAGGGCCCTGGTCAT
>NW_008823944.1:737467-746508 GCF_000699105.1 Pygoscelis adeliae | reverse complement strand
GTGATTCTTACACGTACCATCATGTTATGTGGGGTCAGGCGTAGTCATGTGACAGGCCATGACCCTCATATAAATCACTTCCATGTAAACTGTAAAAATCACACTTCATTTCTTGAAGACTGAGCAGTCTCAAGAAAAGAATGAAGATATCTGGCCATAAAATGGCAGCCGCAATATTAGTGATATACAAAATTAGCTCCATTTTTTCCTGATGAACAGAGGTAAACCAAACATCTGGCTGGTTTTGGTTGGTGTTATTTGGCCGGGGGGAGGGCAATAATTTTTACTTTCTTCTTTTTCTAAAACCTTGCAGCAGTTTAATGGGTGAAAATTACGTAGCAGTGTAAAAAAGTCCTTAAGTTTAGCCAAATGGTTTCCCTTTGGTGTCTGTGGGCATCTGTAAAAGTCTGGCTAGAGACAGAATCTAATACCTTGCCTGGATTTCCCTCTTCAGCCTGCAGACAAACCACTCCCACGCTTTCACCCTCCTTTTCTCACACTCTCTAACCTTCACCAGCCATGGTCTTCAGTTACATGAGAGAGAGCAGCTGCCTAGTCGACAGCTGCTGACTGCCTCACACTGGGGACGTGTGGCATGAGAAAGCATGGGAAGTAACTCATCTTCTCATGGCCCCTGGGCAACAACCAAAGAAAAGACAGTCCCTTTCTAGGGGTCTCACTGATGCCGGGTGTCTCCTCTGAAGCAGGGTACCCACACCAGCACCCATACTTGCATCAGTGGGGTGCCACGCTGCAGGCATTGCTCTGAGATGTACTTCACCTGGGCACACAGGGTCAAGTGTGTGTTGAACAAGCAACAGCTGAACTTCAGCATCTATCACAGATCCCCACACCTTCCCCATCCACTCCCACCTTGAGTCCCTCCAGCCATCTGTGAGCCCCATTGCCTGGAGACCCAGGAATACTGCAGGGCCAGAGCACCTGTGGCAGGAAGAGTTCGGCCCCAGCAAATTTATAAGGTGCCACCTCTCTGGGACGTGACATTTGGCATGGAGTTGTCTTCCTGCAGCACAATTGTGCTCCAGCATCTCAGCTTTGGTTTTCAAAGGGACACGTCTAGTCCTTCCGTTTGCAAACAGACCCTTGCAAATACGGGAGAAGGAGGCATGCAGAAAGCTGGAAACAGTGTCTCTCAGAGCTGCAAATGCTCCCAACCAGGGCTGTGGTGAATACACGAGGCCATGGTTGTAGTGTTTGTCATGCTTCCAGCATAGCAATTAATTTGCCATTTATTTTACCAGTCACCTAATATTTTGGCTTTTGTGTCTCAGCCTCCTTCTCCAGCTATTTCCAGAAGTTTGTTTAACTGCATTATAATGTATGTTCCCTGGACTTTAAGGCACCCTTAATTTCTCATTAGCTGTTAGCTCTGCCCTCTAGCGCTGCATGCGACACAGGAACTGGATGTTGTGTTATAGACCCGTGGCTCTGCCATAAAGCCCAGCTGGTGTTTAAAAGCTGACTGGTCAAATGCTAAATGGTCAAAAATCTACACGTTGACTAAACTGACTTGACATTTTTGTGCCTCCTGGGAGTGGTTTACCAGTCTATTTGTAGTCATTTAAACAACAGACCTCTGAAATACAGCCCACCGCAACATCGGCATTCTACAATACCAATTGGTTCAACTGAAATTTATTTATTGCATGCTTATGTGGCTCAACCTGTGGCTCTGATCCACCCCGCAGGTTCTCAGCTGCTGGGGATGTGACCAAGTGCTGCTTTGAGCGAAGCACAACTGAGAAAGTTCTTCACATCAGTGCCTGGAGTTCGACGTCAAGGTGGAACGAACAGCTGAGCCAAAGAGCGCACAGGGCTCTGCTGAAACAACAGGTTTTTATGGCAGGTTGTTACAGTACTGGGCATGGTATAGTCATGAAATGTAAGTGAGTTTCAGCCTGGACACTTTGCAGTTTGCAAAGCATGTGCAAGAACAACTGTTAGTGCTTTGCACTTAAAACAGTAGTATTTTTAAGTAGAGTTTTATGCAAACTCTAAAGTGCTATGTTTTCCTAATTCCACTTGGAGAAAATGACATTGCTCAAATACACTGAAGCAGTTAGGATAATGTTGTCATGTTTCCTAACTCAGCAGAACTGAGTACAGGGAGATGAAAGCATGGCTGTTGATATTAATCTTTGAAGTGCCTTCCCTCCTTGCACAAGCCATTACTAACATCACTATAACTTTTTGGTAAGACAACAGAGAATACAAGAAAGGCAAATGCTGAAGAAGCTTTGAGTCTTTCTTGTCATAGACACTCATTCATACTTGGGAAGGAAATACCCTTCCACACCCCCCATCTTCCCTTCCTCCAGTTAGCACACTTAGCTTTCACAGTCCAACCTCTTTCACACCTCTCCGTGATCTCTCCAAGATATGCAGGTACTTGAGGAGAGCGGGACCGAGCATTGACGGTTGGACTCGATGATCTTAGAGGTCTCTTCCAACCTTAATGATTCTATGATTCTATGATTCTGTGATCTGGGAGCGTAAAGCTGCTGAGTGATATGTGTAGGGTTTTATTCAAAGATCGTTGGAGGAATTAGCATGACAGAGAGTAGATCGGAAAAGTTAATGCAGATGCAGATGGTACCAAGCTACTGTGGGAGTCTGGGGCACTGAAGCATGGAGAGAAGGAGGATAGAAAGAAAATGATCAAGCTCTTTAGCTCTGAGGCTGAGGAAGCCTAATTTCTGTTTTCTCAATCCCCCACCTACATCCCTGCCCAGAGTGTGGCTTTCCATCTTTTCAGAAAATATGTTTATCAGGTTCTTCTCAATCTCTTCTCCTGCACCTTTTCTCCAACTCTTCAGCTTCCGAGTCTCATGCTGACACTTAGCTCTTCCAGCTGGGGGGAAGGTTGAAGAAGCAGAGCCAGATTTGCTGGACAGACACAGGGCCAAGAAAAGTGCAGTTGATTCAAAGCCAGTGTCAGGGTCCTGTGCAAGGTGATGGTTACCAGGGGTTCAGAGGTATGAGCAGGGGGCAGTTGGGTTAGGCTGTATCATGATACTGAGAATGTTGTTTCAAAGAAGATCAAATACGTAAGCAACTTACAACAGCGGACCCACCTGCCATCAGTTTTACAATGGCTAGGTTACACTTTGGGAACACCATCTTGCACCTTCTCCCTTTCAATGCAATGCTTCAGTTTGTGTCAGGGAAAGTGGATACACAATATTCAAACCATATTCACACTACCCGCCAAATACCATCCACAAGATCTAAAGTTCACTACACTTCCATCCTTGCAGTAAGTCCAATCATCAGGAGTTGACTAACACTTCAAACAGCTGTTAAAGCACACCCTACAAGCCATAATGACAACTGGGGTTGGGCAACAACACAATTTGTGTACCAAAATCAGCAGCTGGTCTCAGTCTATGAGTTAATGTCAGCCCCTTGAACTAGCCAGCTCTTGCAAATGGGTTTGAGTTGAATAATGTGAGAAATTGTACTTGGTGTATCCACAAATGCGAGGCTACTAACATTGCAACCATCGATTTTTATTACCCACTACAAAAATAGTAGTGGATTATTAGCTAAAAAAATACTGAAAATATATATAAATTGTTACATTAAATTTAAACTGACATCAAAACATGCACTCTTAGCAGTGGAAGTAGCCAGGATATTTTTGATATTAAAATATTTATTTAAAAAAGAAAGGAAGTGTTCTCCCTCATTTGGTAAAAGAAAACTCAGCACTGTGTGTCCTCAAGAACTGATCATTTTAGCTCTATAAGTAGAATGAAATTTGTAATAACTCTGGATTCCCAGGCCAGTCCAGGGTTTGAGTATTGCTATTGAGAAGATTACTTTTTTTTTTTTAAAATGTATAAATCATATATTTCATTTGCAAATGAAATTGAACACTGCCCTGAAGTTTGGAACATCTGCAATTTGTAATTGTACAAAGAAGCTGGGAGAACTGAACCAAAACAGAAGCTTTTTGTGCGTACGTGCATGCGTGCATGCACATGCACATGTGTGGGCGGATGTGCTCGTGCAGGTATATAAGAAAGAGGGAGGGAGAGAAAAAAGGAGAAAAAATTTCCTTGCTTCTTTATTTTTGCAACTCAGGACCTGGCGATAGGTGATTTCCAGACATGGATCTAATGTTGCAGACCTCATAGTATGCTGATACCTCCAAAATTAGATTTGTGGCTAAGGCTTCCCACTTGGAGAACTTTGATATTTTTTCTGTGCGCCTCATGAACATGTGATATGTTTCAGTAAATGTACGAAAAAGACACTCTAAAGCATGAAATGAAACTAGATTTAAAGCTCAATATTTGCCAAAAAAAGGTTATGGAATAGGACGGTTAATTAGTAAGGTATCTGATAAAATACTTAAATAAATAAACCAGTATTTAATTATACAATAAATACTCTAATTTCAGTAGCTGAGGCATTGCTGACCAAGTTACTTTACTAAAAGCCAATTTTAAATCAGCAATGAATTATTGACCAAGAGATAGTGCCTAAAATAAGACCTGCTCATTCTGGCTTGGTCTATGGTCATAGCATATTTATCAATCTATCTTTTCTCTTGATCTGACTGATCTTTTTTGGTGTCTTTCAGTCTATTTGTTGCCCTTGTGGCGCACAACAAATACTTACTACTAAGACAAGCAGTCTTAGGGGAGGAGAAATGAGTGCATGAGAGCTTTGCACATGAATGCAAGTGCAAATATTCTGTGCCTCTGACTGCAATAGTGAAGTTTATTTTTTCAGTGTTTCAACCTTCTTTACCAGTCAGAGTTGTACCACAAGAGCAATCTTAGCTTCCTATCCAAGTCACGGTATCAGTGCTTCTATGGTTACCCTCAGACTTCTCTGTTTTTGTATTCAGCCCTCAGTGAAAACACTTCCATCCAGGTAGATTGTACAAGGAACCTTCTTTTAATTTGGGCTTTGCATTTGAAATCTGGGGAAAAAATTCCTGACATTTACCCTAGATTAAATATGGCTCACCAACTACGACAAAGGTAAATCCAGCCTCCTGAACTACATAACTTATTAATTGCTCTTTGTTCCATAGGGACACAGGATACATGGAGTGGCTAAACAGGGACTAAACATGACACATGTATTTCACAGGCTGCAAGAAAGAGCAGATGGATACAAAGAGAGCATGTAATAGCCAGAAATCTTGCAAATTCAATGACAGATTTAAAAGGAGATGGGAGGCAGTTCAATGTGCATTAAGTAGGACATCTCAGATTTTGGGGGCAGAGAAAGAAATATAGAAAAGTCTAATAAAAGAGGGAGCAATGAAAAGACAATTCTACATCAAATGAAAGGGATAGAAATGCTACAGGAGACACACTAGCAAAAAATATACAGAGGGGTAAAAGGGGAAGAAATTCTAAAAATGAGAACAACCTTCTACTTTGAAGAAATAGCCAGACTTCAGTGTGTTTTGCTGAATTATTCCTTCAAGCCTTCTGAAAGTCAGGCATCACAAAAATTCAGGCTATGGAAAAGCAGACTGTGACAGCCCTCGGCAGAGTTACATATCTGCTAAAGAAAGCAAATTTTGCAGATTGAATTTCAGACCGAAGAATTTTAAGAGTGTCCCTCCAACCCAACACTCTTAAAGATCTCTGAATTTCAAGTTAACTGCCCTCCGGAAGACACATACATGCAGAACAACATGAGTGTGCAGCATTTAAAAGTCTGAAAACACCTGGTCTCCAAAGGTCCACATGCTGCTGCCCATTTGCTTTGGCAGGGCTAATCCTTGGTTAAATATTGGCACAGCTTCAAATCATTAATTACAGATACATAGCTATTTATAGCCCTGATAGCTTCCAGAGCCCCAAAGCAGCTGCCACACTAAAATGATAGGTATATGCAGGATGGTATTTCTTTTTGCTTTGCTTTGCTTTGCTTTGCTTTGCTTTCTCCTCCTAAATCTCTCCCCATTGTGAATATTGCCATCCTCCTGCTTCACCTCTGTTTCCACCCTTGCTTTCCTTTCTCTGTTTTCTATTTCCACTATTAAGTTGTTGCCTCTTCTTCCCTAACTCTCTGTTCTCATGATTTTATTCATACTACCTTGTCCACTTTCTTCTTTCTCTGTTATCCTACCCTCGACTTCATATTACAACGAACAAAACAAAATATGAGGGGAACAAGATGAAGGGTTGCAACTCCAGTAAGCTTATTGCACATCTCATGCTATTTGGTACCTGAAGCCTTAGCATAGGGATGGAGCTTGACTTGAGAAATAGTAATTTTTATTTGGAAAAGAGGAAGCAGCTTTCTAGCACACGTGGTTTCTGAGAAAACATTATCTGAACGTATCCTGAAGGCTAAGAAACCAAAGGCAAATAAAAGGAACCTCAAATTGATTCTTTTTAAGCCAGAAGGCAAATAAAAAGGAACTCCAAATTGATTATTTTTAAGCCACCCTCATCACGTATGATTTTGGAACACTTAGCGTTGGCAACACTGCAACGCAGATCAAGCGTAGGATTTGCCAAAAATCAGTCTAGGCTTCCTCCAAACGTTTGCTTCCTCTTCTACTCTTACCTATTAGTAGTGCAGGATTTTTTGAAGACTGACTGTTAAAATCTATCATCTGCAAACTAGCAAAACAGCAGTGTTCACCCTGAAAACTGGTGAAAAGAAGCAGCAGCCATCAAAACAAGGAATAGAGGAATTTCATGACTGCTGTGTTCCCCCCTTTCTCAATTCCCAAATGAGGATGGGCTCTGAGTCTGGCTCTGAAACCACCGTGCTTTTCTGCCTCATTTCTAGGGCTAGTCCACCAGCCCACGTGTCCTCTTGTGACCACAGATAGCAAATAATGACAAAAATGAGTGGTAGTGTGACAACGCAGGCAAGTGGTGAGCATTATTTGTCCTCAGGTTTCCAGGGGTGAGAAGGGAACGTGCTAAGCCACAGCATCATCTTCCTCTTGGGTTTGGGGGGGGTTTGGTTTCCTCCGTCTTGCTTTGCATTGCTTTCAATAGCCTTAACGACGTTTCAGTAATGGCTCAGCTTAAATAAGAAACTTCTCCAAACCTGACCAGTTTTTTGTGATGGATGAAAAAGTGTTTAACTTTCATTGGCTTTGCATTTTCTATTTTATTTTCTATTTTATTTCTATTTTTTTATTTAGGAGAGGGAACAGAATCATCAAAAAATTACAGAAGTGTGATGGTGTCCCCTGTTCTCAGTTGTTTCCTTCTGTTTGTGTAGCTAAGGTGTCTGGCACCCTGGTAGGTATCACAGTATTTCTGGTTTGATTAACGCAAGTTGTACTGGAAATACCACATGACATGCTCCCCTCTCTGCAGCTACTACCTTATTTTTCAATCATTTTCAGGCACAAATCCATCTATTCCACTCTAAGCTGATCTAAAGCTCGGAAATCAGAAACTGTGGAATCCATAAAGGAAATAGCATACAAAAAAGAAAAACAGCTATTTACAATTATAGTGACTGGGGTTTTTCCAAGAAATTCTGATTTTGTGTATTCCTCTGCCCATGATGTTTCACTTTCTGCGGTGGATGGTTTGATGGATCTGAATTGGAATGACGTTCCACACAGAAGAGGCAGAAACAAGTGCAGAAACCTTGGCAGTGCTGCTGTTGGCTGTTTGCTGGTGGCGAGGATATGGAGACTAATCGACAGTGTAGTTCAGGACACAGTGAGTTAGGGCTTAATTGCTGAGGGTGAGCCATGGAAGGGATTCAGCAATTCCTGTCCAAATTGAACCTAATGCAAGAGTTTTACGGGTGTATTGCAGAGATGCGTGCCCGCTATGAATGTATGTATGTTGTGAGGAAGCTGAATGTTTCTAAAGTCTCAGCAATGCCAGGAGAACGTAGATGCAGGTTCACCTTTCCAGAAGTGCATCATGCTCTTTCTGCATGTTAACATCACCGTGTTCCTCCTCTACGTGCAGGCACACCTGCCTCTCTCCTGAACCTTCTTGCCATTTTGAAGCTGTTGTGCTACTGGGTAAATGGAGAGAAAACAGACTCTAAACTTATCCTGGCTCTTACGTGAACTGCACAGGAAGATAAGGTGCTTAAAATGAGCAGCAGTATCCAAGGCTGAACGGTGCATTTAGGAGCTGGCAGAAATTGGCTTTTGAAGCAGCATCTTTTTGAAAGTCAAAGGGTCTCAGAGATACAGCCAAACTGTTAGAAAAATTCCTGACTGTAATGCTCATTTGTCCAGTTCATAAATCTGCCTCTCTATTCTTCAAAGTGCCAAAAGCTATCTAGCCAGACATCCAGCTTTTATAAGACAGTCTAACAAGCTGTCTGGCTCAATTAGTTGAACTCTGATGGTGCTCCAGATTTTCAGTCAGCAGACCACTTTGTAAGGAAAATATCTACTCGCAGACCCCGTTCCCTTCCGGTACCGGTAGCTTCATCTACCATGTTATAGTTCTAAAATGTTTTTTTCAGTGAACCACAAGAAAGAGCTCTGCAGTCCATCCACACACCACAGTTTCAGATCCTTGATTCCTCAGCCTTTCTTTCTTGGCATTCTTCACCGTAAATGGTGGAAGCGATACTTTCTATGGTCTGGTTGTGCATAACACAACATGAAAAAAAAGCTGCATACTTGGTTTTGACTGAGAAATTCTGAGTACAAAAGTACTCTTTGGGATTTCTTCAGCCTGAGCTCACTCTGTTCTTGGACAATCCCGTAACAGACTGTTCCATATGATCACAGATGTAAATGGCCCCACAGAAGCTGGACTCTATTACCAAGTTCAACTGTATATGGTTATATCTAATTGCTGTTTCCATTATAACTTCTAGTAAAAAGCTGGTACGGCTCAGCTGAACAGAAGCAGCCCTTATAAAAGCACAGTTAGGGCAGTTAGGGCTTTTCATCAATAAAGAGTAAAATAACCACTAGAACTACAGATTTGTTGTGATGCTTCTTCCTAAAAAATGACAATGCTTAAGAAAGTAACCTTTTTTTTTTCCTAGCTGCCCAGTTAACCTAATTCGTCAAGTTTTACCCTTGGCAGTCAGCATAC
>NW_008823944.1:733359-737449 GCF_000699105.1 Pygoscelis adeliae | reverse complement strand
AGTCAAGGGGCAGAGATGTTTTCACCTTCCCATATGTCTACTGTTCACCACTAACGGCTTCAGCAACTTTCCCACCAGCGCTCCCAAGAACCCGGCTGCTTTGGTGATCCACCACTAGTGATGTAGGCATCAGTAACGCAGCCGCACAGACAAGACTTTAAGGAACAAAATCCAACCAGAAACATGAAAAACTGGAGACCCAAAATAAATTGTTCCCCATCATTTCATGCACGGTTTTCTTTTTTTTACATTGGCCATGCAAAGCTTATTCAAGTATGTTCTGTTCTCTTGACTGAAAATTGACAGTGATAAAATTCTCAGTCATGCAAAACAAAAAGAAAATGCAGTATTATTAGAGCTCTTATGTTTTCAGGATTTACTACATTTCAGCAAGCAAATTCAGCAAAACCTTATAGACTCATTTTGGTCTGTGTTTAGTCTTTGGATTTTGACCAACCTCTAGCAATACAAAACGAATCCAAATAAGATGTTATTTCTGTATACTACATGGTTAACTTTTAATTCTGTACAAAATTTTCAACTAAGCGCTTAAAGCATAACACAACAACTTATCATCCTATATGAAGCAAATATCAGAGAAGAAAAGCTATTTTCAAATTAGTTGCACTGACTTCAACACATTTTAGAGCAGGCCTTATTTTCATAAACTTCACAAGTTAATATGCTATTTTTATGAGAGATAATAATCAGGATTACGTGGAAAGATGTTGGCAAAGTAACACATACAGTAAAACAATTCTCAAAATACTAGTCATTATTCTCAATTATGTTTTCTATTTGATTGTTAAAAGCCAATCTTGTTGACCCAGCAATATACGCTTGACTTTGCAGCCACTGTTGCTGCTTAGTAATGTCTTGGGAAATCCTATGCCTTTGAAACTCTATGCAAAATATCTAAAAGGAGCCAACGTTAACACTCAGGCTGAATTAGAAAATAGGAAAACACACGAAGTAAGTAGTTTAAGGACAAAGTTGTCTTTAGCTAAAATTAAGCACTGATTCACAGTGACATTATGAAAACACTAAACTGTACATTAACATTCCTAAACATCACTGCTATTCACAACAGGCCAATGCAAACTTTCGTTACTTCTGTGTCTGAGAGTGAATTTGTAAGTTACAAAAATGATGTCAGTATAAAAGAATTCAAAACTAATTTTATCTGATTGGCAAGTGAGTTCAAGTACTGAGATACTAAACAAATATTTGACAGCACCATTCCATAGTATGATTTATTTTACATATGCACTAAATTAAAAAGAAAGCTTTTCTAAACTGCAAGCAATTTCCAGGCAAACCACTAAGCAGGATGACAGTGATGGCTGCCGTTGTGTCATGGTAGAGCACCTTCTCACCCTTGCAAAGGTCACCAGTGTTTTGAGCAAATAATCAAACCCACAAGACAAGGAACAGTACAGTAGGCCCACTTTTGTCACACTTGTGACAGGGAATTTAAATTTACACCACTGAGCGCTTCTGCTCATGGGGGAGGAGGAAATAATGCTGAATGCCTGACCTTGTATTTGTGTCAGTGGGGCTACCACTATGGATAAGGAGTTCAGAGTTTTGCCTAGCAATGGGCATTGCTGGCAAAATTCATTCCAGCATGATAAGGCTATTGTTAAGATCCTATTTAAATCTATGAGGCATCTCAATGAGCATGTGGAAATGTGTTATTCGCGCAACGACCAATACTCACAGGCACATGATGGCACAGGGAGAGACACAAGAGGTATGCAAGAACCATTAGACGTGATGCACAAACAGACCCAGAGCTCAGAAATCCTTTCAAAGAGGAAACTGAAATACAGTGTGCACCATTTTTCTGTTGTATGCTGAAATGGAAGTTGCAGAGGCGCTATACTTTCAGGTTCCCACAGTTTTGGAAAAGGTAGGTCTCTCCAGTGGTTCCTACCAAAGCAGAGCTCTGTTATTTAAGATTCAAGCAAAGAAGGGTTTCACATCATTACAAGGATATAGAACTGCATTTTTAATACTGTAATTATGGAGATAGATAATCAACCTGGTCTAGACCTTGCTGAAATGCTAGGGTCAAAGTTAGAACTGAAATTCTTTCAAATTGAGACACTATTATGCAGAATTTTTATTTAAAGCCCCATAGATACAATAAATAGCTGTAAAGTTCAGCTGGTTTACATCCCAGAGGACTTATCAAGGGCAAGGTTCATAACTAATTATGAGAATATATAGGTAACACTTATCTCAAAAGAAAGCCTTACCTATATGTAATACCATATGCTTTTAAAATACTACAATATACATGCTACATTGTAGTATTGGATGTCCATATTTAATATCCATGTTTTGGATGTTAAATGCAAAACAAAAAGTATTCAATAATAGTTACACTTACAAAACAATCATCAAAAAATCTGTGCTTTTTTCCCCGTTACAGAAAAAGGAGTGTTGTAGACATCTATTTATCAAAAAACAAAAGAAGTGAAATGGAAATGAAAACTCGATTTAATTGGGGAGATTAAATTCAGAATGACATTTTTCAGTTTTTTATAGTACATTTTATGTTTCCCACTTCATTCTCTTCCATAACTTAGAGAAGCCTGGAATATCTACTGATTATCCTACAAATCATGAAACCTTAACTAATATGCCATTAAAATACTTGAACTATTAAAAGAAAAATGGATACAGACAGTATTGGAGGTTCTATATTAATCTTCACTCTCAGTCTAACAATTTATATCATATGTGGATATACATACTCTCGTCTTCTTGACGTACTTTCTGTCATGTACACAGGATCCTTTTCTTTCTAGAGAGTGCTAATACAGAAAAAGGCATTTGTTGTGAAGCTTCACTAATACAATACAGAGTCTGTATAGCACTTCGGCATTGTTCTGGATGAAAAGCATTACATGCATGTAAATTGTGTTATTAAAAAAACAATTTGGGAGATTAGAAAGAGTGAAAAAGAGAAAGAAAACTGTGGTTCTGAAAGAAAATAATGGTGCTGGGAAGTCAACATTCTATCTTCCGAGGCTTGCAGTGCCACATAATTACCAGTGTGAAGTAGCTGTTCACTTTATTTATCATTGCAAAATAAACTCTCTTTGTGTGCATGGATGTTCTGTTGCACTTCGGAATTAACTACAATTCATGGTTATTGAAACACCAGCAATAAACCATTTTCTAACAACGTGCAGAGTTAGTCAGAAAGTTGACTCAGAAGTCAGTACTTATTCAGTTACCTACTAGCCTTGTTTCTAAAGTTCACAGGTCTCAATATCTTCTTTTACAATTTCTTCTGGTTTTAAAACTTTTGGCCTAAATGTCCATGCACAGATGCTACACACACAATCTCATGGACAAGTACATGTGCCCCCAAACTGGGCACAAATTGGATACAACTGTTGGGTTTGTGGATGTTTAGAAAGGTACTTAAATGACAGATTTAGGTAGTTTCATGTATAATTTGTAGCAGAAGTTTGGACTATTTGTATTATTTCAAACTACAGGGAAATTAACAACTGTTAAATTTAATAGTATCTCTGAGAGTATGAATGTGTGGTATAAAGCTGTGGCATACTGAATGACTACAGAATTTTTTAATAACACTGCAATTAAACAGCTACTGTGATGCCAATGTATTATTCCAAATTATGCCGGCCTAAATTGGTGAAATTCAATTAAATATATTACAGCTACACTTGATTCTGACCACACTTGGTTTGAGCTGAAGTGTGACACATCCTGACATCAGACCAGGATAAGTGCCAGTCCAGAGCTGACTTATTCTTTGGTTACTATAAAATTGACAGAAAACACCTTATTTTTGTCAAGAAATAACTTGAATAAAGGAAATACATTTTTGTCACCATAATAACTTACTGTTTTCAGTAATATTACTGAAAAATACTTTTTTAGTAGGTGAAAAATTTTAACATGGGATCTAAAGGCAATTGCACTGCTCTTCTTTCTCTGATCTTTAATTACATTGACTTTCTTCCAGCTTTTCCTACCTCATCACCTCCTGTCTTGACCCTAGTGCAGTGCTGCGTTGTCTGTCAAACCGTACTAGTTTCTCTTCTGG
>NW_008823944.1:722263-733330 GCF_000699105.1 Pygoscelis adeliae | reverse complement strand
TCCTGCTGATCTGCATGGTGCCTGGAGAATTGGTTTGTTTTGAAATGAGGTTGGTTTACCACCCTGTGTTGTAAATGCCACTCTAAATAGTGCAAACACATATGTTGGTTTGGCTTATCCATGTGTTTCAAATCCCCAATGTTATGCTCCAGTAAATTTTACCACAGAACCTTTGCAACAGGCACATTCCACCCACCCGAAGCCTAATCCTCTACAAATACGCTCACGCAAACGTCTTGCTTCTCAGTATCATTTTCTAGTTCATTTCTGTGGCATGGAGTGGTCATTCTGGCTGTCAAGTGTCATTTTCATCTGGAAAGGGCAAAAAGACAAGCAAAGAAAAACAAATAATTCTACAAAAATAAAGATGGATAAAGCAACTGGCACTGCTAATGTTCATTCATCAGTGATTTCAGATTCCACAACGTGCAACAAGGGTGTGAAATTAAGATTCTCAGACTTTTCCTCAGCTGAGGAAGACCAAATGATGGGAGCAAAGTGATTGCTGAGAGAAATTGTTAGGATAGTCACTGCCTCACACCTGCCTCACTGAAAAAGGAGCCTGCCTCTCTTCATTCACTACAAGGGCAATGGAGACACCCTGTTTATAGACCTAACACATACCACACACATACTTCTGCTGCATCCATTACACAAAGGCTGCAGCTCATCTTGCAATATCTGCAGGCCTAGACTATCTCACCCTTTCTGAGAAGAAACCCCCTTTGTTCCATCCATCTGCAGGACAGCTGGAACCTTCAGACTCCGGGACCACGTCAACAGAAGAGGTAACGGTGGGTGGAAGAGGTAAAGCCAGAAAAAAGTGGCATGCCCTTGGCTGGGGCACGGCTCTGTGGAAAAGACTCTGGTGGTCCTGGGAGTCAGCAAGCCAAGCATCACCCAGCAGCAAAGAACATCAGCCCTGGCAGCAAAGGCGGCCAACTGCATCCTGAGCTGTATTAACAGGAACACAGCCAGTAGTTCCAGAGAAGTTATTATTTCCCTCCACTCAGTGCTCATTAGACCACATCTGGAATACTGCGTACAGTTTTGGATCCCCAGTACAAGACAAATTGGAGTGAGCTCAGTGAAGGGCCACCAAGATGGTTAGGGAGGGCTGGAGTGCTTGTCCTGTGGGGAGAGGCTGAGGGAGCACAGCTTGTTCAGCCTGGAGAAGGGAAGACTTCTAAGAAGGGTAGATCTAATAGAAGCCTGCCAGTGCCTGTTGGGAGGCTGATGAGAAGATGGAGCCAGGCTCTTCACGCAGTGGTGCACGATGGGAGGACAAGAGACAGCAGACATGAGATGAAAGAAGAGAGGTTTTTACTGGATATTAGGAAAACCTTTTTCTCTATTAGGATAATCAGGCAGTGGAACAGGTTGCCCAGAAAGGCTGTGCCACCTCCATCCTTGGAGATTTTCAGGATCAAACTGGATAAGGCCCTGAGTCACCTGCTCTGATCTCAGAGCCAATCCTACTCTGAGCAGGATGACCGCCTGAGGTCCCCTCCAAGCTGAATTATTCTGTGACTCTGTAATTTTAAATCATTATGTGTGCTGTTCAGAAAAAATAGCTGCTGGAAAAGGCAGCTTTAGTTACCTCTTACATGTTGATTTCAGCCTGTCTGAAATTCTGCACGCAGATGAATACTGTGTTGCAGTCTGAAAGATTTTAAGGCTAGTCTGAAATCATGTCTATCTTCCCAATTGATAAGCTCTATAGAGCTGACTCTTGAGAAATCTTGAGACTTGCGGTGTTTCCATTTGAGTTATTTCTTCCAGCATCCCATCTCCTAAATCCACACCTCAACCCCGTACTGCTGCAGTACTCAGTGAATGCCAGGAATACAGCAGGAGGATGACCATGGATAACTCCAGTGCAACCATATAAAATCAGAGAAAGCATCAGGAAGAGAGAAAGAATGCTGCAGAATGTTATAAAAGGAGTATTTGCGAGCAAAGTAATTTAATTGGTATGTAAAAAGCTTTCTCTACCTTCCTCACATAAGATTATTTTGTTTGCCTTCACTTCAGGACTGATACTTTTTCTCAGAAGAAAATAAAAGAGTATACCATGTAAGGTCACAGTATACATTATTGGTAGTAATAGTTTAGCATCGATCTCATACTTTAAACAACGTTAACTCTTTCTGCTTGCAACTTGCTATTGCTTCGCCCGGCCATCACGATTCCTCTGTATAACATTTGTTTTGCATCCATCCTCACTCTCCTCCAAATTCTGACTTTTCTCCCCATAGTTTCAGAGATCCTAAGCCTGCTCATTTTCTGCCTGCTTTCTGCCTTCAGTGTTAGCCAGGCTGTGACTGACAAGAAAAGAAAACATGTAAGGCCAGTCACCCTGCTGCAGAAAACATACACGATGGATGCAAAAATACAGACTTGGTAACATTGCTATAGATGAAGAACATAGGAGGTAAGGCTCGCTCCAGCAAGTGACCTTAAATAATACACTAATTGACATGAGAAAGGAGACATTGCACTTCAATTAGTTTTTAATTTTTTAATTTAGTTTTTGATTCCTTTAGAAAGGAATTCTCACTAGCTGTGAGAATGGCCAGAAATCCAGGATGTTTGTGAGACCTGGTACCTATCATCCATGTTGTTCATGCATGCCACTTGTAAATATGTTTCCCTTTGTGGCAGGTGATGTTCAGACTCTTCAAGGAACAACCTGGAGGACTTCTGTTTGCCTTCTCCCAGTCATGGGACATCACTTCCATGTCAGATGGGACCAACAGCAGCTCTTCAAGAGATCAGGGCCTCTCCACGCACAAGGTACATGCTTTTATATCGCTTAGCACTGAACGCAAAATGTTCATGGACTTTCGAGGAAATCTTAAACCATGCCAAACCTTGATCCACCGATACCACTGTCATCTTTCGAATGGACTTAATGAAATTGGGACCTTCCCCTAGACTAATTAAAGTACTTGTCCCATTCTGTATCTCGGAAAGATTTGCCCTATTTGGGGTACTCTGTGTGTGTATTTGTTGTAATTCTGGAAAATCTTTATTCCTGCAAAGAATATTCCTCCAGAAAATTAAAACAGCATCATAATACATGTACCACAGAAGTTTGTGTTGCAATGGATAACCTTTATGAAAGCAGACGGCATTTCACTGAAAATTTCTATAAATCCCTTGGGATTGCTTGGCTGTTTCTGTTTTCCATATAAAGTATAAATAAAAGAAAAAAATTATAAGTGAAATTCACAGTATGAATTCTTGAACTAATTTCATTGATGTCAGTAGAATTAAAGTGGAGATTAATTTAGTTCTGTGACTGTTAAGGAAAGAAGCTGTTAAAGTTATGGATTTTTTTTGGTGCGCCTTTATTTTTCTGGTAATGAAAGGACACAAAAATATATTCTGTAGGGATCCATATATTGTCTTAATAACATATCCAATCTGAAATAAGTATGAATCACGCTTCATAATTTATTACTCTCTTCACTAATGTGCTTATTACAACAGATAGTTGTAGGGTTGCCATTACGATTTTGTCACCATTTGATGTAAACCAAACTGAAAGTTATTTTTAGATCTCATGTATTCAATATTTAAAATATATTTCCTACATAAAAATGCAGAGATTATGGAAATTCTTTAGAAATATGGTCTTGGCCTTGTTTTTGCATGTTTTTCTATGTTATTGCACACTTTTTTGGATATGTTACAGTATTTCCAATCAGCCATTAGTAATAGGTTTAGCAGTTGTTTCAACCTCCCTCAAAATTCTTGTTCTCATTTTTATTCCATAGAAGGCAATTTAGGGATCCATCTGCAAACACTTGCTGTCCAAAGCAGTGCTTGCTACCATTAATAGGCCTTGTGAAATCAAAGTAGCAAGTACCCTACCTAGTAATGGGAGTCTGGAGGATTGGAGCTTAGGTTGCAAATGTTCATTTAATTTTGGGACGACATTCAGGCAACCCATGTTTCGCACTACAAGCGTATACCATGTTCTGTAACTCCTGCTTTCTATTTCTAACACTAAGACATTTTCTTCTGACCAGCTGTATCTACTTGCACATGGGCCATACTGTCTCCATGCTTCAGTTTACCTGCATTTAGAATAGAAACAAAAACTGTCCCACGGCATTTGGGAACACAGCGCTGCTTCATTAGGTAATGTGAGAACTAACTGTGCCAGTGACAGAAGTGCACTGAGGTCTTCAGTGGAAATGCACCCTCCTAAAGAGTCCATGAAAAGCAAAATTTTCAAAAGGATCTTACCCTACTCTTTATTTCTATGTGGGCATCATATCTAACTCCCACTTACTGTTTCTGTAGCAGCAGTATCTAGTGGTCCCACTCAGGGGCCCGTTACACTAAACACTAAAGAAGAACATCCTGGTAACATTAATATTCATGCTTCACTTTGTCCATATAACGGTGTTTACATCTTGAGGCATCTAATTTCAGGTTCCCTATGCAGTCAATAGGGAGCAGGTGCATTCTCAACTTCTCACAGGTCATTATAAAGGGAATCTGTTCTTCTAATTTAAGCAGCTAATTTAGATGCCTAAAACTCAGCTGTGTCCAAAACTGTGCACTGAAGCAACTGAATACAAACAAAACAAAACAAAAGCCTCAGGTGTCCAGTTCAAAGTGGTTATTTGGGAAGGACTCATCACTGAAAGGAGCAATGACTCCAAAGGATCCAGAAGACTGTATAAAATCTATCTGTAGACTGTATAAAATCTATCTAAAAATCTGCGCTACCTTTTCACCTAAGTTCCCTACTGTGCTCCAGCCTTTTTTTTGTGAGCCAGATGAGAAGAATCTCTCTGCATTTAAGTCTAATCCAAAGTCCAATGTTTCACGATATTTGCTTTTTCAAAGAATCAAGCACATTTTTTACATTTAAGAAATCACAAATACAAAATATATGATAATGGAAATGGCAGAGGCATGAAGTATTCTTTTCTGTTAAAGCAACAGCATGTATTCCAAGTTTAGAGAAAGCAGACATGACATGCTGCCAAGGCATTTGACCACAATCATTTTCATTCTCCATTTAAAATTCTAGTACTTATCTTCTCTTCTGCTTTTATCCAATAAAACTCCATTCAGGTTTCTACCTGATAAGACAACACAAACACAATGATTTTTAGTTTACCTGACCAAGAACTAACTACATTAAAAGGCTTTTGTTTCACAGTTGCAAACTAACATTATTAGAAAATTCCAAGATACAATGTACAGCGTAGAACGGGCTTATCAAACATAATTTTCAAACTGCAGAATTGTTGGATGCTACCACACACTTAATCTAAACTCAAATTAGGTCTACTAAACTTTGCCAATAATTTGAGTGCAACAATCTGACAATTTTTGTCTGGTACTTTTATGCAAATAAATATACATACATTCCCCCAAAACACAAGGCTCAAGCAAAAATCTTTGCAAAATACCTTTAAGAGTTCACATTTGTATTTGTTAGTGAGTGGCTGACAAATGTCTGTAAATTAAAAAGAAAAAAGCAAAAAGCACAGCAGCACAGTGTATGAGCAGAGGACTTTATCACACTTTGTAAAGGGTATCCTATTCCATCACTGCTTCTGGCATCCTAATACGTTTCACATGAATGCAACAAATGGGAACTAATTCAAAGAAGTATTAAACAGTAAGTTTTATTGAAATTTATTTTGACACAGGCAGAATATTAGGACATGCAATAAAATACCACTCTACTTGTGAACCTAAGTTTTATTTTTATTTGCAACCACATAAATCTTAATACAGTGACTTTTTATTCCTCTAATTTTGACTTCAGTTTTTTGAATATAGCTCTAAGCCAAATATACTAGGCTACTGGGGAAGCCATACATGGTCAAAAAGCTACCACAAGTCTGTACCGCATGGAAAGTTAAGTCTATATCTGTGTACTGTTGATAGATATATGCAACAGCAGTTAAACATATGTACTATGTCCTTGTCAGGAACATAAGTCAACTTTCCCAACCTTTATCAAACTAGTTTTCCCAAAAAAATATCTTCTAAGGGCAAATGTGATAGAAATTTCAACACTTCTTACTCAAACTAGAAATTAAGTTAAAAACACCTGAGCAGAAGTCCTTCTGCAGGGCAAATTAAAGTGTGCTCTGAAACACACTTTAAATGTACCATGTTGGAAGTACATACAGAGACAATTGTGGAGCTGGATACGGAGGAACTCCTCTAGCAGCTCTCTAGTTTTGTGCTTACCAAACTACTTCAGTAGGTGAGGATAACCAACCACATATGCACTTATAGGACTGGTGCCATGGAAAGTCTCATGCACAGACAATAATTGTCAAACATTGCCAACTCATTATTATTTGAGTGACTGTGGTAAAGTTCAAAGACTTTATCTGGTTGAATCTTTGTTCTTTGTATAAAGTAATTCTCTGCTGCAAAGATTCACTAATACAGAATTGAGTTTAAAAGCACCTCTCCAAATTTTTCTGAAATAATGGGAACATAAAGGAAGGACCAGCCTTGACCTCTCAAAGCTAGGAAAAACGGGTGTTATGAGAAAGTCTTGAGTACAAAGCTGCCACACATTCTCTTTTTTCTAACTGAAGATACTGTCCAGTTGACACTCAGAAGACTTCCTTATTTGTCTGGGATATCCTGATGTACGCCAGCATGATCAGAGCCACTGTACAGGGACCACAGCCAGGCTGCCATGCATTAAGACCTGGGACATACCCACAGACCTGCATATGCACAGCAGTTGTTGACTTTTGGGAAACACTGGACTGACTGCACAGACGTGACAGTCCATGTATACCTGACTGCTCAGGCATCTCCAGACTTGCGTATGTTCCCTGCTTTCTGAACTTGAAGGAGGCCAATTCCTCTCCTGCACTTCCTGTGGCTTCATTTGAAATTCCCCATGTATATATTTTGCCAACCAATTTTACACCTTAGAATTGATAGAATAATAAAAGTTGGAAGTGACTTCCAAAGGTCACCTAGACCAACTTTCTGTTCAAAGCAGAGCTAACTGCAAGTTAGAGCAGGTTGCTCACGGCCTTGTCCAGCCACGTTTTGAAAATCTCCTACAGTGGAGACTCCACTGTCTCTCTGGGCCCTGTTCTAGTGCTCAGCCACTCTCATTGCCATTAATCTTCTCCTTATATCCAATCTGAATTTCCCTTGTTGCAACTTGTGACCGTTGCCTCTAAGTCTTTCACAAGACAGCTTCAGGGAGAGCCTGGTTTCATCTTCTCTACAACCCCCCTTCTAAGGTCGAAGACTGCAATTAGATCCCACCCGGGATCACTTAATTTAGAGATCACTTCTCTAAACTGAACAAACACAGTCTCTCCTTGCTTGGCACCTGCTGCAGCCCCCAAACGCTATAGTGCTCCTCCACTGGACTCTCTCCATTTTGTCAACATCTCTCTGATCATCAGAACCCAAAACTGCTCACAGTACTTCAGATGCAGTCTCACAGGTATTGAACAGAGGGGTATAATCACTTCCCTCAACCTCCAAGCTACGCTCTTGCTAATGCAGTTTTTGTTGCTGCCAGAGCACACTTTGGACTCATTCAACTCCCTGTCCACCAGGACCCCCAGGTCCTTTTCTACAGAGCTGCTTTCTAGCCAGCCAGCTCCCAGCCTGTGCTGTTGTGGGTGGCTGTTGCATCCCAGATGCAGGACTTAGCGTTTGCCTTTGCTAAGTGTCCTGAGATTCCCATCAGCCCATTTCTGCAGTTTGCCAAGGTCCCTCTGAATGGCTGCCCTGCCTGCTAGCACGTTACATGCTTCTCATGATCCAGGAATGAGGTGGCTGAGGATGCACTGTGTCGCTTTGCCAGGTTGCTGGTTTGGACCCCCACAAATTATCTGGGTAGGGCAGGATATTCCCAACCTACGGTGTGTGCACCACTACTGGCATAAAAGCAACTTTTGAAAAGGCAACGGCACAGAAGTATAAATCCTGGCACAAAGCTGGCATGTTCTGGTGCCATGCTCAGGGAAGAAAAACAGTTTGGGAAGTCTTGATCTATCAATTCTTATAGGGCAATACACAAAAAGCTGTGTCAGACATTAAAACATCACCTATTTATGCTTTCATGTGAACATGTAGAGCATACCAGAAAAGCATCCTAGAAACAAGATATAGTCCCTTGACCATTTTTACTCATAACAGCAATTAACAGCTGTGGACCTTCTTGTCACAATCATTTACCTTAAAGAAAGAGAACTCCTTCAGATCCGGTATAGTACCTTAAAAAGTTAACTACCTACAACCATTTTCCTACACACCTGTAGTCAAAGTCTTTCACAGCTGAGCTGTGTTAACACAATCAGTCTTGGTGCAAGTTAGCTTGAAGCTCACCACCAAGTAAGCTTCACAAGCCTCTGCTAATGCTGTGGAAGCAAGAGCTGTAATAAACAGCTGGGAACTGTAGCATCCTAAATTTATTGTGACCATTCTCTGGGACGTACTTTCATTTGACTTGCATAAAGGGAGATGGGGAAAAGGGAAGGAAAGATGTAACAATTAGCTTGTTTCACACCAAATTCCTTCAGCGAGATTTACAAGCACATGTTGACTATTAAGAATACTGACCCACTTCTAGACTCAAGGGAGTTCGACAATCAAAGGACCACTGTAGAGGAAGCTACTGCACAGCAAGTTTCCTCCTGCGCTGAAAAGGTTCAGTTACTGCAGCCTGGTAATGTTCAGAAACAACATACATGGGGAAATCTTCACTGGTTATGGAGTGAAGTTGGGGAAAGCATGAATGGGTGGAATCCAGAAACAAAACTCCTTTTGCGAGACTGGGCTACTCAGTCTCTGCGATGGCTTTCTGGAATTTGAAAGTCTCTTCTGGGCTGTAGGACCTAACAGCCCTGAAGCTGCTGTTTAGCAAGAGCAAAGTCCTCCAGAATCATACTACTAACCCACTCTCTCATGGGTGGCACTTGTTCATTTTCTCTGACAAGTATTTAAACCATTTTTCATTTCTTTTAAGTTTGGTAAAAAGGTAAGTAAGAAGGGAACCGGGTCAGCATTCAATGAGAGTCTAGAACAATTAGAAGGAACTTCAGACAGTCAAGTTAAAAGGTCAAGCTGTTGAATGTAGCTCTGCAGCTTACCAAATATAAAAAGACATCAGTAATAACTTACTTAATTGATCATTCTAAAATGCAAAGGCATTATCTAAAAACTTAATGATTTTAGAAGAATGCTAAAATTAGAGCTAGCTGGGAATTTTTTGATGAAACATTTTTCATCAGACAATACTGCTGTGGATTGGTTGAAAACAGGACACTAAACATGGATATATTCTCTTAACACTTCAGATGTGTATACTGAGAGATTCCACAGATGGGAAATGGAGAAGACAGACCAAAATGTATACACTCCTGTACACACATTTCTGAAGTCTCATTTCCACAACTAATTGCTTATTTGACAAAACTCAAGCCAATCTAGAGGGTTTTTTTGAGTAAGCTTTTCTTGACTTTTCAACTGCTACCACAACATAGACAAAAAGGAATCCAGAAAGTCAGTAGTGCAGCACTGTAACATCATTAGCTGGTCCAGATCCAAAGATACGGATTTCAGTCTCTCACATCTTAAACAAATACACAGGTGGCAAACATCTGGCTGTCTTCTCTTTCTTGGGGGATGAAACAAGGAGTTTTCTTTCCTACAGTCTTTTTCTACATAAAATATTGATTCAGATCTATTCTGTAATGTTCCACTCCTTCCGCCGGTTTTCAATCGTATGAGAGCTGATGTTAGGCCACAGAGAGTCTACTTGCACATTTGCCTCCTGTCTTGCCTCCCTTGCACAAACAGATCCCAGTTGGGCTAATTATCCTGAACTACTCTTCATCGAACACGGTTATTATTTTGCAATGTCCCTTCTTTTTGCAAAATCAGATTTTTTTTTCCCTTTTTCTTCAGGTTGCTGCAACTCGATGTGATTCTAGCTCCCTGAATTTCTTTCTTTTTACTGCAGTTATAGGAAAATCTGTCACTATCTTTATAATAGAGTCCAGAGATTTGCATTGAGCTAAAAAAAAAAAGTATCATGTGATAATCATCTTTTTTTTTAATGTGAACCAACAGAATTTAGAAACTGCTAGTCTGGGCCTTCTGCAATTCAGCTGAACATGTCTAAATTGTTTATACATATTTCAGATTTCTGAGGCTTTCTTCCCTACTGTACAAACCAGATCAACTGCACGAACCAGGTCATTCTCCAAAATCTGGAGAGTATAAGACAGTAGATTCAGAGATGTGCCAACAAATGGTATGTGCATGTACCAACTATTTCCGTGCGGGTTCTGAGAAAGGACACTTTCATAAGAAACTATTTTTTTACTGTTAATCAAACCAGAATGTTTCATTCCTCAAAGGAATGAACGCAGCCTGTTCCAAATAGCAAACTCCTGCTATTCTGCAATGGCCACTTATGTGGAAGTCTGAAGGACTGAATCAACAGAAAACAATAGCTGCTGGGATAGATTTTTCTCCTCAATTTTTCCCATCTCCTCAGTTTTGCACGTGGTATTGTGACTGCTGAACAGATGTAACCTGTAAATGTGCTATTAACAGTATTGTATTCGGCTTTGATAGTGGTTTTACGGAGAGTGTTCGCAGAAGCAAGCTGTGCTCTTCCTGACAGCACGCACCGCTTTACAGAGCTTGGCTCTCTGACAGCCAAGCTTTTGTGGATTTTCCTGTAGCAATTTAAGATGTTATTGTCCCCAGTTATCTACCCTCGTGGCTGCAACATGAGTGAAAGCGTGCTCAGGTCGCAGCCCCTCCAGTTTACACAGCAGCATCTCAGACTGAACATGTCGCCAGCGGTCATTTCACCGTATGTGCCAGGCTGCAAACCGGAGGAGCAGGGGGCAGCTACACCTGCACTAGGAACACCCAGCAGACCTTTAGGAGCTGGAACCGGTGCTGCCTGGCAGCTACACCGGCCCTTCCTCGCCTACGAGCACACAGGCCACTGTAAATCCCAAGGGCCGACTGGGGAGGGCTGCCAGTCCCTTCCCATCGGGAGGAAAGGCGGCTGCCCGA
>NW_008823944.1:708863-721583 GCF_000699105.1 Pygoscelis adeliae | reverse complement strand
CCGTGCGCGGCGCGGGGAGCGGGGATGTGTCTGCGGGGGGCTGTGGCGGGCTGTGCCGTCCCCCGCTGTAACGGTGGGGAAGAGAGGGTGTGTCTGTCCGTCTGTCTGTCCAGAGCAGGTGGGGCGCGGGGGGGGTGCGTTGTCCCTCGCTATAGCACGGGCGGGGAAGAGGATATGCCTGCGCGTCAGTGGGTGAGGTGTGACGGGTGTCTTGCCTCCCTGTATAACGCCGGAGCAGCCATGGTTGGAGTCTGCCTGTGTGGAGAGTGGGTCAGGTGCGGCAGGGGGGGGTTGTCCCCCTGTATAACACGGGAGAGATAATGTGTGTATACGGGTGCGTAAAGCAGCTGGGGTGTGATGGAGGTGTGTTGTCCCCCTTTATAAAGTAGGGGTGAAGCTAACGTGTGTGTCAGTGCGTAGAGCAGACGTGGGGTGTTACAGCGTGGATGCATGGGGTGCTGGGGTGGGGCACTGTGCTATATGCTTATGCGTGTGCAATAAGCCAGGGTGTGGCCTGGGATGTGTGTGTATAGCAGATGTACGGTAGGACATGAGGGTAATATTACACCTCTGTGTCAGTATGTGTGTGTGTTTGCTATGATTTGGGCTTCGGATATGTGTGTATTTGTGTTGTAGCAGAGATGTGATATTACATGCAGGGACATGACATGGCATTGTATGTACGTAGTTGTGTCTGTATACTGCTGTCTGGTATGGGCTTGTGTCTGTGTGTGTGTATAAATAGTGAACATTGGGTGTGGCATAATACGTGGATATTTTTATAGGCATGTATGCTATGGGTGTGGCAAGGATTATCTGTACTTCTGTATGTATGTAGCAGATACAGGGTATGGTATTTTCTGTGTATAGAGTGGCAGTTGCTTATATGTGTAAGTATGCATAGCTGTGGTGGTTTATGTGTATGCACAGATGCATTTATAAATGTAATAGATTTGTGGTACGTGGGCATGAGGTTTGTTGCATCCGTATGTAGAGGTGATGTGTCATGGAGTGTATGTGTGTGGAGGGTGCAGCAAAGGAGGAAGAGTGGTTGAGATTTGCTCTGTGGGGAGAGTATGTGGGGATGTGATACAGTACGTGTACACAGCAAGTGGCAGCGGAGAGGTGCATCATTACGTTTGTGACAGGAAGATGACAAGGCGTGTAAGGGGGAGTGAGTAGGGACAGGCACGGCATGTTTGGAAAGGATATTGGTATGATCCCTGTTTTCAATTACAACTTAAGTGTCTGATGCCTTACTGCTTCTCAGTGATAGTTTTATACAGGAAGAAGGTACAGTTGCTAGCCTTTCACACGTGGGAAAATGCACAGTTTTAAGGCAGAAAATCACTTTCTGTGTATATTTATGTGTGTGTAATGATAGTAGGTGTCCTGTAGCAAGTTCTGGGGAGGGAGAGGGAGCGCTCAGCCTTATAAAAGGAAGGAGCATATCCCTGTGGTGTTGTAACTCTTCTTTCTCTTCTTCCTTTGCATGAAGGCTTGTTCGTGCTTCTCTTCTTTCTTCTCCTGCACTTTGCCTTCTGTTCCTTCCCAATTCTAGCCTGTATGTTTTGAACTTAAGCAAAACAACCTTGAAAACTAAAATGTGAGGTGGCATAAAAATATGGATAGACTGTGTGGGATTGCAGTACTCTTCTGTGTAGAATCATGTTGGATTTGGTTTGCAAAGAGTTTAGGATACATCTGTTGCTACAGGGAGGAGTAAACATCAATGAGTGAGGCTGCGGATGGTGTAGTATTGGTGAAGTGATTATGATGTGACTTAATGACATGTCCTACTTCACATTTGTATTCTATCACACATCTTACTGTATCTTAAACATCAACTGAATAAAATGGATTTATCTCATGTTCTAAACGTAGGAAAAATTACAGACTGAAAAATAATGAACAAAATATTTTATAAACTGTTTCACAATATGAGTAAATATTTTCCATTTACCAAGCTTCAGGTATGGAGTTTTCCTTCATGGTCCATTTTGACATTCCTGATTAGATACCTTTAGCAGTCTAAACTCGGCAGATGTAGAATCCGCAAAGAAGCACTGAATTGTTGCTGCAACTGCACGGGTAAAATGTCAGAAATTATATTGGATAAGCTTTACTGCTGTGCAAATTCTTATATCGGGCAGTCTCTTAGTTGCACTTGACAGCTGATAAGAAAAGGATGAAATAGCGTCATTTTTTTTTTTCCATATTTTTCAGATATTTTATTCAATGAATGCGTATACTTGAATTGCTCTCTGTTACAGGATTAGTCCTGTTTAGGTTGTTCTTTCCCTCTTAATTCTTCATAGCTGCATGGTTTAAAATTCAAGAAAGGTGAGGAAGGAATTAATTTTGACCAACTAACACCAGACCTTTTAGTACAGGGGATGTCAGTGTTCCTACAAATCAGAAGGACCATTAGCTTATTGATTTCTGATTTTTGACAATAGACTGGAATATTTACTCATCTTGGTTAAAATTAGGGATAACATGGGGCTAGCAGATGTGGAAAGTTTAAAATAAAAGTCAGATTTTCACTGAAGCATGGCAACTATTTTTAGGTTAGTGTAGAAAAGTAGTACTAATCTTGGCAATGTGACAATATCGATCTGAATGCCAGCAGAAGGCTACATGTTAACAGTACTTCAGCTGTTTTGTCAATTAGAAATCAGAATAACTGCACTTATTTCATATAAATTGTTATCAACTTGTGTGATAGTTCTGGTAGTGTTTCTACTGAATCGGAAATACACATAAAATGGGGTATGCTAAGTAGGACAAAACCAGATGAAATTGTGAAACCAAAGAGTTCTCCCTCACAGTTCAGACAGTAGCCTCGAGCTAGTTTAGACAATAGTCACAACATTCACTTGCATTCTTTCTAATAACCTTTTTAGGAAGGTGATCCATATACTCCATAGATTTCTTAATTTTTTTTCTCTTTATGTTAGCACAGTGCAAAAACTGTAACCATTTCTGATCATACTTGAGCTATGTATTTTGGATTACTTGATTTGAATGTGATAGGGTTGGAGTCCAGCTGTCTGTCTGAGCTTTTACAAAACAGCTTTGCCACTTGAACTTTTAACACGGGGTGGGATATTCTAATTGTTTGTAAAGCTTGTGAAAAGGAAGATTGTAAACACAGAGTAATTTCTAAATAGTGAAAGTCAGATTTACATTCTTAAAAATGAAGGAAGTCTTTATCCATTGTTACAACAGAAAAAGGTACACATATGGCATTAAAAGAGTATAATGATGGACTTAAAGTTCACAGCATACTGGTATCTCCTCTGCCAATGCCATGTTTATTTTTCAGGATCAAGAAATTACTTTTATGTCTCTGTCAAAGTTTAAACTAGTTGTTCTTGAGATTGAAGATTTTTTTTTACTAGTAGTTTGTGAAGGTAAAACTTTTCTCTCAGACTAATTTTTCAAAAAAATATACTGTGCTATGAATGTCTGAAAATTTGTGTATATAGTGTAATTCTACAAGACTGCGTGAAACGAAATGGATTATTTTTGTCATGAGATTAATTTTAATTTGAGTACAGTCTCTGTGAATGATGTTGTGGTGGAAGCTGCCTTAGATTCTATTTCAGTATGTCTGTGTAGAGTCTCAAAGTTACTTGAATGGTCAAAGGGAAGTACCTTTCTGAGGTGTTTTGAACTTAGGCTTTTGCAAATTGCATTTGAGTGTCTGATGCCTAAGAAAGGATTTGTCATCTACCTGCTCAAGAAAAAGAAAGCACAGAATCTGTAAGATGCCTAATTTTTGCTGTCCTGTCCCATCCCCACCCCACCCCCCCAAAAAAACAAGCAAAACTACAGTATGAATTTAAGCACTTAAATGGACTAAAATAATTTCTGTTGGGTACAGAGAGGTAATGGAAATGCAACAATAGTTGCATTGTTTAAAATACAAGGGCACCGCAGCTGATACAATCAACTACAGCCAGTCTTATGAGTGATTCCCTCTGGGTTGTTATCTTTGCCTTGGAGGAACCACTGCACTCGTGCTAGGGCAGGACTGGAACTGGAAATGTGCCCTTTTCTGGGCTTGCGCATTTATGACTACTCGGAACCACAAGCTGCTGCTGTGTAGCCCACAAGAAAGTACTTAAAATTTGGTATCAAGCTGCTACCCTTAAAATATTGGCCATACTTCGTGGTATACTCTCTTTTTCTATCCCAGTGTTTTCCTGTGTTCTTCAGGCGGAAGGAAATAGTAAACTCTGTTTTCATTGGATTTGATTGCTGTTCAACTGGTTAACCAGTATGTTCTATAAATTTAAATCAATAAAGAGACAAGACATCATCAAATCTGCATAAATGTGAAACACTACCAGTACATCAAGTTTGTCTGTCTTCAGAGGTTGAAACTGAGGTCAGAGCTTCACAGAGGAAAGGCATTTCCATATCGTGACTTGATGTTATATAGTAGTTGTTTGAATATTAAGGGGCAAAATGTCTGAGTGTGCTTGTAGTTCTGAAAATGGTCTATAATCTACTACTTAAGTGAAAGTATCAAGGTTATTTTATTTCTGCAGAAATTAAAGAACCATAAATTTTGGCAAATACTAACAATTAAGTGAGTGTCTAGTTTCTCCTGTAAATCTCAACCTCTTACCTTTCTTGGAACAGTTTGAAAAAGATGTTTTGGAAATGCTACTGTGATGCTATTTCCTTTGAAGTCAGTTATAATTGCTGCTTATAATCATGAAGAGGTACCTAACTTTGTCTCTTACAACTGAAGGCTTTTATTAATTATACGCTACATATATGGTGTGTGCAGCCGCAACACAGACTTTTGTGTCAACTTTTTTTCTGGTTCATACTCTAGGGAGATTGCCTTGCAGAGAAGGTTTGCTCATCGTAATAAAGATTTCAATCTCAGTACTAGGAAAAACATCAGTTCTGACATAGTGTTTATGATGAAGATCAAGCACTACTTTGAAGCGGCTTTGTAGAAGCTATAGAGTAATTTCTGTAATGAACTATACCTTTTAAGTCTCAAATATATTTTTGAAGAGCAGTTATGTTGGGGGGGGAAATATTTGTACTCAAAATTTTTGTTTCACAGGTGCTTAGAAGAAGGGATTCTGCTTCAACCATGCAGTCAGGACTTAAGCTGTAATTTCATTTACAGTTTTAGCTAAATGCAGTAAGAAAAATAATTGCCTTTCTGGATGTGGGATTGTGTGGCTGGAGGGAGGACTGTGTCAGTCCAAATTAGAATGGTGCAAACTCCTGGGGAAATGGACCTGCAGAAGAATCTCCATGTGCACACTCTGGGAGGATTTCAGGTCTCCATTGTCATGCCATCAGTGTATTAGTTTATATGCTAATATTGAAGACTGGGAGTAAAACTTAGCCGTATGTATGGCAGTAAAAACAACTATATGCAGAAGTGATGATTCAGAGGAGGAGTTTTGAAAGGTGTACTACTAAGGGCTCTGATGAACCTGTGACGTGGATTAAATTTGGATGGCTGAGACTGAATGGCTATCCCTAACCAAATATTGCTGCATTAAAACAAACGGACACCAACTTTTCCCTTGGCCTGATTTTTCGGAAACGTATCATGCTCTGAATGTCTGAGAATGTGTGTTAGATAGCATGATTCTACAAGACTGCATGAAACCAAATGAATTGTTTTTGTGATGAAACAAATCGTAATTTGAGCACACAGTCTCTGTGAATGTTGTGCCTTGATGGAAGGCTGCCTTAGAATCTGTTCCAGTATTTCTGCTTAGAATCTCAAAGTTACTTAGGTGGTCAAAGGAAGGTACCTTTCTCAGGTGTTTTGAACTTAGGCTTTTGCAAATTGCATTTGAGTCTCTGCTTGATGCTTAAGGAAGGATTTGTTGTTTACCTGCTCAAGAAAAAGAAAGCACAGAACCTGTACGATGCATAATGTACCCTTGTGATGGGCTACAGTCAACAACTGCTTCATCCATTTGATTTTAATTTTCTGCCATAGGTCTGTTGATCTCCAAGCCTGTAAAGTAGATGATACGTGTTTCCCCGTGTTCCGCTTTAAAGTGATTTGTAGATTTGACTGTTAATTGAATGCTTTATTTTGTTTTTTAGCAATAATGTCTAAATGCTTCATCATGTACTGTTTTTATTTGGAAGTGCATAATCTTAAAAGAGGAATAATGAATAAATATCTGAAGAAGAAAATATTCGGTCATTAGAATTTATTTTTTTGAAAGAAAACAAACTGAAGAAAAGATTTACCATTCAGTATATGACTAACAGCTGATGAGGATAAAACTCTGTCAAACCTGTTTCTTCAGATGCCTCTTTATGCATGTTTACAGAATATACAGTGATACAATTAACAGCTTTTTCCAAATTTCTTAGTGTTTAAACAGTAGTTGTTGGAATTTTTTTTTTCCCCCCTGAGCTGAACCAGTCTCTAGGCATGAAAGATGAGGTAAGGGGTAGTTTATTTTTCCATGTGGTTCAGGTTTGTTTTGCCATCTCTGGTGGTGGTTGGAACAAGATGCTTTAAAAGACAAAGTGTGAACTAGGTGGATCATAACCTGAATGGAGGGTTAGTCTTCCATGTAGCTCCCATCTCAGAGTAACGTGGGGGAAGCAGAACTTGCAAACCTTTTTTGCAAATAATAGTGTAATGCCTGTTTCTTTTGGTTAGGTATTAGATTGAACCTAATGTTTTCTGTCATGCAGGCTACCCAACATCAGTTAATGATAGCGAGTATTGATAAAATGCTATCTTTCAACTGAATTTTAGGCCTGCAATTAATTAGGTCAATCACTAATTCTGCAAACCATTGAATTTCCCCTTCATAATTTTTAACAAGTTAAAGTAGGAGCTATCACACTCATGTCAGTCTGAAATGTTGACAAGGTACAGAAAAATTTATGCAACTTTGAGTTTGTTCTGTGCCTCTTTGATTTGTATCAGAATTTACAATGAATTAAATGTTTAAATAAATCTGTGTCACAGCACCTTAAATAACAGTGCTGGTAAGACAGCACTGTGTGAAAGTATGCTTAATATGTGGGGCTAGTTCAGAGGATTGCTGTCTTTTTGGCGACTTTGTAGGAGACGAGGTTGAGTCTTGCATTAAAGGATGGTCAGGTCAGGCTAACCTGTTAGGCCTTAATACCTTGGCTGCTTGCAGTAATTACGCCATGCTTGTGAAAAGGCTTGATTGGTGATCTCCAAATATGTTGTTGGCAGTAGGTGACTGCCCTTCTGAAACACACAGGAAAGGGGGATATGAACTATTTCATCAACTGGGAATGAGCTGGTGTGCTCGAGACAGCAGGCAAGGCAACCTCCAAGCGCACCTCCTGCTCTACGCTAGGAGGTAGTTGAGTTGGAATGGCCAAAGGCCTTGAGATAGAGTTGTGCAGCTACAGACATCAGCTCTGAAGTTCATAAATGACATTGATCTGTCACCCAGTGAGAACAGGGCCTTGCAGAGCCAGACCGATGCCCTCCAGTAAAATGTGAATGATGTGGTATGAATACCAGTGCTGGCAAAACAAGAATGATGGCTCTTCTGGAAGAAAACCAAGCAACAAGGTGGGCGGTGTGGCCAGCTGCTTCTGCCTGGCAGGTTTTATTATATTGGACAGCACTTACTCTGGGGAAACTTTAAAAGCGATGTGGTGCTTATAGGCAGCCCTAGGCCAGTGGAAGGCATTATGGAAAGAGATGTTCCCAGGTGTATTTGATCTTGTTTTCTGAAGGTGAGCCTTAACTGTTTAAGATGACCAATGCAGTAAGAACAAAAGGCTTTCATATGAGGTGTTAGTTGCTTTTGATCAGTCAGTTTGTCACAGTGCTGGAAGAGAAAAGATCCTGAGGAAAGACCAGTGCAAAAGATCCAGTGGGTATTTGGCAGCAAGGAGGAAGCTACAAGCCTACTGAAGACAATGCCCTAGGCTCTGGTAGAGGGTGTGCAAGGAAAAAAGAGGTTAGTGACCATGACAGACCAAGGATGGCTGGGATTTTGAAGTACACAAAGTCAAAGCCTGAGATGGAGCATGGTGAGCAGCTGGAGCATAGGAGAGAGAGCCTGGAGGGCAGATGGCATCTGTGTGTTGAAATAAAAGACTTTGCCAGTCTGTCTCTGCTGTAGACAAGCTTGGTTTGAGATGGCATCGCCTTTCGAGGTTCACTTTGGGTGTGTCGTAATTTTATGGATTATACAGAAAGCTTTACCATGGGTTCTAATTTAACACCAGCCCTGTGCCATCAGCTGTTGTGTCTTTGATATCACTTCAGTTTTATTGGCAATGCATATCCATTCTCCTAACACTCCTTTTGTTGCCTAGATACAGTTACATTTTGCTACTTGCATGGTGTTAAGTGATTCTGCCCGTCTAATGTGTTAATTGTACATTTCTGGAGGAAGTGCCAGCCAGCAGCAATTCTCTGACCATTCGAGAGCACTCTATAGTGTAACGTGATATAATCTGAAATTTGTAGTAAAGGAAGATTGTTTTCCCTTTTCTTCTTCCTCCTCCATTATTCTGCTGTATTTAAATATAGAGATTTTTAGGGTGCCATTCATGACTTTAGTGTGCTCGTGAACTGCTCGGGGTAGCAAAGCTGATCTGGCTTTCCTGCCGCTATAGCAAAAGGCAATTTCAGTAGCGTGGTGAAGGGGAAATTGCACAGGCAACAATTAGGCGTCTCCACTGAGGAGGAGAGATGTGCAGCAAGCCGGTGGGTTTTGTGTGGGTAACAAAAATCTATACATCAGGAGAACTGAATAAAACTTTAATTTTATTTTGTCAGTATTTTCCTTTAAAACATCTTGTTCTTACAATGCCTGTTACTGCATAAATAATACTAAATAAATACTGTTCTTGCCAGTGAAAACCTAGAAGACTTGATGCTTTTTACATACGGCAATATTTGCAGGACATTTGCTCTGTCAACCATAGGAGAAGGGAAATGTATGGATTTAATTCTAAACTACTGTCGTCTTTGGTGACAGTGACGCAATGTTGGGTTTTATTCCTGACTTGATAAAGAATTCAGCCTTGTTTTCAGTATATATCTGTCTTCTCTTTTTGCTGATGTTCTTTGGGGTCTCTCAGACTTCATCTTCCCTCGTTCCCAAATCTACATTTACTCATAATTACTTGCTTTAGCACGCTACTAAGCAAGGCTATCTTTGAGAGTCTGGTTTTTAATAACTTTTGATTTGAAAAGTTGTCAGGTTGAAAGTCCTTATGTACTCTGATTGCAGTGGAAATTAGATACATAGATATCTCTGTGGAACTGAGCCATAATGGCCGAGCTGTTAACAAAACTGTTTCATCTGTAAAGAAAATAGTCCTCTTCAATAGAGGACTGAATGACAACTGAAATCGCATCATTAAAAAAAACCTAAGGACTATCAACAAAATCAGTAGTGTAACCTTACTTTGATCTTGAAATACTAGTTGAAGTGAATTTCTAAATGTTTTAGATAAGCGTGATAAACCAGGATGAATATTCCTTTGTTTCCAGAGAAATATTAACTTTTTTGAGCATATTACAGTTCTTTGCCAGGCTGGGTACAAAACCACAAATGCGCAACTCCATCAGAAAAGATTTCTTCAACTCAGTAATTCTGGTGAAAACAGGAGAGCTTTATCACTAACTGTTAGACCAGAAGAGAATAATATGTGGTGCTTTTAACGGTGGCAAGCTACCTGGGTGTACCAAGAAGTTATATTCTAGGACTAGTGGCCATTAGTATGTTTAATAATATGGAAGGGGAAGCAAAACGGGGAGATTATTCTTTTTGTATTTGACAGATTTGCACAATGGATACTTTATTTATACAATAAAGAGATTAAAAAATAAAAGTAGTAGTTACTGATGAAATTTAGTGTAAGCAAGTATCAGGTCATTTTTTAAGGAAATACTCCCTTTTTAGCTCATTATAACCAGTCTTTCCAAAGTGCAGTGAAGATACCACCAAGAGAGGTCAGTTAAGGAATATAAGAAATGGCTCAAGATTCAAGTATGTAAGCAATTACAGTTTTCTCTCATGGGTTTTTCTTTTGTTTGTTCTTACAATTCCTTTAAGAATGTAGAGATTTTCTGTATCTCTTATGTTTACAGGAAATTTAGAGCTGGTTTTAGAGTAAAGTAACATTTATTACGTATGTTCAATCTCACCTATCCTTTTTCCTTGTGCACAGATCTGTCTGTTGTATTTCGTGTTTTTATACAGTTAAAACCATACTTTTCTAGAGTTCGAGATACCCTGTCATTAGCACAGTCAAACTTGCTACCAAATGCAAAAGCAAAGAAAGAAGAAGTATTCATTCTATATCCACGATATTCTTAATTGTTATTTTGTATTGTTGTATACAGGTATTTTGAGGGCATGTCATTGTCAGCACTATCTGTAACTGAAGAGAAATAAATCGTATTTGGCAAGATTATTAGAATATTTTTTACAGCGATTGAACACTTCCTTGACTCTTTTTGGTGTTTATTTTTATAAATAGAAACAGAAAACTAGAAGTTGTGTGATAAAAATCAAGTAAAAAAAAAAAATGATGGCACTGTTTACTTCAGAAAGGTGATACATAAATGTACTCAGGGTATTTATTTCATTAATGGAAGTTTTAGATTACCAGGAGATGTTCAAAGAATAAAAATATTATCCTGTTTGCATCATCTCTCTTTTCTCTCCGCTTGCACACATTCAAAATCACGTTATAAATGTTCATCTAGAAGATGACTACCCCAGTTATCCCATGCCTGTTCTTCATTTGGGGGAAAACTAGTATTGAAGAGCCTTTGAAGAAGTCCCTCTCTTCTTCTTGAGATGCAAATGCAATACGACTCGAGGCTAATATACTTTTTTCAGAGTAAAAGAGTACTTTAAAGATGCTTCCACTCTTCTAAATACTCTTATTCCATAAGAATAATACTTCATGATATGATAACTAATGCATACAAGAACACATAAAACTTAGTGTTTGAGGGAAAACAGCTTCAAATCTGCTTGTGGCCTCATCTGTGACTTGTGTAGCAGGCATCGTACCTTGTGTGTCTGGGCAAGTCGCACACTTCTCATACTAAGTAGTAAAAGCTGCTTTTTTTTTTCCAGTTTTAACTGGGATTCCTAAATGCAACCATATTGATCATATGTGCTGTCATGTATTCAAACTTGTTTGTCCTTCCAACTTTAACTTAAAAGTCTAAAGATATCTAACATAAACATACAGATATTATAAGCCCTTTTCCCATAAGAGTTGCCAGTTTGGTTGTAGGTTTAGATTTTCAGCTTGGCCTCAGTAGAAAAATACTATTCCCAAAAGTCTGTGCTATGATTTGTAGTGATCTGGCTTTTTAATGCAGGAGTTGGTGAGTAGTTGGAAATACTCAAGTATTGAGCACTCATTGTAGCTGTTTGTATTAAATAGTAACTTGCTCATACCTTACTAACTTAAATGCTATGTCACCTTCATATAGTGAGCATATATCCATGTTACTGTACATCTGGGAATCTACGGTGTAAAGAAAGAATAGATAATAACAGCTTTTGTACTGGCAAAGTGATGGCACACGTGTAAACTAGTAGCAGTCTGCAAATATATATTTAAATATATATATTTATTCATGTAAGTGGGAAGTGTATTCTAGATAATGTAACTTTTGAGGAATTATCTGCAACTATAGAATAATTAAGTTTGTCCTGGTTTCAGCTGGGATAGAGTTAATTTTCTTCTTGGTAGCTGGTACAGTGCTGTGTTTTGGATTTAGTATGAGAATAATGTTGATAACACACCGATGTTTTTAGTTGTTGCTAAGTAGTGTTTATACTAGTCAAGGACTTTCCAACTTCCCATGCTCTACCGACTGAGAAGGCTGGAAGGGCACGGCTGGAGGTGCACAAGAAGCTGGGAGGGGGCACAGCCAGGACAGCTGACCCAAACTGGCCAAAGGGACATTCCATACCATGTGACGTCATACTCGGTACATAAACTGGGGAAAGCTGGCCGGGGGCGCCACTGCTCGGGGACTGGCTGGGCATCGGTCGGCGGGTGGTGAGCAACCACATTGTGTATCACTTGCTTTGTATATTCTATTATTATTATTATTATTTCAATTATTAAACTGTTTTTATCTCAACCCATGAGTTTTCTCAGTTTTACTCTTCTGATTCTCTCCCCCATCCCACTGGGGGCGGGGAGGGGAGTGAGTGAGTGGCTGTGTGGTGCTCAGTTGCTGGCTGAGGTTAAATCACAACAGTCCTTTTTTGGTGCCCAATATGGGGCTTAAAGGGTTTGAGATAATAACAGATTAACCAGAACGCATTAAGGAATTTATATCTGTTAACAGTTGCGGGTCACAATATTGATTCATCTGTTCTCGATAGTAGTTGATCTGATCTGCACCATGCTCTTTTTTTTGCTGTACACGTTAAAGATTAGTGTTGGTTTTTGCAGTTTGCTGTGGTCTGCAGTGATTAAGTGATGTTTTGCCTGGGAGATTTGTTATTAAAACACTGCCCTTGAACTTAATCTGGTATTTGAGCTTTGTGCTGAAGCCATTACTATACTTCGGGTACCACTTCGTGGAGACAGTTAGCACTTATATTTCTTCCTCTGAGAGGTTTTTTATGGAGGAAATACAGAATGGCAGCTTCGCTACCTTCTTCAGTGATGTTTCCTCCTTCATTACAGTAACTTTTCAGTATCTTGAACATCCTT
>NW_008823944.1:701530-702067 GCF_000699105.1 Pygoscelis adeliae | reverse complement strand
CAATGATTTGAACTGTATGATGTTAATTGCTCTGTAATATTTTATGCCACATCAATGGTATTACAGTAAGAATCACCCAGATGAATGAAGAATGAACTTCGATGAAACCGAGCAAAGTGCAGTGATGATGGAACCAGAACTGACTTCAGCATGCAACAATCCAACACCGCATACCATCTCCATCTTTCCTGCCCTGAAAGATTATTATGAGAGATGGAGCCCAAAGTCATGGACTAAATGAACTCAACGAACATTTTAGAGGGATGGCCCATAGACTAAGGGAATGATATCTGTGTGTGTGTATATATATATCAAAAGACAGGAAAAGGGGTGGTGATTAATGGGAATGTATTGGAAAGTGCAGTGGGCACTCACGCAACCTGGACATGATGTAGATGGTATAGAATAAGAGGTGGATGCTGTCCTGGTTTTGACTGGGATGGAGTTAATTTTCTTCCTGGTAGCTGGTACAGTGCTGTGTTTTGGATTTAGGATGAGAACAATGTTGATAACACACCAATGTTTTAGTTGTTGCTA
>NW_008823944.1:696916-701363 GCF_000699105.1 Pygoscelis adeliae | reverse complement strand
GGGGGAAAGCTGGCTGGGGGGGCCGCTGCTCGGGGACTGGCTGGGCATCGGTCGGCGGGTGGTGAGCAACCACATTGTGTATCACTTGCTTTGTATATTCTATTATTATTATTATTATTTCAATTATTAAACTGTTTTTATCTCAACCCATGAGTTTTCTCACTTTTACTCTTCCAATTCTCTCCCCCATCCCACTGGGGGCGGGGAGGGGAGTGAGTGAGTGGCTGTGTGGTGCTCAGTTGCCGGCTGAGGTTAAACCATGACAAAGTTGAAAGAGGATTTTCAGTGTTCTGTGATACTAAATGTTCAGATTCTGGACCAGAATTAATGACATCTAAGTTCACTCGTCTGTTTTACCACACACCTTGTGTGTTTTCACAGAGGTAACTCCCTTTCTTGCAATTTAATTTTTTTTTAACCTGTAATGCACAAGAATACTTCCCCACTTCACTCTTTAGTGATCTTAAATTCTATGAGGATGGCATATGTCTCCTTTTTCTGAATGAATGCTGCAATAAACACAGTTAAGCCTGTGTTTTGACTGTTCTTCTAAAAAATTATCCCGATATATACTATTTTTTCAGTAGCAAAAATACTGAAGCTATGCAGTATAAGCTGCAAACCGTGAGTAGCATATCATATTAAAAGGCATATGTGCAGATAATTCATGAATCTATTAATTGCCAAGCTCAGAAGCAGTCAACCAGTTCTAAACCCGCTGTTGATGTACATAGTGTATTTCAGCATAAAGGCTGTAAATACCGACAGCAATGGGTATCGGATGTAAAGCAGAACCAGAGTAAACCTGAACCTGTGGTCACCCATGTGGAACTGCTTAAAGCCAAGAATGTCTCTCTTCTGAAGGAACTAGAATTGTCCTATTGAAATATATATATGTATAGGTGTTTTACGCTTTGTATGTCTACAGTCACCAGTTTGTGAATAATTGTGCTGCTCCAGTTGCAGGAAAAGGAAGCTTGATTAAATTTGTTGGTCCTATTGAAAGTTGACTGTTTTATTGTTCTTAGATGTGTGGACAACTGTGCACAGAGGTGCTGGGTGGAGAAGGTGGCTTTTGCTGTTGTGTCAAAATTGAGAAGCAGTAGTATGCAGTTAGACCTGAAATCAGCCTAGGATTCACTGGAAGAGAAAAAAGGTTCTTGACGGCAGCCAGAAGGAAATTCAAGTTTTCTAATCTTACAGTATTTTTTAGGGAGATATTTTCAGCATTCCCGATGTGTACTTTCTGCTGTCTCCCTTTGTTTATGAAGACAGGGCCAAGCTTATATTCAGGGTTTTTTTCATTCTTTGCTTGATGTACCTTTTCTCAGAACCACCTCTTGTTGAGCTTCCTTTTTTTTTTTTTTTTTTTTAACCAAGAAGCAAAGCAAATAGTTACCAAGTATGTGATATGTGTTGATGGTAGGATGGACAAGGGGTAATATCCTGATGCTTTAGTCAGGAACAGCATATTCTTAGTGAAGGACAGGGGAAAGATTTCTTCCAGTTGTTTTTCATGTTTCTGTGTTGTGTGGTTTTCATATTTACCTTTTAGCATTCAAAAAACTCTCAGCTATTTTGGATCCCTCTTTCTAGCTTTTGTTTCTGGTAATGTGGACAGCAAATGGACTCGATAAAGGTCTTCTCTTTATAGGGGAAGTGATTGCTTGTGACTTTGACTTCCTCCAGTCTATGCCATGGTTCCTTAAATTCTGATTTGCCTTCTGTTTTGTTTATTGCTGTGTTCCTCTGGCAAAATTTCTCAAACCTAAATATTTACAATAAGTTGTAAGTCTGGTCAATATCTCCTTTGTTTAGTTTTTCTATTTAACTGCTGACTGATCCTTTCCTCCTTTTGCGGAAACGCTTCCCTATATAATCTTAGTATTACCTGCTTTTTCCCTTGGGCGTTTTCTTTCGGTCTCTCCACTTTCTTTTTCTTAGGACATATGTTAGTAATATGAAGTTCTGGGTGAGAGGTATTTTCAGTTTTTCTTGTAGCATTTCTTGAGGTGCTTCCCTTGCTTATATAGCAGTTGCTGTCATATCTGTGGCAGTAAATTCTTTAAATCTTTAGATTATTATATTTTATCCATATTCACATACCTGGGCCAAAGTATTTACACTGTAGACAGTGAAGGAAGCGTCCTGAATAACTGGAAAGTGTCCCATTTATGTTTTCTCTAATGTGACAGTTTTAGGACTGTGCAACTAGTGCATGTTTGTATGTGTCTTGCTATTGCTAGAAGTTTCGCTACTGCCTAAAATACTTCTTTATGGGGTTTAAGTGTGGCTTCTGATTGCTTGTTTAATGATTATTAAATTGCTCCACAATTTTTGTGTGGTTAAGTCTTAGCTCTAGGGAAGAGCAGGTGTATGCATGGGTGTGGCCCTGTTGTGTATATTGAAATAATTTTATAGTATTACCAACTAACATGTTGAAAACTTGACATTAACAGTAATTTAAAAGAATTAAGCACCTAAGTAGAAGGTGAAAAGACTCTCTAAAAGCTGTTTTTCTTGTTGGTCTTTTTAAATGATGTTTTTTCTTTCTGTTTCTAGGTTTTCTCAAATACTGATGAAGCCCTTATTAATAAAAAACTACCCAAAGAACTTCTGTTAAGGTAATTCTACATAATGTTAAGGAGTAAAAACCTGAGGATTGTACATTGCTTATGTGGCTTACAGGCTATCAAGTGCTATTCATTCTTTCTTAAATCTGTCTTGAAATAAATAGCAACATACCTGATTTAATTCTTGGAATTCTTGAACTTGTTGTCTTTTGGTTAGTCTTGATTTGTTTTAATGTGTACAAATTATACTATACCATGGAGGATGTCATTTAATACTGATCTTTTCCTTGCATATCAGAAAAAGTGGTGAAATAAAATGTTCAAAAAGCTTTGGTGTACAGAGTAGTCAGCTCTTCCATGCTGCACAATGTTTTATCTGTCTGAAGAGCCTATAATCCTTTCTCTAACGTAGTTTGCACTCTTCGTGTCATGAACTTTGTGACAACAAAATAAAATATAAATTCAACTTCAAAGCTTTCAAAAAGTCACTGCAGTAAAAAGCGCTGCCTGTTGCCATTACTGCCAGTCTGTGTTATATGAGGTAGAACCAACAGGAGGATTTTTCTTACTGTGGTCATTCGGCTAGTCATAAATTTCATCAGCTTGCTGTTGTGTGAGTAGATCACCTTTGCAGGAGTTAGCTACAACACCAAGATCAGTACGTTCAGCCCATGGTTGAGACACTGATGGATGTCTTCATGCTCTCATCCTGTTGAAAGTTGATTTCAAGTGAAGTGTAACTGCCAAATGTGGAGATACTGCTCGACTGGATGTGACCACTTCAGAGATGGAACTGAACCAGCTCAGCGACGTCTTCTGTTACCTGCATATAGGTTTTGTTACAGCCCACTCTTTGAGGGGAAAGAAGAAAAAAAAAAGGTGTTCACTTATAATGGTGCAATTAGTTTTTAGTGATGGTGTTATTAAAATTGAGCTGATGATTTCTTCTTGATACACTAAAGAGATGTTTGGGTTAGCTTGTATGTATGTCATTGCTTCCTGTTTGATTTGAAGTGGGAGGATGTTGCAAATAATGGTATTTTGCATCTTGTGTCTGAAGAAAGTGCTTTTAAAACATTAGGACTTCTTTTAGTGTCTGTACTATCACAGTGTTCTCTTGGTGGTATTAAAGAAGCAGTCTGTTGTTAAAGGAATTGAATTTTAAAAGGATTTTCATTTTTGTTGAGAAATACTCATTCCATACGGTGACAGTGTTGTAAATTAGACTCGTAGAACTGTTTAGAAAATGTGATTAAAAGAGACGTGTCACTGTATGGTGCCCTGAACAGAAATTCTGATAACTTGTGCTTTGTTGCACTCAATGCCACACATGAACCACAAGATACAAGTCAATTTAATATGCTGCCTCCTTAGCAAAGAATCATATAATCTGCAAGCACTTTTTTTCTGGCAGTAGGACTCTCCAAATATCTGTTGAAATGGCTGTCCTTTTCACTGTTATGGGTGCTAAGTATCCCCTTTATGTAATTCAACAGAATTTGTTGATGTGGTTTAGACAGTGAAAAGTATCGTGCACTGAGGTAGTAAAGACATCTTCTTTTGAAAGAACTTACTGATTATGTAGTATGCCTCAGTTTTCATTGTAGGATAAAAAGAAAATATCTGTGAAGCTATATAGATATTAAATTCCTAAATTATTGTGTCTATGCTAATTACATGAGCAGCATCTATTAAATAAATGTGTTGAGGTTTACTGTGAGAATTCCTGCATCTAACTTCTAGGTGTCAGTTTCTTGAATTGTGTATTCCAACACCAAATCTGATAAGTTCTTTAAAATGTTGTATGAGGAGTAGCTTGTGTGTTTCATTGATCAGTATGTTTATTCCAATGTATATCTTACTATACAGGACAT
>NW_008823944.1:680416-696890 GCF_000699105.1 Pygoscelis adeliae | reverse complement strand
CAAGTACTTGGATAGTACCAGTGGCTGAGCTGTTAGCTCTTGTATTCAAGATAACTTCTTACAGAGCAACTCGGAGGACATGTAGGCTCACCTTGGATTTGACCAACTGGGGAAGTGATGCAGCTAGGCACTGCCACTACACTAATTATCATTGCAGTGTCTAAAGAAGCCTTTTGTGTGGTTGAAGGGCTTCCTGGGGCTGGAATGACAAAATAAAACAGCCCAGGCCGAGCATATGCAGAACTGATGATTCAGTCAGCCATCTAGTTCTTGTGCACACATGTCCTCTTTGCAGTTGCACAGTGATCTACCAAAGTAGCGTTGCAGCTGTAGCCAGAAGAGTTGATGATCTAAGAAATGGAATTGGGACAGTCAGCTTTCTCAGTAAAGATCATGATGATCTCATGCTGAATGCTGGGACTCGGGTGATGGTCTGTCCATAGCCAGGGAGAAGTAAAGTCTGTGTTTCGTAACACCCACAATATTGTGCTGACCATCAGGGCTTTGGAATGGAGAAGAAGGGGATGGGTGGGAGAGATGCTCTGTAAACCTCCTTTTGAAATTGTACTGCTGCAGAGACAAATTCACAAGGCCAGAGGCAGAGCATGTTAGAGAGTGTGTTATGATGGGATATGGGTCTGAGTTCTCATTCCTGCGGAGTATAGATGGCTTGGGAAATTTAAGGGCACAAACCTGGCTGTCTAAAGGATTATCAGTGGGGAGTTTGTTTTATGCTCCTGCACGTATATGCTTTTGTAATACTGAGCCTCAATGTCTTTCAACACCTAAAACAGTTTATGCTCATGCTACAATATGTTTTAAAATTGTTTTGCCCTATGGTTATGACAGGAGAGGTTAAATATTGCCACACTGAGTGTAATTAATATCCTAATTATTTTTACTATATTAACTATGCAGTCTACCTTTTAATTAAAAGGAGAGTAAACCGGTTGCAGTGGAAACATTTTGCTCGCAGTGCCGGAACTGAATGGTAAATACTGTTGAAAGTGTCATCAAATGCACTTAGTTTGTTTGCTTGTGTCAGATATGTATGCAAACTGTTGGAAAACACTACAGCTCTTTTTTAAAAAAACATGAAACTTGACACATGGAAAAAGTGGTTAATATCTTGCTACAAATATCTGGAAATTAAATGTAAACACAGTTTCTTCTATTGCAAGAATTGATCTTGTTCTCATTTGCATCAAGTATTTAAACTTATGTAATCTGACTTTAACAAGCAATCCAGTTTTTTCCTCTAAAATTGAGAAGCCTTCTTCTGATGGTAGACTTAGGAGATACTACCACTCTAAAACGTATTCATTTGTTGCTTTAGTTGCATACTCTGAAGTTGAACAAAGTAAGCCCTTGGTCTATACTGCAGTTCTTACTCTTTCTCATTATTATTATTATTTATGTATTTATTTATCTAACAACCAGAATTAGCTTGGAAGGTTTTCAGGGCAGTGTCATGTCTCTTGCACATTTTCTACAGAAAATCTACTACACTTGTAAGTAAATGACTGAAACCTTCAGCTTGTCAGGCAAGAAGCTCATTTGAAAGGATATGAAACCAGAGGTTACCTGTTGCTTCTCAAGTAGACCCAGATAACTGGGCAGAGGAGGAAGAGGATATCTGACTAATATGGACAGTGACGGTTTTGAAGACAACCCTGGTTTGGAGGGACCAGTTATGCTTTGAAGTAGGTAGAATAGCTTGATTGGAGAGAGGGAGGCGTTTCATTTGTAACTTTTTCTGGTTTATGGGCATTTATTTTTATTTGTAATATTGGAGTAATTTTTTTTTCCTGTGCAAGAAATAGGCTGCTTCTAAAAACTTTGATTTGTAGTACTGTTCAAGCAAAAGAAAAATGATCACCCCTATTAGCTGTTGCAGTGCTATTAGTTTGCCAGTTGGCAAGGAACGCTCTGCTCTTATATATTACAAGAAGTGAGAGGTTGAATAAATGCTCAGTTGTATAATGTTTGAGTAAGAATCCTGCGGAGGTGGTATAAATTGTGTAATTTAAACAATGTTTTCAGACAATTGTAGCTTTATTTTTTTTCTTAGCCTGTGTGTTTATGAAAAAGCATCATTTGATTATACAGTACGTTAGTTGTGGATTTGCCTTGGTGTCTAAAGTTAATAAACCCATATCTATCATCAGAAGAATCAGAAATCAAGTCAGAGATAGACTATTGCAATTTTAACAGTAACAACTTTTCCAGTAAGATGTCACAGCCTTGAAGATTATAATCTTTTTCTTTTTTTCCTTGTAACTTGCTGGAAAAAACAAATGGATTTTTACAGTTACAATATGAGTTTGAAAAGCATTGGAAACAAAAAAACTTAAGTGAATGTAATTAATATTAGAATGTTCTGACTTTCCAACAGCTTCCAAAAATTTTTTTGTTTTGTGCTTGATAAAAAGTAATAATACATGTTTGAAAATGGAGGTATAGCCGGTACTTCTGGCACGTAGAAGGACAGATAACATTTGTTCATTTGTATTTTAACTGTTAACGTTCTGTGCTATAAGATTTTGCATGAAAATGGCAAGCTTCAGAAATAGAGATGTTTTATTCCTTTTGGCCACTTGAACCATTTTCAATTTCTTTCTGCCTACAAAGTACCAACTTCATAAATTGTACCACAAATGTAGAAGCTATTATGAGTTCTGCTATAAACCATACTTATTGGGTGCATGTACTTGAATAATAGGTCTTAGTCATCAGACTGAAAATTTGAGTGCTCAATCAGATTTAAAAGAGGATAAGCAAAGTTTTGGGACTTAAATTAGGAGAGGAACCCAGGAGCTGTGTTCCAGCAGCGGCTTTTCTTGTATGCAAGAATATGCAGCTTGTGAGTTGGCTAATAAAGTATTATATATATTTTCATGTTTCTGTTCTTTGCTTTTATTACTGCACGCTGCTTTTTGCTCAGCTTTTAGTGTGTTCATTATTGTACAGAAGAAAAATTACCAGAAGCTTAAAATTAGTCAAGTCAAACATAGTATTTGGTATATTTGAAGTGATGCTTTACCATCTGTGTGCTTAACTGTGGGGGAAATAGAAAAATATAGCAAAGGTTACAGCAAAAAATGGTCATAATGCCATTGGTATTTCTTAGCTAGGTACTGTAGGTACTTAAACGGCCCCCAATCACTTTAAAATTTGGCTGCTATATCTTAGCGTACAAAGTACCAACTGGTGAGTCGAAGAACTCAAAAATAGAAACTTGTGTATAGAACTGTTCTTAGTTGGTAAGAATTTTGTAAGCAGACAAACAATGCATGTATTTTGAAGGTGGGGGGAAATCTATAATCTCAAACATGATTCATTTTCCCCACTTGAAGGATTTGTATAATTAAATAGGGCAATATTTCACCCTGAGCAGCAAAGACTGCTGTTCAGTGTTTGGCAATCTCAGGAAAACATTACAGTTTTATAATGCACATGCAGTCTTTTATTTTGATTTTAGACCATGTTTTGCATCTCTTTGAAGTCCTCTATAGTAGTCTGCCAAGCAATTACAATATAGCTATTTAGAATCAGAAACAACCAAATGGATACAAGTACATGAGCTGCATTCATACAGATTATGAACCGAATTGATTGTATAGGAGTTGCTTATGAAAGTAAAACTTACTTCCTTTCTGTATATTTACACAAATCTATGGTTTCTGTAAAGGGGGGTCTAATAGTGCCTTGTACAAGTAACTTTCAGTAAGTCCTTTGATTTAGCATGCCTTGAAATACATCTGTCCAAGGAATTACTGCAGAGCAGCTACAACACTCCAGTCTCACACTTAACTACTGAATATAGAAAACTCCTTTAAATACGGGTGAGGGAAACATATTTGTTAACTAGAAGTATGGAGAACAACACTGACAGGAAGCAAGCAAGAACAATACAACCGATAACAGCATAATATCAAATCCAGACTCACTCTTATACTCATTTCCAGTGGTATTTACCTCCAAAAAAGTGATCAGAAAACCAACCGAGCAAGTGATCAGAATGAACCACAGGCACAGGTCGTGGAAAAGATTATGTCTCTGGAAAGTGATTAAATATTTTGATCTTTAGCCAGGGAAGCAACAGGATGATAATTCTTTAGGACTGTTTAAGACTTACTGGGTGTTTTCAGAATTCTTACATGCTTTAGCAGCAATTGATAAATAATATCACACTACCAATACTGGTTTTGTTTGTTTTAACATGATTTACCCAATGTTAAAATGAATAGTCATTTAGTTTCTCTGTACCTTCAGCCTTCAAGGTAGCGTATCTAACTTCAAATATGCACTGAGAATGCAACAAGTTGCAATTTTCTGATTAATCAACTTTTGTTAGAAAATTTTCCAATTATTCTGAAGTAGGAATGGGTTTTAAAACTTTCCAATGATATACCTCAAATTCAGGACAGAACTTGTGCTCTGTCTGAGAAAACAAAAGAGTCAATATCTTGGTGGTCAGCGTACCCACTTCAGAATATGGAAAAGGTCTCACGTTGACCTTTTTTTACACTGCTATATGTATTGTTTGTTTGCTCATGAAATTCTTGCGAAGATACATTCCAGATGCAAGTTTATATTTTTCAGTTCTTTGCCTCACCAGTTGGTGCTTTGTATGCGTTTTCTGGATTCTTTGTATGAGATGCTGAACACTTGCAAATGATTATATGATGAATTAAATTTGGCCTTTTGAAACTGGAGTAGGTAGCTGCCATTCTTTATTTAATGTAAGTGATTTGGTTTTGTTCACAAACAAATGCAAGAGTAAGCTTAAGACTGAATGTTTTGGGCAGAGATGTTTCACATGGAATTCCTTAAAAAATGTGAGAGGCTCTAAGAACACAAGCAGAAAATTGCACGCTAGTGTTCTTGTATACTCTTGTTAATGCAGAAGAGATTTGGGAATAGAAGAGTTGGGTTTTTTTTTGTCAAGGTGCTGAGTAAGATTTGTAAATTGTGAAAAGGAAATACTTTCTTTAATGTTTCTGCTCGAACAATTGGGAGTTTCTTATAAATGGAGTGCTTCAGCGTTACCTGATTCAAGTACAGATATTATCTCTCAGTGAGAACATGCTTGTGACAAAGGATTAGTCATACTGGAACAAACAAAAGTAAATAACAAGCATTTGAAGCAGGAGTAACAGCTAAAGGGGATATAGCAATGACTTACACAACTCTTGGAATCATACATTAGCATTTATTTTGTTTCATTTTGTTTTTCTTTTATTTGCTATTTAGAATCTGTTCTTTAACTAATCAAGACTTAATTCCATTTAGAGCTTTATTTACCTTGAAACCGGAGTTTTATTTAAACTCAATCTCTTGATTAACAAATCATCAAAACCAAATGTTCAGAAGTATCAGTGATATAAAGAAGTCATGCTTTTTATATGGAGCTTTGGGAGGCAGAGGGGGAAATTTTGTTCTTCCTCATTTCCATGTTAAAAGTGCCATCAAAACATAAAGGCAATTCAAAAGATACTCTTAACTCCCTACAAAAAAAAAAAAAATTCGTTAAATATTGATGCTAGACAGTTTAAATAACAATACCAAATACTTATACTTTTTTTTTGTCTGTAACTCTTGAAGTATTTACAGAAGAGGTGAGCTTTCTGATGTCTTTCTGATGCAGACACAAGCACCAGGAAGAGAAATCTTTTGTTCAAGGTCATCCTCCAGGCCAGTAGCAAAGCTACAAGTTGGATCAAATCTTTCAAATCCTAGTCCAGTGACTAACCAAAGTTTCCATAAACTTTATGGCTGTAGTGATCATGGTTTATGGAGCATCCCTAGGCTGCATACCACCAGGGCATCATGTTATTTTTCCACATCTTTACCTAGCCACTAGCGTGCGGGGTGGGTATGGTTGATTTTTGGCTGTTTGGTGCCCGAACTATACAGTCCTTTCACTTGTGGGAAAAGACTGACCGTAGGATAGTTGGAATGGCCAGCAGGTTGGATTGGGACTGTGGGCTGCAAGTTAAACCACTCTGAACTAATCATTAAACTAACTGCTTTTATTTAGTAAGATGTATTATAGTTGCCAAATTTGTGCTTAATAAAATCACTTCATAAAAATGAAATTCATATTCAAAAAATTATAGAATAGCTGAGGTTGGAAGCGAGCTCTGGAGATCATCTAGTCATGTAGAAGTGCTGCTTAGGGACATGGTTTAGTGATGGACTTGGCAGTGTTAAGTTTGTAGTTAGACTCAGTGATCTTAAAGGTCTTTTCCAACCTGAATGATTTATGATTGTAACTCCCCTGCTGAAAGCAGGGTCAGCTAGAGCAGGGTTGTTCTTGGCATTGTCCAGTCGAGTTTTGAATATCTCAAAGCATAGAGACTTGATAAACGCTCTAGTCAACCTGGTCTGGTGTTCGACAACACTCCCAGAAAAAAAAATAACGTTTTTCTTTTGTTTAAGTGGAAATTCTTGTATTTCAGTTTGTGTCCATTGCCTCTTTCCTGTCACTGGACACTACTGAGAAGAGTCTTGTCATCTTCACTCCCTCCTGTCAGATATTTATACACAATGATATGATCCCTCCAAAAATCTTCTCTTTTGAGGCATGTTCAACATGGTCCTCACCACGACCCCCAGGTCCTTTTCTGCAAAGCTGCTTTTGAGTTAGGCGGCCCCCAGCCTGTATGGGTGCGTGAGGTATCCTTCTCGGGCTGTGTCTCCTTTCGTGAATTCCTGTCTGCCCATAAGTAGTAGTTCATTTCTCATTTATCAAATGCTTTTCTGCAAATTAGAAATCTTCAGCTAAGACCCATTTTTCTTTACAGAATTCTGTCTACTGACTGATGCCTCAAAAAAACCCAAAGCAAAAAATGAAGAAACAACCCCCCCATCAAAAAGCCTGTGCTCTAGATAAGAGCATCTATAGCTAAAACTTTGATAAGAATCCTGCTAATGAAGCTAGAGAGTCATACGAGCCACAATATGCGGGCTTCTAGAAATCACAGAACATTGTAGCTTATGCAGCACTTACAAGAAGTGATTAAACTGGACAATCCATGGGGCTTTTAAAGTTAGAAATCTGGATCATCCCCCTCTACAAATATTCCAATTTTAGAAAGGCGTGAAGGATGAGTGTGGGGGTGTTGGGAGTCCTATTAGCTTGTTACCACTTCATTTCTAGGTAAAGCACATGACTTGCCTCATCCTTTTGTTTGAAAGATAGTATTTGGTCTTTAATGAATATTGTCTTGGGAAGGGAGAAAGGTGATTTTTATTTAGAATAAAAAAAAAAAAACCTCGTAGCAAAGAAAGGATTCTGAAACTTTCTACTTCAGCTTCCCTTTTGGAAGCACCGCAGTGAGATTCCTAACCAGTATTATTAAAGACTTAATGATGTTAAATATTAAGGTTCTTTTCTAATAACAGTTGTTACAGTTTTTCTGCTTAAGAGTCTTGTGTCTTGCTATGATATGAATCAGGATAACCAATGCAATGAGGCGATTGCTCAAAATTGTTAGGTCAACAGCTATTTTGAGTGGAACAGAGCTAAGCAAAGATGCTGAAACTGATTTTAGCATATATCTGACCTTTTGTGAAACATTAGATAAAATCTGTTTCATGGGTTGAGCTTTTCTTGGACACTTACTAAATGAAAGTTTTGTATTCGAGTCTTTAACTTGACTTCTAAAACGTTACAAAACTATAAACTTTTAAGTTGTATTACTCATCCATAATATCCAAGTAAATATAAATCAAAGATGCAGCAGGGGTGCATTCATGCATCTTCTGTATTTCATTTTCAGACTAAAGTTACTCTATCATTTGCGTAATGTAGTTGTATGTTAGCTACATAATTGACCCTGCAAAAGAAATTACCACATAATGTAGTTGCTGTATTCTGTGTATTTAATGGTAAATTAAACAGAACTGGCCCTCCTTGAATTTGTTATTGGGCATTTTCTTTCAGATACTAAGAGAATTATGTACTGAAAGTGTTGCAGTTGTGTTACATATGGTCATACTTTATGAATAAGTAAAATTTATTTTTTTTTTTTAAGGAGCGAGTAATATGATCCACTTGTCTTGCAAGTGATGTATAGGCCATAAAAAGTTAGATGCTGTCCTGTAACTATAAAATGAATCCAGCAGAGCTGATTATTTGTAGAAAAAGCTGACTTCTGTTTCAGCTGAAAATAGATGTTAGGGATCCTGTAGACAGCCTGTTCTTTTGCAGTTGCTAATACTTATGTACGGATTGTGTAGCAATAATCATCTTGGCAAAAGAAAAGGTTTGGCTTCTAAAGAAATGTTTTTTGGTGCCCCGTTTGTTACTGAAAGACTTGCTGTGTAGATCTGCTGAGAAAGGCATCTTAGCCTGAGAAGTTTACAAGTGGAAATTGCAGGGGTAAAAGTTACTGGAAAGTTTTGGAGTGTCTCATGCAGGTTCTAGTTTAAGTGCTTTACTTCACAAAGTAGCACATCCCTAGTAAAAAGGGATTTGCTTTAGTTGACCTGAAAGGTCAAGCATTAGATGACTCAGTGGATGTGTGCTTCATGTAGAAATTGGTGTTTGTCAGCCTTTTGTGACATGCTACTGAAAACAAGCCTGACAGATATGAGCTAAAAGATACTTTTTTTTTTTTAATAGAAAATAGTCAGACTCCTCAAGCTTTTAATATGCCTCACTATTTACATTTCCAAGACAAGTAGTATTATGGGGTTTTATTGAATTAAGATGTTATTGGAATTTACCAGTGGAGCAGGTTCCTGCGAAGTTGGTGAAGGTTAGAACACCACCAACACTAGAATTGTTAATTTAACCATATAGATATAAATTTATGCATGCAAAATTCTACTTTTACTGATTATGGCTATAAATTATTCAGCTTATGTGTGTGTTTTATAGCCTGCATGTTTATATTGTAATGTTTATATGTGGTGGACTACAGTTATTGGCGACATGCCTCATACCTCAGTAGGGTGTTTAGTAAAATGGGGGACAAAGGGAGAAGAGAAACCTTCCACATATAAAGAATTGTAATGATGTTTTGTATTTATTGAATAGGACGTTTTAGGAGAAATACGAGACAGCTTCTATGGTGGTCGCAATACTTTGTGACTGTGTGTGTTCAAACGTGATTAGTAGTGAACTGAGAGTGGCTGATGCTCTTTTCCCCTGTTGCTTGTTAACAGAGTATGCTTGGGCATTCTCCCAGAAAATTGTGAGGAAAAACCTGCAAAAAGAGGAAAATGAAATCTATGAAAGCTGTACTTTGTATCTCTGTGATACTTTTTCACATGTGTAGGCTTTACTCTTCCATATTGCCTTTGCATTCTAACAGCATGTAAAGGACTTTCATGAGAACAGGTTTGCTATGCAAGGAATTGCACAAATCAATAATGAAGTCCCTTCCTTAAGAAGTTCATAGTCTAAAATGGGGAAGATGTGACAAATTTGTTGTGTGCTTGTTTTGTAGCAACTGGATGGTGTGGTAAAGTTGAAAGGCTCTTCTGAGCAGATTATCTAGATGATGTGCTATCTTCAGTCAGGCATTTTTTGTCCTCCTTATGTTGATTTTGATAGTTTATCACCATTCTTTGTGTGCAAAACCACTATAAATTTAAAAGATGTGAAAAATAGAAGTTCTGAAATAGACTTCCATTCTCAAGTCAGTTATTTAAAAAAACCCTAACTTATGTTATTGCTGAAGCTTTTAAGAATTTTTAGACATTTTTAATTTTAAATATGTCTAAAAATTCTAATTTTTAGAAATTACCGGGCACTTCTGTCATACCAAATTTTGGGGTTTGGGCCAAAAATTGCAGGAAGTCACAGTATGTGTGTGTGGTACTTACTGTATGCATTTTGTTATCCACTTTTTATCAATCCATATAGTACTGTATCAAAATACTTAAAATAAGCAATTGCCAGGCCGTTACTGCAAAGCTTATTCCTTATGTGATCAAATTGTGAAGGGCCTTACCAAGGTGAGAGAGAAGCAGTTTGACTCTTGCACAGTTTGGTTTCTCACTCTGTAGGTGGTACGCTGCACAGTGTTAGGGTTTTGAGAAACAGCTGTTTCTTTCCGTGGCTCCATAGGGAGGGAAACAAAATATTAGGAGTCAGTCAGTTTGGAAAGACACAGGGCAGTCTGTTTATAGCACACGGGAATAATGAAGCATGTGTGGAAATATACGGGGAGATGATAGAGATTGTAGATCATCACTTCTTGTAGTTGGCAGGACCATATAAATTGCAGTGAAAATGCCTTAGAAAGGTGACTTAGGAGGTTTGTGGCCCTCTTACGCTGAGTTTTGGTGAATCTGGGGTATCAAGAAAATTCCAGAAGACTAGTGTAACACTTTTTATTAGGCAAGGGAGAGATGACGGGAAAACTCAGCCTCATATTCAGTATACAGTGGAAAAACTCGCCATAGACTTGTTTGATAGAAAATTGGGAGAGAGGAATATAGCTGACAGTTGTTGTGGTTTTGTGGAAAGTAAGTGATTGGACAATATCATTCTTTGAGAGTAAACAATCGGTTGGCTTTACCGACCAAAATCACATGTTTCTACCCAGGCATTTGACTTTAACATTAGACCTTTTCATTTTAAAAGTAGCACTCTGTGTGTGCAGTATATCAGTGCATGTTAAAGGGATTCAGGATTGATTAACAGTTGTTGCAGCAATTGACATTAGGCCCAATATAATTTTTTTTTTTTTTTTTTTTTATTTAATGCTTTGGAAATCACTGCTTCAGAAGTCACTGGACTTCTGAAGTAAAAGTTATAGATGACATGAAAAGAACTGTATGGTAAACTACTTTGAAGACAAGGCACTCCTAAGGAAGTCTGAATAACATGATAAATTGAGGTGTGTTCAAGCAACATTAATTTTACAGATTAATTTCATGTGGATAGATACACAGGACTAAGGAATGCTACAGAAAGAGCTGTGGCCTGCAGAGTGTACTCTCAGAAGAGGATGTGAGGGTGAAATGAAATACTGTAAGATTCTTGTCTGATGCTGTGTCAAAAAGGCTGTTACAGTGGCCTGAAATGGCTCTGAAAATGGGGGTAGTGAAATCATACTTTATGTCTGTGTACAGCTTTGTTGATACTAATAAATTTTTTTAATGCTGCACGTGCTTCTGATGTCTACATTTGAAGAAACGTACTGGAAAAATGAAAAATGTGCAGAGAAAATGAGTTTTAAAGAACTAAAGTAAAAAGATTGTTAAAAAGAAGAATTAAAGATGACATGATAAGTGGCTTTAAAGCTCGACGAGGAGAAAGTACTAACTGCTAAAGCACTCCTTAATGTGGTGAAGAAAAGTAGAAAAAAGCATAAAGCTGGAAGTCAGACATTCACCTTGGAAATAAGGCAAACATTTTAACAGAGTGATTAACCAGTGGAACAAGCTACCAGGGAAAGTGGTGATTTTCCATCTCTTGAAGGCTTTCAGATCAAAAATATATCCTTTTCTGGAAGTTAGGCTTTAGCCAAATACAAGTTTACCATAAAGGAGTTGAGGAACTGTGAGCTTGTACAACCCTTTGTGCCTTTGGCATGAAGCTCATGAGTGCTGCAGGTACTGTTAACATTGAAAGATCTCCACGGCCAAACTCATGAGGCTTGTGCCCAGTGGTAAGTGCCTAGGGATGAGAAGTCTTGAAGAGCTCTGATTATTGGTAAGCAGATTCTCCTTCTTGAGCTCGATACAGGATAACTATGGAAATTTTAATAGCCTGGGATACAGGAAGTCAGAATAGATGATCCTAAACTTTACTGTGGATCTATTAACGTAATTTCCAGTTTCCCTGTACTAATCCATGCCAAAGACTAAGTGGAAGTTAATCCTGCTGCTGGCTGCATTAGCGTCCATCAACGTAGCTATGGTCATAGAGGACAGAAGTGCTATACAACCATCAGCTGCCCTACTTGGTAGTTTTATCCACTTTTTAAAATTACAAGTGTCTGCTGACATAGTCCTTCACCCTAAGCGCCAGACAACGTCAGTGTCTGACACTGACAGATGAGTGACAATGTCAGTGTTGCCATCTCCATCTCAGTTTGTTGGTTGCATTTAAAGTCCCTTAAAGACTTTAAATGACTTTAAACCTTAGTCTTGTGTCTTGCTGGCTAGTTTCCCTGACTGGTAAGTATTTGCTAGTAGTTCTGTGGGGCTGCAAGTAGAGAAGCAAGTGGAGAAGCAAGTGTATGTTAGTGGTTTGCATGTAAGACTGTACTATAGAGGGTAAATAAATAGAAAAGTGTGGAAAAATGTTTTCAAGCAAGTTGGCAAAATGACTCTTAGGAATTGTAAAAGAATTTACTGGTATCTCTTACCTATCATAGTATTTAATTGTGAATAATAATCATTCTGATTTTGCTGGGTTATAATGCGTCCTAATGTTGTTATGTATTTTGATGGGGACAGCTTGGGCTGCCTTGCAAGAAAGTTTCTTCTTTAGAACAAAAATAAAAAACCTAAAAGCATCATGAATGTTTACACTTACTAAAATATTTCTCCTTTTAACATAGAATGACCACTTTTAGTTTTTGACTTCTTAAAAAGTCACTTCATACAGAATGGAGCAAAAATAAATACATCTGTTCTGCATTTGGTTTTAATTTACTTTTTTAACAGAGATCACACATCAACATTAATCTCGTAACAGCAATAAACAATCAAACATGAAGACAGACTGCCAGACAGCTCAGAATAGTGGGGGTATATAAAATACCCTTTCTTCAACATCTTACAATTCCTTCTGTTATTTCTTACTTTCAGTAGAACTTGATACATCATTTCCAAAGCATGTCACATTCTTCATTTAGGTGAGAGTATTGTATCATGAAATGGTTTGTCACAACTTTTCCTTTCTTCATTATAAATAACGTAGAAATCTGTCTTCTGTGCTTCAGCTTCAGTAAATCTGACATAACCCTCTGATTCCGCTCATACAGTGGTACTATGAAGAAGCTTCTACAAACCAAGAAGCTTTTGCAGCTCTCTACCATGATCTCCACACTCTCATCTTCTGTCGTTTGCCTCATGGTGGGGGGAAAGGTGACTTCAGAAGAGGGTTCATGGTGGGTCATTGGTATAAATGCTGCTCTTAAATGAGAGAGAACGCTTTCAGTGCTCATCGGAACAGTCCAGCAATCTTGCTGAGTTCATTGTGTACTTTGTGCATAAAACACTGCTAAGTTTCTTAAAGAGGGCAGACCTCAGAATGGATGTTCAAATGACAAAATAGATGCTATCAAAATAAATGTTATTGACAGGGTTTTATAAATTGTTTCATAGCTTCTGAGAATGTCTGTCATTCTGTTTGCATGGCTAATGGTTTTTTTAAAAAATGTATTACTGTACAGTGAAAAAGATAAAGTGTTTTCATGTGTTAATGAACTATTGGAAAAATAATATCTGAAGTGATCATAATAAGCATGCAGGAGGCTGTTATGTTTAAGAAGTACTTCCATTAACTTGCATTACATTTTTTGACTCTTACCACAGCTAAAAATCACAGTGCTTAAGATGTAGGCATCCATTTCGAGCTGTAGCTTCAGATTTCCACTTGGAAAATAGTAACCAGAATTTTACGTTATTAAGTTCAGCATCTCTTAGCAGTTGTGTTTGCTCCTCAGTGTTAACATCTCACTATAAGATGAAATTGTTACTATTACTGTTCATTGTTTTAATAACTTAAAAAGTTCATTGGCGAGCAGGTAACAGTTTATAAGTGAATTACAGTGACATCTTTCATGTATTTCATATCTTTCATTCTCTGTAATAGAAAATGATTTTGGATTAGGATCTATATTTTATGCTTAAGCTGATGATTTTTTTTCACTGAGAACATCCTTTGAACCGATTTCATTGTTTGGAAATGGTATTTAGCAAAATTCATTTTGACAGTGAAAAATTTCTTTCGGAAAACTATTAAGAATTGGCAGCCTTGAGGAATTCATTCCATGATCAGAATAGTAATGCTATTTTCAGTTGTAGTTGTTTCTTGTAGAGTAAATTAAAAAAAGATACTGTGTTAGACTTGGTAGTCACTGTGAAACCCCTTTAGAAATTTGGGTCATCGTTGTTTGTGTTAGTACTTAGATTCTTGAACTTGGATTTATCTATGTGTTGTTTTCCATTTCTTACTCTTCACCAGCCTCTGAAATCTTCGCCTGTATTTGTGCAAGTTACTTCTTTAATTGTAGCACAGTTAAAGGTACATAAGCTAGTTTCTCTGAATTAAAAAGAAGAAATAAAAATTTATTATCATTTGTACGTGTTTGGGTAGTAAGGAAGGGGAAGCAGAAAATAGATTTTCAGAAGAAGTACCTGCTGGTTCTAATATGTTGGTGTTGACTGTCTTTAGATGATAGCTATATTATTCCTTAAGTCTCAATAAGCAAAATAATTCGGTAGAACACTTGTATTGTATTTAACTTGCTTCTTGTGTAACTGGTTGGTGTATTTCCATAGAACTACAGAACCGTGAATCCATGTATTAATCTGAACTTATAATAAAACATTTTAATTGTTGTTCTTTTCCTTTCTTCCTAGAATATTTTCTTTCTTGGACATAGTTACTTTGTGTCGATGTGCACAAGTTTCCAAGGTATGTATTTCTGTTGGGATTTGTTGTTGTTCTTTGGGATGCTATTCTCTTAATGACATGCAAATCGTGGGCTTTAGTGCAATCTGCTTCTGTCAAAAAAACCCAAATAGTTCTCTCAGTCTCTTTGTTTATTAAAACAAATAAATAGTGGGACCAGTTTTGCATTCGGATGTGGAATTAGTTGCTATGTACTGGACTTATGTTTAAAGGCTATGGAAAAGATATCCAGTCGTGTATGCTCTATATCTGGAGAAAGGATTAAGCCCAGTTTGGCATGATGGCATTTGCTTTTTATAAAACACATGGCTGTATAACACTATTTTTTAGACGCATTTTCTGCTTAAAATTCCATGTAGTTCAGCTAATGTGCACCATGTGTCTAAGAAGTACGTCCATCGTTTGCTTGCCAAGTACAAAAGGTGTTAAGTAGATGGACTACTAGTAGAGGAAAAAGGCACACAGAAGATAATAGAGAAAGCAGGCTAAGTAAGCTATTATGTTTAGCTTGTCTTGATTTTTTTTCTTGAATTAAAATGAATAAAATTCTGTTCCTACATCAAGTGTGTACAGTGAAGTGTATTCTTATACAACATGAATGAACTTTTTTATTTCATGCTTTTCTTCCTTCTTTTAATGAGGATTGGGGTTTTTTTGGTGTGGTTTTGTTTGTTTGTTTTAATGTATAATTAAGTGTGTAATTATTTCATTCCTACAACCATATCACCCTGGCTTGCAACTTCAGTAAGTTTTGTGAGTCAGCTAACATCAGGTTTTGTTAGAACCTTCAGCTAAAGCCTAGAAAATATCGGAAGAAAACAAAAGTGATTGAATAAGTTGTGTTTTTCTCTTAGAACTACCTGTCAGTTGGATGCAGTACTCTTTTTTCCATTTTTCTAAGCGTGTTTGTGTTTCTCTGGCTTTTTTATTTTGTTTTACTTTGAACAACTATTGCTTTGACAGTGAGGGACAAATTCTCAAACACGTACGTGTAACTTAGCACATGTAAAGGAAAGGCCTGATCCTAACAGTGGAAAGTCAGCAGTTCTCTGAAAGGTTTCTGTTCCTCTCAGAATAGTAACTAGTGAGGTTGAGGAACTGTGGTTTTACTGGAAGGAGTCTCATCTGCAGCTACTTTTCTGTATATAGGTCTAGCAAAAGTAACTTACTAGACAAATTTACAAAAACTTTTTTAAACATGGAGGGATAAATCTTGCTGTGTCCAGGTATGTACTTTACATTTAATTTCTTGCTTTCCTGCATGTTTTATGGGCATAAGTTAGCCTTTGACATGTAATCCATTTCGGAGATTTGAGATTCATCCCCACAGTGTTGTGGTTTAACCTGGCAGGCAGCTAACCACCACACAGCCGTTTGCTCACTCCCCCCCCAGGGTGGGATATGGGAGAGAATCGGGGAAAAAGAAGTAAAATTTGTGGGTTGAGATAAAGACAGTTTAATAGGACAGAAAAGGAAGGGAAAATAATAATAATGATAAAAGAATGTGCAAAAAGAATGTACAAAATAAGTGATGCACAATGCAGTTGCTCACCACCCGCCGACAGATGCCCAGCCAGTTCCCGAGCAGCGGTTGCCACCCCCGGCCAACTCCCCCCAGTTTATGTACTGATCATGACATCACATGGTATGGAATATCCCTTTGGCCAGTTGGGGTCAGCTGTCCTGGCTGTGCCCCCTCCCAGCTTCTCGCTGGCAGGGCATGAGAAGCTGAAAAGTCCTTGCCTGGTGTAAGCACTGCTTAGCGACAACTGAAACATCAGTGTGTTATCGACTTTATTCTCATCCTAAATCCAAAACACAGTACTGTACCAGCTACTAGGAAGAAAATTAACTCTATCCCAG
>NW_008823944.1:674514-678448 GCF_000699105.1 Pygoscelis adeliae | reverse complement strand
ATGGCAACTCTGAGAGTAAATTAATCAACATTGTGACCAGCGACTATTAAACCAATATAATGAATGTTTATAACAAATTGGCCTTAACATGCTCTGGTCAGATCTGTCATTATCTCAACCATTCGTGCCCCATGTTGGGTGCCAAAGGGACTGTTGTGGTTTATCCCGGCAGGCAGCTAAACACCACACAGCCGTTCGCTCACTCCCTCCCCCCTGCAGTGGGATGGGGGAGAGAATCAGGAAAAAAAAGTAAAATTCGTGGGTTGAGATAAAGACAGTTTAATAGGACAGAAAAGGAAGGGAAAATAATAATAATGATAATGATAAAAGAATGTACAAAATAAGTGATGCACAACGCAATTGCTCACCACCTGCCGACCGATGCCCAGCCAGTTCCCGAGCAGTGGTTGCCACCCCCGGCCAACTCCCCCCAGTTTATGTACTGAGCATGACATCACATGGTATGGAATATCCCTTTGGCCAGTTGGGGTCAGCTGTCCTGGCCGTGCCCCCTCCCAGCTTCTCGCTGGCAGGGCATGGGGAGCTGAAAAGTCCTTGCCTGGTGTAAGCACTGCTTAGCGACAACTAAAACATCAGTGTGTTATCAACATTATTCTCATCCTAAATCCAAAACACAGCACTGTACCAGCTACTAGGAAGAAAATTAACTCTATCCCAGCCGAGACCAGGACACACAAATTCTATGTTTTTAACTAGTTGATATTGTATGACTACTAATATCTACAATTATATTTCTTTTTTAAAAATGCTACCTGAAATTGTATATTTTGTTATATTTGAGTTTGTTATATTTGAATTGCTGAGCGGCAAATGAAGGGAGCAGGCATTGGAGGTAATAAATCAACTGTATTTGTTTTCTGTAGGCATGGAATGTTTTAGCTCTGGATGGAAGCAATTGGCAAAGAATAGACCTCTTTAACTTTCAAACGGATATAGAGGTTAGTGTCTGGGTTTTTTTCATTCCTATGGTGATGTTTAAGAGCATAGCCCATTTTGAGTATCCCATAGGCTGTGCTTGCGTTACATGTTTTAAAGGCTGAAGTTCGAGATAATGCTGTGAAGGAGCAAATGGATAAAGAACTCTATTTGACTTCTTTTTTACACTGGATGAGTATTTCAGTTTTGGTTGCCAGCTATGTATCAGATAATTTGCGTGTATCATGTGCATACTGGGCTCTAGAAATTCAAAGCTGCTCATTTCCAGAAAGTAAAGGTATAAATGGTGCCTCTGGGTGGAGTGAGATCCTCCGAATCACTTCCACGATCTAGAGGATAATTTTGTTGGTGGTCCCAAGTCTCTTTGTGAGGGTGCCATCTAGTGCTGAAAGCTCTCTGGACACTTGGCTATAGGACGTGGAGATTGAAACAATAAAATGCTGAACAACTTTTCTTACTGCTGACTTGCCTAGATATGTTTGGTGTGTATCTGATTACCATTTTATGAACATTTGTTTCATAAGGTTTGAACCTTGCCTGAAATGCAGGTACATGTGGATTAAAGTCCTTTTCAGCATATAACGAAAGGATTAGGGTAGTCTTGTCTTCCATAAGAAAAACATGTCTGCATTAATGCTATCGTAGATGTGCGTAATAAAATAAAATATGGCATCTGGAAAGACAAAAATCCATGGGGAAGTACAGTTCCTTAATTGAATCTGAACTGGTTTATTATTTGTTGTTTGATGATACAAATTAAATTTAGAATACAATAATGAATTTGCTTCTGGATTTTATGTTATAGCTTCTTAGTTGCATGAATAAAATCCAGATGGGTTTCATTTGGTATATTTTGCTAACCGTGGTTCAAACTGTTCCTAAAGCTTTACAGTAATATATAGGGTAAATTTTTTTCACCACTCTCTTAGAATTTTATTGCCAACTCCTCTGCTATACTGATGTTAAATATGAGGATCTTACAGAGGTAGGAGAAAGATTTTGGCATCTGCCTCTATCTAAATGTGTCTAAGAAGACTTGGAGCTTTAATGTAATCTTTTCAGTTGCTTTAAAAAAGCTTGTGTTTCTCATTTGCTAAGAAATAATAAAGGAAACCCTCCAGGTCTGTGGTCCTTATGTTGGTTAGCCTTTTCTGTATCTGAAACCTTTCTGCTATTTAGAAACACAGTATTGCATTTTTATGTTTTTGATATGTTTGCCTTACATTGTACCTGGTGTTGCCCTTTGAGAGACACTATGTTTGTAGCATGGGATTCAGGAGAAGGAATGAAATTAAGTTATGATCCTCTTTTGCTATAAGAAGCTATTGTGGTTTGGAGCAATTCAGTTACTTCAGTATATTATATTTAAGTACATTTGTAATATAAACCCCTTAAATTATTCATAAGAGTATGTTAAACCAGCAACTATTACATAAAGTAGTTTTGAATGAGATACACCTTCATATTTGGTGTCTAAGAACTCTTTTTTCTTCAGCTGTTTTAGTAAAGTTTTTTTTTTTGCCTATATATTTAGGACAGGTAAAAGCTGCTAATTTTATTTGGCAACTTTTTGCTCAGTTGGATGTTGTCCTGTTTGGTGATGTTTCACATAGTCTCAGATCAAGTACTGCTTGATGCTATCAAATAATGAAAAATTACATTTTGTTGTGAAATTTTCCGTATTTAAGACCTCCTGTGGTAGAATATAAAGTGAGGGGGGAAAAAAAACTGTAAAGAAAAAATGTTTCTTTTCTATCACAAAGATGTGTGAAGATCTTCTTGAAGTTAAATGTGCCTTAGGATTTCTTGGTATGTGGAACCAAATGTAAGCTGGGGTAATTTGAAGAACTAGTTTTTTGAGTGACATTGAATTATTCAAACAGCTAAACACATTTGAATGCACTTAAGTTGTCTTTTTGACTATGCCATTTGTTGGGGTTTTTTACATGCTTAAAGAAATAAATGGGTTTGGGAAAACTTATCTCGTTATTTGTTTCTATTTTCCTTGAATAATGCACTAGGGTTTGGCTTTTTTCTGCAGTGTAGATTGAACTTGCATTATACGTTATTCATTGAAGACTTTATCCTTACAGTAAAGTTATTTGGCCTCTACTGAGAAATAATTCTGACTAATGGGAAAGCTTTAAAAAATACATCATTTTGTTTGTACAATGATTTTCACTTGTTTGTTTTGGTGTAAATTCTTCGGAGAGATAAGATGAACAGTGTTACTTATGGACTAAGAAACAAGCTCTGATATGAAAATATTTTCACAAAGTGCTAGCCAGGACTTTGGTATTAGAGGTGAACAACAAAATGTAAGAAACATTTTACTGTTTCAGTAAAATTGTTACCATCTCGTATAGGGAGGGGGGGAAAAAAAATCCACTGACCTGTAATTTTATAAGTATTCCTTCTTTAAAAAAAGAGAGAGAGAGAGAAGAAAATGTGCTGTTGGGTATTAGTCCTGTTTGTTAAATGATCAATGTTCATTTCTTTTACCTTACCTCCCTAAAATTAGACACAGTGTGATGTTTAGTCAGTTTTTGCAGTGGCCACCTGCTTTTTGCTATCTTACCTTGTTTTTCGTACAAAAAAAAAAAAAAAGAAGGGGGAGGGAAGGTCTGTTTTTATTGTAGTTTAAATAACTTTTCCATAATGCTACTTTCAGATTGAATATTAGAAGTATTGTGCCATTCCGCTTACTCCTAATGTATAGCAAACTGTGCTTTCAGGATGTAAATTTTGCTACAAAGCATTTTGTAGCAAATGTGGGGTCAAGTAGGAAGTTTTGTTTGTGAGCTGTGCTTCAGCTTTTGACAAATAATGTGGCATAAAGTCTGTAAGCTTCACAGTGCGAGAAGGTCTTTGGCATTCCCAAGTGTTAGGCACAGACACCCAAATATATATGACATTGAAGACCGGCAGGTGGGCTGGGGCAGATCTTCTGGAGGCAACTGAAGTGGCTGTTCCCACC
>NW_008823944.1:640792-674481 GCF_000699105.1 Pygoscelis adeliae | reverse complement strand
AACCATCCCTATAGCAGGGACTGTAAAATGGGACATGGCGGAGGCTGTAGTTCAGAGTGACGTACTAGCTTAAGCGTGTCTTCATGGACAATTTAAACTTACATGCTGTAGTAGTAACGGTGATCCTTAAGGAACGGGCATGCCTCCCATTCTGCCTTTGGGGCAGTTCTTCACCCTACACATCTGACAAAACTTTAAGATCATTTTAGCAGTCTTAATGGGTAGGTTTTGCTGAGACAAAAAATTGAGCCATGTGTGATAGACTGGAAAAAAGGAAGGGGAAACTAAACGTTGAATTGAATAGCACTTCAATGTGAGTGGAGATTCTCAACAGGTAACTGTTTTTTCTTAAAGTAACAAAAGAAATTCAAAGAGTTGTAGTTCTGGTGGGGTATAGCTGGGGCTGGTCTTCACTCCCAGCATTTTTAATTTGGTTAGAATGTTATGTCAGAATAAAACTCAACAAAATCTTCCTTTTATTTGGTTTAAGGGTCGTGTCGTGGAAAATATATCGAAAAGGTGTGGTGGGTTCCTGAGACAACTTAGTCTGAGAGGATGTCTTGGTGTTGGAGACTCCTCTTTAAAGTAAGTAAAGTCCTAGATTGAGACATCACTTATTTCCTAATGTCCGGACCAAAAGCAATTATTGTTACATTTGTTTGGATTTCTAAGTACTGAGTAATGATCAAAATGGGATACTTAAATTTAAGTGCTAAGTACCTTAATAATGACTAAATGAGACGGCAGTTTGAGATCAAAGTATAGCTACTGTTATTTTCTGGAAATGAACTAAAAAATAAGAACTGTGATTTTCAGAAATGTGTCTTGTTCATTCATTAGTATTATGTTGATATCTCTCAATTTTCAAGCAGTTAAAATGTTTTCAGACCTGTACTCTGGCGTCCTACAATATTAATTTCCTTGAGATTAGTAGTCAGTCAGTTTATAGGTTATCTTCTACCCTGGACAAGAGGTGACCCTACCAATGGGAGGAAGAACAAAGACTGATAAGATTGAGTGCCTACAAAATCAGGGAAGGCCTGGGATTCTCTTCTTGCTCTAATACAAGAACAAGCAGGCAACAGGAACATCTCGTGGGTCTCTAAATAGAGGCAGTGGCCCTTCTTTACAAAGTATATAAATTGAACTGTGTAATTTGTTCCCAGAAGATAGTTTGAATCCATATAAGCTTTTTCTATATGCAAACTGTTTAGCCAGATTCCATTGTGGATATTTCTCTGAGTATTTAAACCCAAAAATCCTACCTGCAGCTGCAGGGTCCCTAAGCTACAAGTACTTCAGGGCTCAAAGAATATTTGGAGGAAGCCTCGGGGTATGGCTTTTTGCAGTTATGCTTTCCTCTGCTGTCACAGGAGACTGGGCTGGATGGCATTCAGTCTGACGTAGTATGGCCATTCTTAGGTGGAAAATATAAGCACAAAGATTTTTGTTAAGCAGTGGGCATTAAGTTAGTGTCTTGTGACCTTTGGCTCTTTCTAAAATTTTATAAGTCTAATTCACTGATTTTTGTCTCTAGAGTAAATTCATCCAGCAACTAGTTAAGCAATACATTGCTTTAGTAACCCAAATAGGCATCCCAGCTTCAGACCCGAAGATTTCCCCAGAGCTTTCCTTGCCTCTAGAACATCTCCCTACTGCTCCCTGGTGTGTCGCCACCTTCAGGCAGTCTTGCCTCCTTAGGGGAAAGTGCGTATTATTACTATATCCCAGATTACTGGCAACCGCTGTCAAAAAAGAGGTAGCCCCAACCAGAGTTAACTTTCTGCAGTACTCCTCCAAGTTCCCAGAGCATTCACGCTGACAGTCCCTGTGTCCTCAGTAGGGAAGGAGGCGATAGCAGAAGTGGAGGAGAGGGAGAAGGCAGGCTCAGAGAGAGGTAGCTTTGGGAGGGGGTAGCGGGGAAGGCGATGGGAAGGGTGTAGGAAGAGAGTCAGGACAGTAGGTAACAGTTTTCCCTCCAATAACTCCATTGTCACATTTGGTTTAGGCTCCCAACTGTGCTTTTCAGGACACTAAGGCTAGGGGACTGCAGTGAGGGTTGTGAATAGGACCAAAAATCGTAAGTGGGTTCAGGTATTAGTGGCACGTGAGAAGAGGGGGAGGGCTGGAGATGGGATATTTTTCAATTATTATATATTTAGTAAATAGGTACTTAGAATGAGTATACAGCAGTTCAGTGTGTAGCATGTGTACATTGTAAGGATGATGTCATGCTAGCAGGTAATAGGACAGGCTTAGCTGAGAGGGGCTACCGGTGTGTTACCAGTATTCACGCGTGCATCCGTAACAACTAGCTGGTGCAGATGGTGGTGGCTAAGACACTTCAGGAAAGAAGATGGTTAACCTCTGAAATATAAGCAGGTTATATTGAAATCACCAAATGAATGATAAATGCATGAGCTTTAAGATTTTCAAAACATTAGCATGAGAAAGGTGGCATTAATTTTCAGATACTTGTTCTGAAAGCGACTTTTCCTGTCAGGCTTTTTGTGTTGAGTTGTTTCCAGATCCATTAGTTTTGTGGATGATACTAATTTCTCTATTTATCCTTCTTCTACATCAACTTTTGTTTAAAAATAGCCAATTAGCGAAGTAGGTATTGGCTATGTAAGTACTGAACGTTTGTGGCAGCTCTGTCAGGACATGCCCCATGCTTGAATCTCAGAGGCAAAGTTCGCTGGTTCCTGCAAGTTATTACAGAGTGTAACGTCTTTCCAAGTGATTTGAAGAGTGTCTCGATTGTAAATCTCCCTCCAGTACATGAATTTTGGAATAGCTGTTTTGAGAATTCAAGTGGAAACTCTCACCGGTATAACTGCTCGCTGGGTTTTTTTCCATTGTTTTCAATCCACACTGGAGAGCCAGGAAGTTGTTACCAGCTGAGTGTGTAGTCGGATCTGTTAACCACGGCAAGCCTCCAGACAAAACTGGTTTTGTGTGTTTCCTCCACCCCTGCCAATAAAATCCATGCAGTTGGAGGAAACATGGGCATAAAAACAGTGTTCTGAAATGCAGCGCAGCTGTAAATATTACTCTGCAGAGATGAAAAGAAAGTTTATGTATTTCTTCTGGGTAATTAGTATAATGATACATACAGGCTTTTAGCAGTATAATAGCTCCAGTCATCCTTAGAGTTCATACCCAGTAGTGCACACAGATGCGTTTTAATTTTTAAACTCATAAATAACTAATTTGCAACCCACAGGGCTTTCCGTTAGTAGTCCGATAGGCTTAGGTCCCACTTCTGTATTGTGCAAGGTACGTTCCTTTTCATTTGATGTGGGAGCGAGCTCCTTAATAAGACCTACAAAGGCTTCAGTAATGAGATGTGCAAAAACTCTCCCCAGCAGCTTAATATTTAACTGATGTGATATTTAAACCTTTCTGTTCATGCCCTTAATGTTTTTAGTTAGGGCATTTGAAGCAAGTCCGTTCTGGCTTACATATGACAGAAATAAACACCTTGCTCAAGTGGTATTTGAGAGAGGAAAAACACTTGGTTTCAGGAGTTACCCAAGACAGAAACTTGCAATAGCAAAAGGAAAAAGCAACCACTGAGACAGATGTATTTGAGATGTACTTTGTAATTACTCTGTGGCTTTGAAGATTAAGCTTTTTGACTGAGGTGGAAGGAGCTAGGGGACAGAGCGCACTCTAGTGACTGTATTACAACTTGTGACATTATATTAATTCTCCAGCTTTCTGTTGCTGTTTTAGGACCTTTGCACAGAACTGTAGAAATATCGAGCACTTAAATCTAAATGGGTGCACAAAAATCACTGACAGGTAAGTCAAAGGGGTTTTTTGTTTGATGGGAAAATTCGGAAAAAGAAGTAGCTGAAGGTATTTTTAGTGTGTCTGCTGTTTTGCAGCACGTGTTACAGTCTTAGCAGATTCTGTTCCAAGCTGAAACATCTGGATCTGACATCTTGCGTAGCCATCACAAACAGCTCTCTAAAAGGCTTAAGGTAAGAAGATTCAGTGTTTTGTGTTAAAGAAAAGTGTTTAAAGAGCTGTTCAACATTTAATAAAGTTAAAAAAATCAGTGCTGAACCTTAATACAGTGTATCAGCACTGACTGTATCCTGTATCTAGCACTTCTTGGGTGTAGACTATGATGTTTGTGTGTGGTCTTGTGACTTTTCTGTGAAGGCCTGGCACAGTCCACTGGCTATTATTAATTTCTAACAGTGTGTTTAATTTGCGTTTCCCACTGTTACGACTATTTGAAGGCTGGATTTAACTTTTTTTTTTTTTTTTTTTTATTCTACCAGTGAGGGTTGCAGAAATCTGGAACATTTGAATCTTTCCTGGTGTGATCAGGTTACGAAGGATGGTATTGAAGCACTGGTGAAAGGGTGTAGTGGACTAAAAGCTCTATTTCTTAGAGGTTGCACACAGGTACATAACTGCTTGGGTGATCCTTTAGGAATAAAATTTTATTTTGGGTTTTTGAAATCTCCATGAATTAAAAAAAAACTTTTTTGTGATTGTCTTTTGTTTAATATTACAAGATGTGTACATTCTTTGGGCTGCTTTGCTATGCTTTTAATTTCTTGTTTCTTTTCCTATGTCTGATTTAATTGCTAAATACAGTTAGAAGATGAAGCATTGAAACACATTCAAAATCACTGTCATGAACTTGTAATCCTGAATTTGCAATCCTGTACAGTAAGTATTTGAAGCTTCAAAAGTTACATTCTCTAAGAATCATAAACCATTTTTGAATGCTAGTGAATTGATCTACTACATGCTTAAATAATTCAAGTAATACATCTCTGCAGTTTACAGAGTCTTGGGTGGAATAGAGGTCTTAAGTGAGCTGGCTGTTTCTACAGCTGAGTGTGGATTTGGAGTGTTGGGTTATTTTTTTTTCCCCTCGTTACATCTTTTAACTGTAGCAAGCTCTAGAGTAAAAATTAACTGCATTCATTCAAATCTCATTAACTGTGTATGCGCTAAACCATGCAGTTTTACAGATGTAGTTCTTGTTCTCCCATCCATTAAGGTCAAACATTTTGGTCTATTCATAATTTTAGGGTTTCTAATTGAGCAGAAACAATATTCTGGCCTACATAATTGAGAGTAAAATGTAATGGTATCGTAACTGAACATGAATCAGAACCATCTAGGTAGCAGGGGAAGGGCATGCTTTTTCAACAGTAATGGAAGAACACATTCATTTGTAATGAAATGACTGGGAATCATTCATGTACTTTTAATTCTACATAGAGAGTACACAAAAATTAGACTTGCCGTTCTTTTATATTTGCTTTTTTGTTGTTTCTGATGTGACTTTTTAGGAATGGGAAAGATCTCCTTTTAGATTTTTAAATCTATTTAAGTCATTCTTTGTCTGTAAATAAGACTTAGAAAATATTGACATAAATAAGAATTTCAGTGTTTCAGTCATGCAAATTTAAATAATGAAGTTAGATTATTTTTTTGCCTTTGTAAAGTTTTCTACAGTTTTATTGCTAGAAGGTATCATAAAATCTGCTTGGGCTAAAACTTTCAAATCTGTTTTACGTATTATTCCTGAATGAATGTGGATCATTTTTTATTAAGATTGGATGAAAATTTTTGGACCTAATAGATTTCTTTAAAGTGTTGAACATTTTGGAGTGTTGGCGATTATTAAAAGTTACATTAAAAAATTGCAGAAATTAAGAACAATATGAAGACAAAGCTTGAGTTTCCATGAGCCAGATGTTCAGCGAAAGAGAGTTTTCAGATTTTTCAATCTGAATTTAGCTGCCCAACTAAAGATAACGGGAATGAAAGGAAGGTCCTTCTTTTGGTCAGAACCACACTTTAATAAATAAAGTCAGTACGTAATTTCCTCCCCTCTCGCTTTTCCTTTTGCTGTCCTCCTCCTCCAAAGTTGTTCTTCTGTTGTGTTTTACCTGAGACTAATGAGATATATCAAGGCCAGCCTTTTCTGATTGTTTTTGTGGAAGGCTCTCAAGAGGTCTGCTGATAATCAGTTATGATCTCTCTCACTTAAAGGGGCATTGGAATAGAAGTGTACCAGTTTTCCCTTGGCCAGTATGTTTGTTGTCACGTAGATATGAAGTACCAACAAAAAAACCCTCATGAGTGAAAGTATTTTTCCCTTTGAATTTTTTGAGTTGATAGTCTGTGTGTCCTACCTAGTTACGTGTGCTTTAAAGCTTTATTTCACTGGAGATGTGTCCTGCTTGCTATGGCTTAGAAGTGTGCTTCCAGAAGCAGCCAGGCTTTTTTTTATGATCTTTATGGGCTAGCACTGATTTTTACACAGCAGGTCTCTTTGTGCTTTATATGATCCACACTTTAATTCTGGTGGCTCTGTTTTATGGGCCTTGTAAAATGTCAGGCCGGCTCCAGCAGCTATGGAATGAACTGATACTAGCTCTGGAAACTGCACATCTGAAAGGTACCATCTTTAGAGTGTAGAAACTTGGTACCTTGCAGGCATTTTCTGAGCACTTTTGTTTCCTGAGAGGGATGTAGGCATTGAAATCACAAGCAGTTTCAGAATGGAAAATTTTCATATGTAACTTGAAGGTTTTCTCCATCTCCAGCAGCAGCATAAAATTTACATATTCCTTACCTCCAAAATAGTTCCTTTTCCCAATAATAGTGTCATGAGTATCTCTCAAAGGGAGCAAAACAGTTCCAGAAAACATCATCTTATCTGTAAATGATGCAAATCCTTCTGGATCCACAAAAAAAGATGACATCTGGAATAATTTTTATTTTACAAAACGATTTGCAAATTTAAACTACTGATACTAAGAAGTGCTGGGTTGGGGGAGGGGGCATAAGGTGATCTCCCTTTGTGCTGAGCTACTGCTATTTTTCATCCTGTTTCCATCTATGAAAGGTAATGTTTGTGGTAGTAGCCTCAGAAATATGCTACAGTAGTATTAGCATACCTAGATGAGTGGCTTATAAAAGGAAAGTGTATTTTCAATTCAAAATACAGTAGAGGTCATTGTTATCATTGGAAGAGTAATGTTAGGCCAGCAAATAAAAAAAACCTGTTTCGCCATGAAGGATTAGTCATTCAGCAGAAAAATTAAATTCTTGGAGTTAGGAGTGGGAGGAGGAGGGAATATTTTTTCCAGAATAGAAGACCTGTAAACAAAATATTTGGACACACCCAATAACCTAGTTCCTGTTGCTATTTTGGTGCAGCTGCATTGGGCCTGTTTCTTATAGTTCCTGTTTCAGGGAGAAAACTTTTTGATTCATATTCCAAATTTGGAGTTACTTTTTTCAGAATATCTATTACAAAACAATTTTGAGAAATGAAGAACCCTCTTTTGAGTTAAAACTTGCAGCTCTAGAGACAACTGCATAGGGTAGGGCAAACCTGGCTTTTACATTTGTCTTCTGTAAAGAACGGATTATATGTAACTGTTTACCTGTAACTCTTGTTTTGAAAATTATCTGGAGGTGAAGGATTTTTACCCTTGGGTTCTACTGCTCCAGTGCAAAATAGGTACTTAGCTCTCCTGCTGTCGAGCTTTAAGCTCTCTTTTGCACTGTTCCTGAATTTAAACAGTCACTGGAATGAAAGACCTGAACTCTAGAAACATACAAGCAGCAAGCTATTTCATACAAAGACAACTATAATTAAAAAAAAAAAAGTGACAATTATAAAGCAAAAGCAAAGTGAAAGAGGAAGACAACAACAAACAACTCTTCCTCTGTGCTTCTGACTGCCTTTGAGCAGTACTCGAGATCTGTGGAAAAATGCATAGATAAGCAGGAATTGTGTGTGTTTATTATCTTCAGTGTTATCAATGAACATGGTTTCACGATGGTATTTTTTGGTTGAAGATCCACAGGTTGCCATGGTTATATACAATGTGACCCTAAGTTCAGTAATATGACTTGATTTTTGTTCCTAGCTGATTACTTGGTAACGAAGTAACTTCAACTTTCTTCTGTGTTGCAGCAAATTTCAGATGAAGGCATTGTAAAAATCTGTAGAGGATGTCATCGACTTCAGTCGCTCTGTGTTTCAGGCTGTAGCAACCTTACAGATGCTTCTCTCACAGCACTTGGTCTAAACTGTCCGAGGCTGAAGTAAGTATGTCATGAGCGTGTTGTGAGTATGTCGTGTTGTTACTGGCCTGATCTAAGAAATTCACTTCTGAAGATAATCAGCTGATATCCACAGGTTTGATTTAGCTTTGTGTTGTTTGTGTTACCTTTGCAATCAAAACAATAAGTTGGAAGTACCAGCTGAATATAAACTTGAGGGCTGGTCCTCTGTAGTTAGCATATGAATGTGGTCCACTGTATGTTGGAAAAAACAAGAATTAATGTATGACAAATAAAACATGTTGAACCTAGCAGTTCAATTCTGTGCTTCTAGCTAAATATTTTAGGTACTAATTACAAGCCAGAAGAAACGAAGATATAAAGCCTGTTATTTTTTTAGAAGGTAAAAATATCTGTAGTTGTGTTGTGTCTTGTGATGTTTGTACTCTGATGTGGTTTTATGCAGTCGTTTGTCTCGCAAAAAAATAGCTAAATCATACCTGATTATTATGTTTACAGATTTTATTATAAATGTATTTTTAATGTGCTCTGCAGTACATCCTGGCATTCTTAAACTCTGATATGGAGTGTGCTAATGTCTCTGCAAGCACCGAGGACTGATATTTATGGGATACGTTTTGAGTAATAGGGGCTTATCAGTTAAAAATAATATAAACTTTTACATTGATGTAATTTGCGCTAACATATGTTATGTCGGTATTCTCAGAAGCGGGGACAGCTTCAGCTTTAACAATGAAGCTCAGTCATGCAGCAGCTCTCTGGTTGTAGGGACATAATACTTCGTGTAAGGTCTAATTTTAATGTAAATGAAAAAAAAAAAAGATTTTTGGATGACACTAAGTTGCCATTTATGACAGGAATGTGCAGGAGCCGCAACTTGTTATATTTCAGTCACGGATAAATGGAGGAAAGTAGATCGTAAAAATTAGGGGGAGCTACGTTCAAATGCCAGTGTGCAGTATGCTGACACGCAGTGTTTCTTTAGCTGGTTGAGTGAAAAAGAGCTTTTGTTACTGTAGAAGACCTGTCCTTAAGACAATTCCGGAGTGACAGTCCCCTTCATGTAACGGTTCATACTTAGAAGAGCTTACGTGTGCCCATGTTTGGGGCTGTAGAGTCTTCTGACACACTTAATTGTGTTCCTTAGAAAGCTGTGCTGTTATTACTGGTCTTTTTTCACGATTTCTCTCGTTCTCTCAATTCACAGCTCAGATTGGAAATAAAAGGAGGTCTAAAGTGCTATTAGTTGTGCAGTTCTTTCCAAGGGTAGTACAGCTGTAGCAGGAATTGTTTTGACTTTGGAAGGTAAACTGTTAGCCCCTGTCTGTGCCACGAGGGGGAAGGCGTCTGCCGTTCTTCTCCTTTAACGAGGAGCAGTATAAGGAAAAAAATGACCCTTTGCAGTGATCACTGCAGAGGATTGCGTGATGGAAAGACAGATGATGCAGCTGGTTACAGTTAAACTTTTGGGATCATGTATGGAAAGTACTTGATAAAAATTATGATGGAAATCAAAGGGAAATGTAATTCCACGCTTGTTCATACCTTCTGAATATTTTGGTGTTGAGTATGAAAGAAAACTCTCCTGCCTCTGTTGGATGTGCTGGCCCTGTTAGAAAGCTTTTGAGTATCTTCTGTGCTGTGCTACTCTCACTTCACTTCAGGGTCTTGGATGTCCTACTCTGCTGCTTTCCATGATATCGCTACGTTCTGCAGCTGTTACCACTCACAAATGACATCTTGAAAAAAAATCCTAAGCTTGGCCAACTCCCTTCAGCTGGTTTTTTTTCCCCCGACATCAAGATATAGCTGTCTCCTCATCCCTTTTTATATCTGCTCATATAAGTGCTTGATACCTTCTCTGTTTTTGTTTTTTAGCACTTTTTAGTGTTAAAATACTAGTAGGTGTTTTGGTGAGGCTTATCGAGAAAAGCACTCATGAACCATGGATGTCTTTGTCTAGGTGGGACTGTGAAAGTTAGGATCATATTGCTTTTAACCCCACCAGTGCTGAGACCACCTGCTGCTAATTCAACAGGAGTAGGGAGGTGCTGTGTGCAGAGACGCTCCAGGTGTGCCCAAAAGACATCTGTAGACAGTGAATGCAACCGTGAGGTCTGTCTCAGAGAACATTGCTTTATAAGAGTGGGGAATCTGCTCTGGGATGTCATTTTGCCTCATCAGCTCCTACGTTAGGTACTTTGTCACGAATCACTGGATGGGAAATAAATGTCAGCTGTGTCTGGAAAAAAGAAGAGCCCTCTGTAATTAAGTACGATCACTAAAACAAAGCAAAAATTAGAACTTTGCTCATGTTCATGCTGACCAGTGCCTTCCCACCTGCTTTTCATACTGGGACCTGATTGATGCAGTGTGTGTATGTATAGCTCACTCTCCCCATTCTGCTTTTCTGACTGACTGCACACCCAATTTCGGGAAAGCTAGAGCTTCCTTCTGGTTTCTTACTCCCCTGTTTCCGTATTATTTTCAACCAGATGTGCAGTAAGTAGCATCCTCACTCTTTTGCACACTGCGGATGTAATCCCCCCCCCCCCCCAAGTCAGAAATGTAATGAGGTTAGGGATCCAATGGTTGCAAGTGTAGATAGAGTTGAAAGCAAGTAAATGACGTAAGGGTAACATGTGACCTGAATAATTTTTGTTGTTGGTGTTGCTGGTGGTTTTTTTTCCTTTCCTATCCAGCATCCTAGGTAATTTTCAGAGTAGCTGAGAGTATTTTATGGTAGGTTGCTAACTGCCCTTGATGGAAGGGCACAAAGGGCACGAAGTTCCCAAATGTGAGTCCGGAAAGAAAATCCGGACTATCCATTTGGAAAGCAGTACCTGTCTTGCCACCTCTCTGTTGGCTGCTCTTGAGTTTCCATCATACTTCTGAACCTCGTTGAAGACAAGCACTCTGGAAGTGGTTGTCAAGGGTGTAGCCTGTGGGGCTGCTTACCTCTAAACTCAGCCGCGCTCTGGCTTTTGGCTTGGAAAAAGTTGATCCAGCAAAGTTACAGTCAGAGCCCCACATCCCGTACTCTGGTGGGGTTGTATTTTTCTTGTGCACACAGCATGGCTTTTCCCTTTGCACCTTACCCATAGAGAGAGTGCTTTCTAATGACCTCCTAAACCAGTGGAAGGATCTAGCTGCCTCTAAGTGTGTACCACAGCAAGAGGTTCTTTTGTCCATCTTGCCCTGCCTCCTCCCCCACCGACCCCAGTACAGAAGTAGCGTTTGCTGTGGTGAGTGGGTAAGTGGCACGTTGTGCTTCTCATTGCACAGTGCTGTGATTTCCCCTTATTCATCTTGATACTTACTCCACCTGCAAAGTAAAAAGTGTTCATTGAAAGAGAAGAAAAAGAAAATGATGACAAAAAGGCAGTTACGGGATGGAGGCCCGTTCTATGTACTAATGGTGCTGTTTGGGGCAGTTGATCTTTTTTTGTCAGTACTGCTTCCCAGTGCCTCTCAAAAGAGTGTTAGGTTTATCTTTCCAAAACACTGTGTTATGTTCTTTAAGGTTGTGTTGGTGTAGTTTATTGTCTTTACTGCGGGCTTGGAGAATTTAAGCTCCTTGCTTTCCAGTAACTTGCTTCACTGTGCTTCATGCAGAGGCTCTGAGTGCATTTCTAGTAAGCAGTTTCTCAGTTTTGTGGCTTCCCAGCATCCTGTGTGTAGATAACAGGTTTTAGATGCAGGCTTCATCTGCATTTTCCTTAACTCAGGGTTTATTCTCCCATATCTTTCCTTAGATAACACATGAGAGAACTTGAGCATTGTGCTGTCTCACTGAAACAAGAGGTCAAAGGGCCTATAATTATGTATAATTTTTTTCCACTAAGTGTTGAGAAGATTTGAGGATTGAACTTAATGTGTTCTGTGACTATTAGAGTCTTCTGATAAGCTGGATCAAAAAGTCTGCCTAGTGCTTTTTAATTGCAAATTACTGTGAAAAATAGGCTTATAGGTACATTTGCTATTGAGAGCTTTAAGTTGCAGAAGACAAATTTGTATGTCAAATGCATTTGCTTTTCTCTACGTTAACGTTTTCTTTAACATTTAAAACTTTTCCAGGATTTTGGAAGCTGCAAGATGTTCACATCTTACAGATGCTGGTTTTACCCTTTTAGCACGGGTAAGGGTCATTTCAGAAGGTTGGACCTTGCCTTGTTTTCATTGCTGCTGAGCAGCCGTGAATTGATGTAGTCCTGCTGGGAAGGAATATGAGAAGAAGAAAAATAAAGTAGGAAGAACCCAGTGGAGGAGGGGACTGAAAAGTGATTTTATTTCTGGATTATACTTAGAGCTACCTCTTGATCTATTTTGCCATCCATCATTGCATTTTTCACTTCCCCCTCCCCTTTTTATTATGTTTCAATTGGATTTATTATGCTTAACGTAATTCTAAACTTGTGTTATGTATTCTAGCCAAATTTCCCCTATAAAGATGACGCATACCCTTGTGATATTTACACCCCCAAAAATCACCATCTAATAGATTATTCTGAGCATACCTTTAAGTTACGAAAATACTTACATTGTGCATTATAAACTATAAGCACTTGTGCCCTGATTCATGCTGTAAGTATGTAAAGTAAGCATATAGATTGTATAAAATGCTTCAAGTTAGGCTTGTATGCTTGCTGGTTTAGGAAATCTGAACACACAAATAATACTCTGTAAACAGGGTTCATTTACACTACTGATATTTAGTGTGAATGAAAGTTTTTTCTAGCCACAGTGGTTAAACCGAGTGAATTTTCTAATCATTCAGCACTACAGCCTTGGGCTTTCAGTAGTCGCCTCAAGCCTGCTTCTGGGAGCTGCAAGTTAAACCATTTTTTCATATGCCTGTAAATAACAGGGTTTGGGGTTTGGGCTGAGCCGTGGTACCATGTGATCTGCTGCGAAGTCACAAGGTTACATCATTTTCTTGAAATTAGTCATGATCAGTCATTGAAAGCACTTCTAAAAGCTTGCTAGGGATCTCTCAGAATATTGGGAAAATTGCTTGTATAAATGTGAAGTGCAGCTTTCTCCCAGCCTTGAAGTGGACCCTATTTTAATATTTTCAGCATTCATTAGCAAAGCAAATTGTTTTTAAGGCTTCTTTCTAAAGTATGATGGTGAAGAGAGATGTTTCACAGGCTTAAGTGTGTTTCAGATTAGTTGGATTCATCTGTATGCAGATTAGCTGGCTTTAGTGCAGAGGCTGTAAATACCATAGGTTTGAATTGAAATCGACCCCAAAAGGGGGACGGGAAGCAGGGGTGAATGCGTACTGATCCCATACTTACTGTTCCAAACCTTACAGGGCAAGGAGGAGAAACTTCACTTCGTAAGAGAAGGGCTGAAAATGTAGAGGTTTGGGGAGGAGGTGTGTTGCTTGTGGATTTTTTTTTTTTTTTTTTTTTTTACCATTTTTTGTCCTTTGGTGATCAAATACTTGAAGGGATTTAACTCACAATTTCCTCTTGGAAGCTGTGCTTTCCCATATTACTAGCCCTGTGCATGATTTTATGTCTATATGTTGGTTTATTTTGTCTTTTGTTTATCTGTTTGATTTTTGTTTATTTTAGAATTGCCACGAGCTGGAGAAGATGGACTTGGAAGAATGTGTTTTGGTGAGATTTAATATGAAAAGGAATATTGAACGTCCAGTGTAAGAATGCAGTGCCGATAAGAACATTAGCACTTTCAGTTAAATGTGCTTTGGTTTTTATTAATAGTGCTGTGTTTATGATAGTAAATAAAAATAACTATTGGGAAATTCTATACGGGGAAATATTTGAAGAGCAACAGGTGATTGGGTGTTTCCCAGAAATAACAGAACCTTCATCTGGTAGAGAAAGAGAGATCCTACCCGAGGGTTGGCCCTCCTGCTGTCTGTTGCTTACGGTTGTTTGGTTTCTTTTATTTCTAGATAACTGACAGCACATTGATACAACTTTCTATACACTGTCCTAAGCTACAAGCATTGGTAAGTTTAACTTTTTATTTGTGAACTTTAATACATACCTCCAAAACCGCACATGTGCACAGCTCCTTCAACGTAAAAACAAGCTGTTTACTCTGGATCTGGAAAAAGTTCCTGAGGTAGTATGACACTGTGCAAAATGTACGCAAGCTTCGTAAGTGTTCTAAAAGAAGCAGGTTACTCCTAAAATATTTACATGCACCGTGATAAAAAATATTACCAAATCAGTGAGTAATAACCAGAAAGCTTATATTTTATGGTTAACATCCTTCATATTTGATTACTTAGTTAAAATAAAACTTTCCATCGGCAACTAACAGTAGCCAGACCTTTATAGATACTTTATAGATAGTGTTCACTAATGGTTATCTTAGGGAGAAAAAAGTTTTAAGTCAAATATTGAATAAATAAAACCACCCAGTGAAGATAAATGTAATCACTCTGTAACCAGTTTTGCATGCAAGCAGTTTTTCCCAAGGACTACATTTACATAGTAAATTATGGAAATTTTTTTGACCTAGACTTTTGAACGTAATTGGAGAGGATTGAGATGCCTTCAGTGGGGTACCCTGCTTACTGTATTTCAAAGAACTGGTTTTTAGGGAATGGTTGCTTAGATCTTTCAGAACATCAAAACCAATTTCAGGCGACATAAATTTGGCTGTTCTTCAGTCAAGGTACTCCAAAATTACTAGATCGTTATTACAACAGAGGCTCCTGTATTTAGAGCCAATTGTACCGTAAGTGTAGATTTGTTACATACTACTTCAAATGTACCTGAGAGAACAAGTATCTTTATAATCTGTTCTTAGATGGGATTAAAGGAAGGTTTGCTGCTTCATTAATTAAATTGTCTTATGATTGGTTAGTGTTACTTACTCAGTGTTACTAAGGTAGCAACATGAGGAGAGACAGCTTTTAAAAAGGAGCTGCTTCACTATTTTTTTAATTGTTTTTTATTTTTGCTCGTTAATTGTCCAACCTCATTTCTGTACCATAATTCTTAATGTTAAGCCAAATGAGTTGTCAGGAGATGTAGAGCCATTTATGTGGGACACTTTCTGTTCTTTTAAGACAGATGTGTTTTCGTACTGTAACCCCAACCGTAACCGGTACTTGCAAGAGATCTTTTACATCAGTTCCGCCAGCGCGTCACCAGAGATACCATAAAACCTCCTAACTTTCAAGTATTTTTCTCAGCCTGCTCCTGTTTGCTGGCCTCTGTGTGTTAGCCCACGGATGGGGAAGTGTGGTATTGGTAAAATAACACACCTTTTCTAAGGGAACCAGAAAAAATTTTTTGTTGTTGTTGATGTGTATATCCTGTGTGTAGGAAGGATACATACTCAAAGATTGTGAGTGAACAGTGATGGCCAAGAATTACAAGGAAAGAAGAAACAGGCTATCAGGTGCCAAATACCCTACGTGAACTCATCTTGATACTTCCAGTGTGAAATCGCATACTGTTGATGGTTCTGTAAACTCTTGTGTAGCTGTGCTTTAGCATATGTTTAGGTATATTTACAGTTTAAGCCAATATTTTGGAGTTGCAGAAATCAACTTTGAATTTGTTTCTTGGTATTTGGAGACTCAGTAGATGGTGGAAATAAGCAAAAGCACTGTTAGACCAATTATAACCAACTGTTACATCTTCATCAGTATCAGAACACTCGAACGCTTTATTACTTACTGGACTTCAGAAGTAATTTCTGGTGAAAGTGTTTTAATAATTGTACATTCAAATTATTAGAGAAACTGTGAAATACTCGTGATATTCCTGGAGATGAGAAGATAATTGAATTCTTCAGTGAAGTTGATCATACTGTTTCTTACTGTCACAGTATATCATGCCATATTTGATCTATACACAGCATTTAGTATGTATTAACAAAAAACCAAATTTGACCATATCTCTCTTTTCTAAAGATTTCAAGCAATTGTCTTCGTAAAATTCCACATTATTAACATGTTCTAACAGGATTATGAAGTCAGAAAAATCATGTAGTTTAATACAAAGTATGTATCGTTTGGCATATTTGTTTTACAAAGTTCTGTGAACTCAGCTGTACATCCTGTATTGTCCTTTCAGCACCAAATACAGTGTCTCAGGAAAGCTGATTTTATAAGCTGCTTACTTCCTGGGACGGAAAACTCTTAATTAGCCAGCAGACTGCTGCCGTAGCCGACAGCTTCACATAACCTCCTGTCCTTCCTTGAAACAGCAGGTCTATTATAAATGTTCTTTAACCCTGCAACTGCTGATTGTTTCCAGGCTGCGAGCCAAATCAAATGCTCAGAACACGTACATAAAGAAAGTAGGTGTAGGAGGGAGCTTAAATATTTGGAGAGTTGATAGACTTGCAGAATGTAAACTGTCATAAGATAGATAAAACGCTGTTGATAGGGGCAAGCACTTCATTTCTGTTGCCTTTTGGAGACCGTGTGCCCCAGTTGTGGTGTTGCTTGGAGTCACTGCCAGCTGCTCACACTCGGTGAGTGAGTAAAGTTGGACCAGCTGGAGCTGAAGGGAAGCTGCCGGGGTGGCTCCTCATCAAACTCGAGGGGAGTTGCAGACCTGTCTCCCAGCCTCTTCTCCGGTTACTTGTTCATCCTGTTCAGCAAAGGTGGAAAAAAGTTGAGGGGCAAGTTGTTCTAAAGGGCAGGACAGACCCCATGTGTCCGGTAGCAGGCAAGAAATGCTCGTGACTCTAGCTGAGGTAAAATAAGGGTAAGCCACGGTTGGTAGTCCTCAAGCTTCCTTGTCAGGCTGAAGTAAAAGGAGATAGATGTGTTGTACCCAGAGAAGGGAAGGATTACTTGTTTGATTCAGATGATTGGCAGGAGGTACTTTTGAGTACTACTGTTAGCTTGCGCAGAGTTAAAAAGGGCTTTTGGATTGCTGCAAGTGTTTCTTCATCGGTTGCTGTCTGAAAAATACTTGTGGCAAGGAAATGCTACTTCAGAACCAGTCACCATTAGACTTAGATACAAGAATGGGCAAGACACAGGGCTGAGCAGAAAGCAGGGAGCTCGCTCAGAGCCCAGGGCGAGAGGAGTAAGAGTTCATAGATCCTGCACATTTCTAGTGCAGAAGACTTGAGACCATTCGTTTCACTGGTGACAAACAGTGGTTTTTAAGCCCCCTCCGAGGAAAGTCTGTTTCCTGTTGTTGTCATCATCATTGCTTCTCTGGAAGTCATGAATTCCCTGACGGAACCAGGAAACTGCTTTATGTGGTGCTGCTGCCTGAGATGCTGCAACTTCTTCCATGCTCTTGAAATTCAAGGGAGTAAAAAAATATGTTGAGAGAAGCAGAATTTTTTTAGTTTGTTATGCTGACTGTTGCAGAAAGGACCTGCTCCTGCAGCTGTACAAGACGTTTATTACTCCTTGTATGTACAGCCTGGGATGCTGAGCGCTCATGGTTTTCCTGAAATCATCATTTGGCAGATCAAGTCCAGTCTGATCGTTCTTTATCTATGTGGACTTGCACAGGCTTGGTCCTGGTGGTATGTATGAAAACATGGTAGCTGTGAAACGGTAACTCCTCGTCTGTTCCTGTATGTTCTTGATCGTCCTTTAAAGTTGTCTCCTGTTTCTGGCGCGGCACGTGTTGTTTGCACCCATTGGTAACGGAGGTGCGTGACAATTGGCACAGAATTTCCATGTTCACAGAGAGCAAAGGGGCCTGAGGGGTTTGCCGGTGATGCTTGTTTTGGGACTCTACTTGTTTTGAAGCAAAGTTAAAAATAAAGTACAGCCCTTTTGTTAAGCAGAGCTGTTTCTTTTGTTACTCTTCTGGATTTCAGCTGTACGCTCTTTGTAACTGTTTAACCGCTAGAACAAAGGAGGTTGAAGAGGACTTCTGATGTTTAGAGGATAGAGTAACTTAGGACTGAGTGATGTCGTTAACTGTTTGCCTCTCTGTTTTAGAGCTTATCTCACTGTGAATTGATCACCGATGATGGGATTCTTCATCTGAGCAACAGTACATGTGGTCACGAGAGGCTGCAGGTCCTGGAGCTTGATAACTGTCTTCTCATCACTGACGTGACTCTGGAACACCTGGAGAACTGCCACAACTTGGAGAGAATTGAGCTGTATGACTGTCAGCAAGTCACGCGAGCTGGAATCAAACGAATCAGAGTACGTGTTTGCTGACTTGCTCCGGTGGGAATGCCCGAGCTGTTGATACTGCCTGAGATTGTATGAATCCTGCAGATGTCCCAGGCAAGGGAGGATGGAAAAAGAGAGTCTGAACGTTGTTCTGCTAGGTGCCCATCTCTAGGGACTAAACATAGCTTTTCTATATGAGCCGTCATAATTGTCCGATTCTGTTTACAACTCATGACACTTTTGCTGTTGGAATGGCGAGTGCTTATCTTCTGCTTTCTGTATTTTTTCAAATACAGGCTTCTGTGTTTTTAGGATTGTGTAGTGGCGTTCTTTAACTCTCCTAAAATACACGTTAATACGCAGCGCCAATAGTAAACCATCTGCGTGGAGATTTCAGTTAATGGGCTGTAGGGCCCTGAGGCCCTGGAATCCGGCCACAAACTCTTTTCCTCCGTGTACCTCCCCCGTTAGGTCAGGGACCGCCTACCTTGGGGGGCAGCGTTCAGCCGTACTGTTACAACTCGTCTGCAGCTTCCTATCCCAGATCCGTGTCCAAACACTGTTGCAATTGGAAAGCTCGTCCCTGATAGCGGCTACCGAGGGCAGACGCCCTGTTCTATTCCATGCTGCTTTCTAGGATGAGAGACGCAGGGAATATGGGAGACGAGACACAGACGAGTTTCTCTGCAGTAGCCAGGGGTCCATCTCTCCCCTGCAGCAGAACACACGCCTCTCTTCTCAGAGGGCTCTGCGGGCCGATCGGTGCTGTACTGGGAAATAAGTAAGTGGGAACCCTGAGCAGGTGCGTGCCCAGACGTCAGCGTGCCTTCGCTGGATGGGACACGAGAATTACGTGTCAGGAGAAGACAGCTTGGATAGTATCAAGCGTATAGATGGTTTCTTCGTAGCTAACCAATCTTAATGAGAGCTGACCTGTTGGCGGTAATTGAGGTGTACTGCTTCTTTTTACTAGTTAAGTTTATTTCTCTCCCATTATAATGCAGACTTTTCATCCGCAGGCTCATCTACCTCACGTGAAAGTTCATGCTTACTTTGCTCCAGTAACTCCCCCTCCTTCGGTAGGAGGGAGCGGACAGCGCCTCTGCAGATGCTGTATTATTCTTTGACAGTAAGTGCAACCAGGCAGAAAAGTTTGTTGTTGAAGAAAAGAATGGGACTGCAAGTCAGTGGAAGGAATCGGTTTCCTGACAGTCCTAACGGTGGTGTTTGGTCATCCAGTTTTGTGACAAGAAAAGCATTTTTTTCCAGGTAAAAATCTTAACGTAATGTGCAGCTGTGGATTAAGTTGGTGATGCTTCGGTTTGTATTAGTAACTCCTTCCTTCTGTTGGCATGAGAACTGAAGTACCGTGTAAAATGTGGGGGCATTTCAGCGTAGCAGCTACTTGGTGAAAGTTCACTAAACTTGGAAGTTAATTTGCATTTGTAAGCACGACTCAGTGTGAAGTTCTAACGTAACGTGGGGCTCGAGTCCGTCACACCGAGGAACTGAACCTGCTGTTCTGTAATATACACGAGAGGTTAAATACCAGGTTTAAGGACAAATGGGCTTTAGCAGATGTTGACCAAAAATTGCAAGGTAATCGTGAGCTCTTAGAGCAAAACAGCTTATACTTTTTCATAATTCAGCTTCATATTTAATTATGTAACAGGACATAATAGGTAATGTCAAAAGGTAAGATAGTACCTCAAGTTAACTATATAAATAGAAACACGAGTTTTCAAGTTTTTGAACTTGGTTCAGTTGAACTACGTGTTAGTATAAAGCTTGCCCGTCACTGAAGCACATTTTATGCCCAGTGCCATCGGCCTTTAAAAGGGGCAAGAAATCCACTCTGGTAGAGCTTGTGCGCTCTACTGCAGTTGGCTCCACGCTCGTACGTGGTGCTTACTGTAACGCCATTCCCCTGTGGTGTCCTCAGTTACCTCCTCAGTTTGTAAGGAAAGGGATGCAGCGGCTCTAGGAAGAGGGGTGTATTCATGCTTTTCTACAGACGAAGAATGGAAACCAGGTTCAGTTACAGGAACTATGATGGAGCGAGGAATTCAATTCAAGCTGTTTGTCCCACCCATTTTAGGGACACAGCAAGCAGATGGGCAAATAAATCTGCAGGCAGGAGTTGAACCAAACCAAACCTGTGGTTTTCAAATGTAGAAAGCCAAATTCTTCACATTTGGATTATTTAAGAAGCTGTCAACTTCTGAGTGATGATAATAATAATAATAAAATCTATGTATTAACTCTTCAGGCCATGCTTTCATCCTTAGTTTTTCAGTGCTATAGAGGGTTAGATAAATAAACTTTTTTATGTTAAGCAACAATTATCTGAGATAAACTACTCAACAGTTCAGAAAGCTTTTTTGTGTAAGAGTGATTGTGTGTGTGTGTATGTTTTAAGAGTTCAGGGCCTGTGTGTTTACTGAAAACTAATAGAAATACTGGCTTAAAAAGCAGTTGGAGAAGCTGCTATGGGATAGTACTGCAATTACCCCCCAAAATTTTAAGCTACTTTTTAAGAGGCGTGTGAACATTAGAAGAGAGACTTTTATGGACAACAGCGGCTGTGTTGTGTGTTCATGCTTCACACATTGACAGACAATGGGGACGTAAGGTCTCAACTTAGAGGATAAATTACAGATCGCAGTGCAGTACATGCATTTCTTTACTACTACAAAGTAAGCCAATCAGGGCTTGTTTTGCACAGAAGTGGAGGAGTGTTGTTACAATCATACTTAGAGTTCCATTAAGATACTGCTGTAATGGAGAGTTTTAAGCAAATTTTATTCTCATCTGTACCAGGAAAGCCACTGGTACCAGTATGTCAAGATGTGTTGCCTTTTGTTGGCTCATTTTTTTTTCTAAGAACATAATGTAAGTAAGTCTATCGCATTAAAGAAAGATGTACAAAACCAAACGGAACCTACTCTGATATAGGACACTTAAATAAACAATCAGCTGATGTCAAATTTGAATTTGTTTCAATTATTTCAAGTTTAACTAAGTTTTCTATTAGGAGCAGAAGACCTACGTGCGTGTGTCGGGTGCAGGATAAACTACAGCGCTGGCTTGCCTCCATTATTTACCTTTACCTACCGTTATCGCTAGGGTAGGTCTCGCAGTTAATCTAAATCCCAACCACAGAAGTATCGCTAATGTGTGTGGGGGGGGGGAAGTAGACAAAAAGAAAGCACATTTACAAAATTATTGAAAAACATTTATTATACTTAAATTGAAATGTGTACATCTTATTAAAAAACAAAAGCGATTTGCTGGTGCCATAATTTAATTCCAATTTCAAGTGAGCTGGACAAACTACTGTACAACTTTCAATATTCTTTAAAATTAGATATTTGGATACTTTCCAATCAAGGATTTTTCCACTTTTATAAAACATTTGGATTTGAATACGGTGTGAGCTGAAAAGACACAAGTGTGTCAGTTCAAGAAAATACCAGGACCAAACAATACCCAAAGATGAACAACTTATAGGCAGAAATGTTTAAGTACATAAAATTTTACTTTCAGTGCAGAAGAAACAAAAATAGGAAAGAAACTCTAGCTTTGATGAATTTAAATTTTCAAAATGCTACAGCTTTTAAGAGCTTTTCTGCTAAGCACTCCAGCCAGTTATGAAAGAGGGAACGAAGAAAAAAAATCAAAGTTGCTTTTTTACATGCTGTAGTCGTCGTTTACCTTGAACACTGCAGCAGAAAAAGCAAACTATTCCCAAGCTTTGAAGCCAGAGATGAAGGTGGACCTTTTCAAAGGCACAAAACGACAGCTGTGAAGCTGTCACTTAATACCTTGTGAAGCGGTCCCCTCTAAGTACCTAACCAGTTGAAACTTAATGTGAACTTAGGAAATGCTGTGTCTCTGCAAGAAATACCCAAAATATTGAAAAAGCACATTGCCTGTTTCAAAGAAAAGTAAATATTTGGTCATAGGGAAGAGGCACTGTAACAGCTGTAGGGTATGGATCGGAGGGGGAAGAAAGGTCAACAGAAAAGGTAAGAAAGATACTTGTCCATAATAGCAACTACAGCAAGGCATCTACCTGCTGGTGAGGAGACTAAAATGATGTATGTTTAGTGTTTCTTAAGCGATTTACTTGACGTTGCTGAAAGCTACGACAGCCCCGTGGTGCCAGTGGGTCACCTTCCCTCATCAGCGTAATTCCACCAAGTCGGTCGTAACAATCCACCTCTCACTGCTAGTATTTTTAAACCCACAATTTTACGAGCAAAGAGTTAAACTGCAGCAGCGCTCCGCAGAGAACCTAGGAAACTAAACATAAAGGATGCATAGGCAATTCTTTTCCATTAAATTTGTTAAAGCAAAACACAATTACTTGGTACCCCATAGGATTTATATTAATCCCTCCAATAAGGTACTATTGATAATGCAGTTTGCTGCATGCATATATTGCATCTGTCTAGGGCTTCTTAAAAGCCCTGTTCTGGCATTTACACTTCTTACATACACTCTTATACACAATTTACACGGGAAGCTGTTTTGACAGCTTTACTCTCGAAGACCCGACAACCTGATCACGATCAGCTGAACTACTCATCTCCACACAGATTAATATGTGCTCTGCTAACATCAAAAAAATAAAACCAGCATAAGGTACAAGCACGTAATAGACAAACTGGCACAGAAAGGTAAATGCCCCAAAATGAGTTTACATTCATCTCCAACTGGATACAGAGAATAGAAAAGCAACAGTGCTTCGCTTCTAGAAACTGTATCTACTGGCCGTAATTTGCCTTAGTTCAGTAAAGGGCAAGCACCTTTGCTTACATTGTCTTCCATGCCTGTACGTAAGCTGTCATGGCATTATACCTCTCATGAGGACACTTAGCTATGGCAGTGATAAGAAAGTTCACCTATCAAACAGCTCATTAGAAAGGTCATTTTGTGTTTTCAATATGAAACATCTTATACGGTGAAGTTAGATCCTAAGGTTTTGGATGATCTTCATAAGCTTTAGGCAGGACTTCATTCTGCGTTGGAGTATCAGTCTAGCAATTGTGTGACATCACTTCAAAATTATATGGAAACCTTCACCATTTTCAGCTGAAAAAGAAAAAAAAGTGTCAGAACCGTAGATAGACTAGCCAACGCACCAAAACATCAAAGCAAGGACTTGGTTTTCACTGCGTAGAAGTGGTTCATTACTACTGTGAACTATTAAACTTGAAACATGCGAAATATCAGTAGCCCGCTCGTCAGACTAAACGCTTGAAGAATAGCTAACTAACTAACTCCTTAAAATCTCTTCGGTTTGCAGTTATTTCTGAACTCTTCCTACTACACATTAAACCCACCTCATTTGACAGTGACAGTTAATATCGTAGAAGGAAGTTAACTTCTGCAAGACCAATATAAATCCTTAGCGTATGTTTTTAATCATCTCTTTTGTGATGCTCAGCCTTAAACTAGAAAGCCAAATGGAAACAGTGTTAATAAAAACCCACCACCTGTGGATTTTATGCTTAGAAGCTAGCAGTACCGCCAAAAGGCTTAACAACGGAGACGAACGGGACTCTAACAATCACTAACCACGTGAATAGATTGTATACGACACAGAACACTTAAGTTTCAAGTTAGGGTGCTGATAAAGTGAAGCAGACTTTAAAAATACAGCTCATCTACAGCAAAAACAGAGCTTTTAAAAAGCTCCTACTTGTGCTGAACAAAAATGTTACAACTGGCAATTTGTAATTGGATCTTCAAAGTTGGGACCGTTTCCGTAGGTAACATTTGCACGGAGTCAAACTTGTCCACCTGGTTATAGCAATTTCCTGGCACCTTTTACCAGAAATAAACTGGACTCCTAGGAAAGCGTGGGATTCATCGCAAACACCTAGTGTTTCAACGGGGGGACTCACAACACACATTGAGGAAGCCTGAACAACAATGTTTGTGGCCCAAGGTTGGCTGCCTCCCAGCTTCACCGCGTGCGTACAGCTAAGCCGATTCCACCCATTTGGCAGCACAGGCTGGGGCGGAGGAGTTTGTTCTGTGAATGCTCCCCTTCAAGTCTACTAGTCGATGCTAAACAACGGCCTTACGAGAGCGAGTCGTTGTTAGGCAGAGGAAAGGCGCTGTAGCCTTCCCGGCAAAACAGCCACGTCCTGCCTGCAGCAACAACCTACTGCAGATGATTATTTCCTAGCAATGAGAGAACAGGATTTTATACTCAGTTCTGCCAACCGTCGGGACTCGGTTACCATTTCAGTGGTACTACTTCCAGGGTTATTATTTTTTTTTTAATTATTTTGAAACGTCACCATTCTCGACGATTACTAACAGCACGCACTGTTCGGTGACGGTTGACGGAACTTTAAATGAGGTTTGTTACCGAGTGCTGCGCTGGTTCTGAACCGAAAGCTTGGAGAAAGGACTGAGGTGCTACGCAGAGGCTGAAAGGCCTGGCTAAGAGAGGAGGAACTCATGGATATTTTCTGCCACTACTGTATGCAGATTTTTGTTTTATTTTATTTCGCACGTCAGCCTTCACTGGCTCTGCCGTTACTCTCTGCTTGGGGAAGTTTTACTAGAATAGTACTCTGCTTTAAAGAAGGCTCCTTGGTAGAATAAACAATCATGTTTTGGACTGTCAGAAAAGACACCGTACCTTTTATTGTGGTGAATAAGAAACAACTCTCATCTTGAAAGTTTTGAACCATCTAAAAAAAAAAAAAGAGTTGTTTTGAGTGTGACCCGAGTATGACCAATGCAAAAAATAAATACATCGGATATTCAACACAGCCTTTTATAAGCAATTGCTATTTTTGGTTTTATTCAGCAAGTGACAAGCATATACCAAATTAAATGAAAATACATTACTGTCAAAATACTGCTTGTTAATCATGTGACGACCAGTTGGGAGCCCTATTACTGTTGGCTGTGTTTTTGGAACTCTAAATATGTGTAGCAGATGCTTGAATAAGCCGAGTTCAACAGTATTTAAATGCTCCCTGCCTTTGGACATGTTCAAAAGAAATACATACTAAGTAATTACTGCGGCACGTCAGAACTATATAGACCAGTTGCCTTTCTCTTCTCATAATTTGAGTTTATTCAGGTAGAGTGACATGTAAAGGATCCTTCTGCTCATTTTAATGTAAAGGAAAAAATACTCAATGTCTGAAAATACTAGGTTGCATTATCGAACAGAAAAAACAGTAATAAAGAAGCAAGCTTAAGAAAACCCTCCATTCTATGTAATTCATAAGTACAATTTGTCAAGAAAATAAAATTTCCATTACCTGATCACTAACAAGAATGTGGATACCTGTGGGACCCTGTCTGTAAACCTGGTTGATCTGATGCAAAGGAATATTAAATGCCAAAGCAAGCTTGCGTGTGATTTCTGAGGCTGCCATTTCTTCTAAGTAGATTGCATGATAAACTACAAGAAAAAACAATATATTTAAATAAGCACGGTACTAATTGATAACAAGTAGCTGTATGAAAAAATCTGAATTTGTTTATACCCCAGCTTTAAAAAATTTTAAAAGCTAGAAACCTTTACTTTACTCTCCCCCTGTTCTCACTAAGAAGCATGAACTGCCATGACTCTTCTTCCAAGGTAAAGTCACAAGCACACCTCTCTGACAAGGGGGAGGCTTCTGTTTGCTCTGATACCGAAAGCAACTTCCACATTTTTTCCTGTATCCTGCACAAAAAGGCACAGCAATGTCAAACAGACTTAAACGGAGCTTCAGAGAGTCACCTAAAGATGACTTTGGAAGTCCTTTTGGACCGTCTCAAAAGAAGCAGGGAATACGTCCGACTTACATCACTACGCTGTTGCTTTAAATAAGGATGTAGGTTTGGGGTTTTTTTTGTAAAGAAAGCCTTTTTCAGCTGTCTGAATAAATTTCTTACAGATCATCTCAGAGCTGAAGGGTGGCGGGGGGGGAACGCAACACCACCACAAACAAACAGGACAGTAAGACAAAGCAGCTATTCAGTTTGATGCTGTATTTACAGCTCTATAGCTTTATTTAATAGTGCTAGAAGCCCTTGGCAGCTCCATGTTTGCACATTCTTCTGTCCCAAACCAAAGACTGGAGATATCCAGGGGGAAAATGTGTATTTGGCAGAGATGGTACCCTATTTACAGATCCTCCTCCACCTCAATTCTTGCATGGAAAATACACAGCTACTATTATTACAGCAGCAGCCTATACAGATTTCAGCTGGTTGGGGAGGGAGGTCTCGTCACTCAAGAGCAAGAAAATAACCATTTCAAACAGCTCCGTTCTCTTAACTGTAAGATTGACGTGGATTTACAATTAAATATTAAGTTGCCATCTGTGTCGAAACGAGCTATCTCTCAGGAAAATAATACTGAAATCATGAGCCCGTACGCTGCTTGGCTGTTTTTCCTTGTCCAAGCTCTACCAGTTTTAGTTCAGTGGCACAGAAAATGACAGCAAAACCTAACTGACAATGGGAAAGAATCTAAGCGTTTTATTTACGGGCATTTAGTGGGCATGGTGGTGTTTGGCTGACGGTTGGACTCGATGATCTTAGAGGTCTTTTCCAACCTTAATGATTCTACGATTCTATTTGCGCGCAGCTTTTGCATGCACCTACATGCATCTGGTTAATACCTTAGCTGTAACAACATAGCACCGCCAGTTTGAGAGCTCCTTAGTTAATTACCATGTAACTACAGTTAGTTTTATCAATGGACTGAAAAACCCCCAGTGATTTAACCTCGAGAGGTTTTAAGGTTCTGTTCATCCCATGCAGTGTTAAAACAGCAATGTTGTTCTGAATACAACTTCCTATGGTTTCTCTGTATACACCAGGAACAGAAACTCCGCCTCCTCACTATTCTTTCTTTCTTCCTTCCTTCCCATCTACCTTGTTTTAGACTTTTTAAGACACAGAAATGGTATGCTAAGAGACCCCCTATGCGCCATACCGTATATTGCACCATTGCTGCTATCACCATTGCCTGCATCTTGTCTTTCCAGTTGTATGCTCCTTAATGGCTCCTGACAGACATAGATTGTTAAACGGGGCCTAACAGACCTGCAATTCAAACAAATCACCTGTCAGAGAAAAGGTTACTTGCCCTGGAAATACAGAAACTGGTATGCCACAAATGTAGATTTGTTGTGCGTAAGGGTATACGTGAAATGTTTTCTTTCACTGACCAAAAAAAAAAAACCACCAACCACCCACAAAATTAATATAATGGTAAGCGGTCTCTCAGATGCTACCGCATTTTAACAAAACTTCCATCAATTCCGAGTTCATCAAGATGCTGCTTGTTGGAATCCTGGAACATAACTACTGCGTAACGATGACAATTCTTATGAAGGTCAATGGTAACAAATACCCATTTCAGCCAGAATGGGATACGTCAGTTGGGATGCTGTCTGTGTTAGCATGCCACGCTCGTAACCTCAGGAGGCCTCGGGTTGTTCTTAGCTCCCCTAAGTGAGGAGTTTTGTGTCTTGGCAACAAATCCATCTGTTCCCAAGAAGCCGGCAGTGCCCAACTGCATTGGTAGCAGCCTTACAGCCTGCCTCTGAACTCGTCAGTGCCTGCGTCTCATCGGGGGTCTGCCCCGAAGGCGTACACAGGAGGCTCTTTTTAAACGTGCTGCTGCCAATTCCTGAGACAGCTCACCCCAGGGTGCTGCTGCCAATTCCTGAGACAGCTCACCCAGGCATCGAGGCCCATCCTGACACTGATTTCCCAGACCTCCCAATTCTAAGGACGGGGGATTCTAGTAACCGAGGGAACAAAAGCCACTCAGCCTCACATTCGATGTATTACCTGGATTTCAGTGCATTATATAGCCGAATTCCATCGGCTGGACCACAGATTTGTACCAGGTCTTCTCTTGTCAGCTTTAATAAATCAGCACCTGGAGAAACACATGATTGTACGAAGTTTATTTTAGAACATATATACTTTTTAAAATAAACCGTATGTTCATTTAAGCCAAGAATAACAAACTCCACCATTATAAAAATGGAACCCTGCAAACACAAACAAGCAAGTAAAATTCAGAGTAGGCCCTAGCTGGCACTAAGGAAAAACGACCAATTTTCCAAAGGTGGTTAGTTTCACTTGATGGTGTTCTCACCTTCAAAAAAGTACAAAGTCTGTGAGGCACGCAATTTTGGTAGAGACAGATGATTGTTCTATCCAGGCAATGGCTTAAATGACTCAAAGATTTGACTGACACCCAGGTTAATGTATTTTAGACACACGGAAAATACAGAGCCAAGACATTTGATGTTTCCTTGCATGCAGTAACATGCAGTGACACTCATGAATCATCCCAGACATTCAGCTAATGCATCATATCCTCTATGATGATATGTTTTGAGACCATATACAGTCTCAAAACTGTAGTTATTTTCGTTATATTACTATTAGGTTATCACAGTGCACTCATTTATAGAAGATGCTGCTAAAGGCTGGCATATCTAAATCAGTGTGGTCAAATCAGTAAATCAGCAGCGTATGGGGTGTATCCAGGTTACGGGATGCTTCCAACCAAAAGCGGGGCTTTTTTAAATGGTCCTGGGAATAAGTGGTCTGTGAAAACAACTGCTTCCCAGAACACGTACTTTAGAAAAGGAAGCTGCAATGAAAGGTACTAAGCAGATCTAGACACAAAATGGAAGGAAAGGTCCTTCTTAGAAGCAGCATGGGTGTCAACAAAGAAAACAGTCTGAAAAATCAGTCACTGTAATAGATAAGTGGGAGGACGGGAAAAAAAAGATAGTCTTTATTCATGAAAATACTCCATAGACGATCGAGGAATGCATAGGTAAAAGCCAGCAAAAATAATTTGTCATCGTAGCCCTTAAGTACTGTAATAAAAAAAAACACCACACCTGAAGAAGTATTAAAAAAGCTACACTACACCTCTTGCTTCAAAGAAAATCTGTCAGCCAGCCAGTATTTGACTTCTATAAACATATAAAGATAATGATGAAAAAGAAGAACTGCTTTAAAAGTTTTCCAGGAGTCTTTGTCAGAAATCTGGTACTGAAGTTTACTGAGAAAGCTTAGCAATCACAATACAAGAAGCACAGATCAAAAACTAACCAGCAGCAGCAGAATAAATGGTCAATTTCCAACGCTACAAGGGTTGGCTATAAAATATTGTGCTTTTCCATTAGGGTCCCTGGTATTTAAAAGAAAATCATCGTGTCAGTGATTAACTAAGGAGCCGTAGTGTGTCAGTCTTGATGAGCTGGTAGGTGCTGCTGGTTCCAGGGAAGCTTGCGGCAGTGCTGCCCACTGACGTACAAGAACAGGTTGCTTTGCTAGAAGGCGTACTGAGCCACACTGAGGAGGGAACCCAGGACGGCACCAATTTATTGCTAGGATCATTAGTAGTGCCAAGTGGTTCTTACACATTATATATATATATATATATGTTATTTTGTTTTTTTCCCTCAAAGAAATCATGTTCTTGTGTACCAAAAGCTGCAGTTTTTCCAGAGGCCTCACTACCATCTCGAGGTCTGGTCAGTTTTTATTTGGAGAAGTCATACTGCCTGTGCATAGGAAAACATCGTGGGCCCCTGGGGTCTCAAAACTGTAGTTATTTTCGTTATATTACTATATTATTGTTAGCAGTAGTTCACAAAATTTTAGTTACTGCTGCCCATATTGATGTCACCGGAACTATACATAAATGACTTTTATCAACACCACGTTTCCATAGTGTTTGCTGAGGAAGGTGCTGCAAATACTGTCTCATTCATTAGTGAGATTGCAGAACTTCCTTTCTCAGGCTCAGATGACACCTTCACAGCTTGTTCAGAAAGGCTAAACGTGAGCTTATTTCTCAGAACTTGTACATCCTAGCAGAAAACAGTATGAATTTTAGGCACAAAACATTAGGCGGCAGCAAACAGAATTAATTAGCTACAGAAAAGACAAAACTTCGAGTCTTACAGATTTCAAGAACGCCACCTCAGAGAATCTGTACTTTCGGCCTTGACCGAACGTGGTCTTGACCAGGGAAGATGCCTGGTACAAAGGGAATTCTGGCAGAAGCATGAGCTAAGCTAAGAGGCAGAGCGCAGGAATTATTCATCAGATTCTCCCCATCAGGTCTCACCAAAGAAAACGGAGAAGGAATTTTACTCATGGTGTGTACTGTGTCATCCCACTCTTTGCACAATTAGATGGAGGAGTAAAGAAGCAAACAGCAAACCACAGCCCCAGATGGTGCATCTATTGCTGTTTCTTGCTTCCATACGTACAGTGGAAACTACACTGACACACGTTTAAGGAAGAGCAATCATACATTCTGCTGAAATGAAAAAACAAAAAAAAAAAAGAAAAATACATGTAGGTAAAGGCACTCTCCTGTTGCGTGGCACTGAAGCAGAGTTCGATACAAAAAAGAATTTGTCATTTCTGTGAATAAGACGACTATTCACAGCTTCAGAGTTCGGAAGGATGAAAGCTTCATGTACTACCATTAAATTTAACTCCTAAGAAAAGATGTAACATGGGGCAGATGTTAGCAATTTCTTGCACCTTCTTTGAGATCTGGCTGCCATTAGGAAAGGGCCTAGCAAAATAGATGGCCTGCTGGTCTGGCTCACCAAATTCATTTATTTTTCTCAAAGGACTAATCAAGGCTAAAATGATTTTGTGAACTATCGTCAGGGAAAAAAACCTAGCTTCACTTTTGGGTGTTAAGGTGAATTTGTGCAAAACGCAACTAGAAAAAAAAATGCCTTTCAATGCAAATTGGACATTTAATAAGTAAATCAGTAAATTACAATAAATACTGATGCCACTTTGTTCTTAGAGAATTATTTTCCCACACAAAACTTGCTCACTAACACAAAGAAAGACTCTAAATAAAAAAGTAAACTATAGATACCTGAGAAATTTGAAAAAAGCCTTGTATAGGTAGAGAACCTATGCTTGAGCAACCATTGCTGAGTTTCCTGGATTGTGGCTGAAGGATGAAGCTGCTGTAAGAAACAAGATCAGATATGATAATTTGGATATTAAAAAAAAACCCCAAACCATTAAAAAAACCTCCCTCAGTTACACACTTCCTCAGTACCTATTAATATCAAAGTATGTATAAATCAAATGTTCTGACACAAATATACAAATATAGGCGTGATCAGTACCAGAAAGCAAACACTCACATCTCCAGACCCTTGAGAGGTTCCATCTCCTTGATGATTTGGGGAGGAAGAATTGCTACAGATAGAAAGGGGGGGGGGAAAAGAAAGTATTACTAGAATTTTATTACGCAAAATGTTTAAGCATTGCTGAAAAATAACTTGCAATTCCTGAAACAAGAAGTATCACTGTTGAAAGACAAATTAAACGCTGCATAGAGTGAAACACAAGTTAAGCTCAAGAGAAAGATCATCACACTTCAATATGCAAGTCATTTGGTTCCTATTCTGTGTATTCTTCATCATCTGGAGAAGCAGCTTTACCAATGCTCACGGGAGGTTATAGGGCCACTTATCTGTCTTAAAGGGTGACTGAGGAAGAGGTAGTAAAATGCAAGGCAGACAAAACAGACAATACCACTGTAAATCATTCCTTGATCACCCAAGTTTAATTACAGTAGTTTAATTAATGCCTCAATACAAAATGTTTTTACCAATACAATTTCTGTTGAAAAGCTTGTAAAGATTATTGCTGGGGTTTTTCTTGCAAATTATATTAACTGTGTACGAGGGGAACGAAGACTGTTCTTACTGAAAAAAGCTAAATAGTTTCCATAGTCAAGGACTAAATTAGAATAGTTAAAATGTAAAGTATTTGTTATATGGCAAAGGACAAGAAGAAAAGTTTCCAGCGATGTATAGTGAGAAAGAAAAATGTTGCAGCAGAAGTATGTTATAATTGAATCACATGATGTAAGTGTCAAACTCTAAAATAAACATATAGGTCAAAACAATCTCTCATTCCTCGGTGCAACCAGAAAACGGTTGCAAGCTCCTAGATTTACTCGGAAAACACTTCTGAATAAGCCTCATTTTAAAACGTTATCTTTAATTAGGATACAGAAAAGAAACCTACCTGTCTGGGACACTGTAGGTATTATGCTGAGCAGAGGTAAAAGTTGGAGCAGGAGTAGGACTGTTGTTTACAAATGTTGTAGGAGTATCAGGCCATGGTGAGCACTGAAGATAAAGAATTAAAACTTAAGTTTCTCTTGACAATACATTTTTTACTCTGATGCACAGTTCTTTCATTTAAAGCCAGGGTTTTTTCCACAGAGAATTTTGATTTGTAATTCCAAATAAAGATTCCCTCCATCCCACACATTACATGCACATACTCCAGGTAAAAATCACTTTTCTTTTATCTTGTTCTTTCAAGATGACTCCTATTTATACTGTCTTCTGTTGACAAAGTGAAAGTTTTAGTGGTGGAACTGACAGAAGACCTGTACAGATTACTCCATTTAAAACCAACCCACCCCAAGCCATCTGCTGAAAAAACTTGTTTCATCCTAAAAGGGATGAAGGGCTGTTTAAACTGCAGGTATCATGACTTGGCAATAGCTGTTCACCAACAGTAAGCAAAACTGTGAAGCTAGATTTCACCTTGTGGATAAATTTAATGCATCTGCCTTGACAGCAATTAAATACAAATGGAATTTTCAGTAGAAATTTTGTGAATTGAAAATTTTTATGAATTTACTGCAGGACTAAAATGATGCTTACATGTACTGCCTTCTCTAAACTGCTTGGTAAACTGGAATTTTTATACACAAATTTAAGTCATCACAAGTATACGATGAGCCAGCTGTCCAATTTAGTCAGTCTTTTTCTGGATATTTTTTAAACCACCATGATAAAAGTCCTTCAAAATGAGACTAGCTTTTAGTGTTTACAATACCATTGCAAATTCAGTATTTTAAAGAAAAATAAAACCCGAACAGGTTTTGGTATGTTCAAAGACAAACGGACAGGATTAAAACAAGCAAACTGCCTAAGATAAAGTAAGCTAAGCCCATGCCTGTTAAAACAACAAACATTTCTGATATACTTATCATGCACCAGCTAAATACCCTGTAAGGAAATTTCCAGAGTTATATCATAGCCTTGCGGGGGGTGGGGAACAAGTATGACCTAATATTAATGGAAACATGTTGCAACAATTTTGTGTTGAAAGACCCTTTCGCTGTCTGGGGGAAACGGTAAATGAGCGCAATACCAGCTGCCATCTTCTGTAAAACAGTTCACAACATTTCTGTGCTGGACTCCAGTCCAAGTTCCCCAGCATGGCGCATACAATTTAAAAAAAATTCATCTTGCATACCAATAGCTGAAAAATTAGGAAATTCTTCTTCATCTGTCCGAGATCTGATTCCAATCAGTATTTTTGCCAGCCGCTGTGTACGCACTGCCTTTGATTACAGAGTCAGAGCCACCCTTTAGACTACAAACAGTGCCATTCACACAGCGCACGCTCTTCTATGACCTTCTAGCGTTACCCGCTC